>NC_079148.1:17362220-17703209 GCF_945859685.1 Eupeodes corollae | reverse complement strand
CCAACATATCGGGTTGAGATTTCGGGCCGATTACTTCGACTTACTATGACTTCCTATGTGAAGCTTAATAGATCAGTTTATTCGAAAAATCCAATTTACAATTTTCTTACAAAAAATAATTGCTTACAAAAAAATACTTAAAATTGGACAAAATTGAGGACAGAGAACAATTCCTGTGTGCGAGTCATTTCATAGATGGAGGGAACCTAAAATTTATATTGCCGAATCCGAACGGCTAATTTAAGAAAGCTCATTTGATGTCAAGAATTACTGATGGGAGAAAGCACCCGTAAAAAAAAACCTTTTGAAAATAAGGTATTGAACTCAAGACCTCTAGCATGTCAGTCGTTAGCATCAGCTTCTTACTGAACGAAAATGAACGGTTTTTCAAACAGAGATTTGATTTTATATAGCTTGCTTTTTTGTCAAGTTTTTGAAAAAGTGCAACGTGCCACACAAGCAACAATTTAATTAAAAGACAAATTTCAAAACCATGTCGAAAAGATGATTATCAAAATATTCTGCTATGTCGTATTTTTTCTTTATAACAAAATAAACATCTATTGATTATTCTTAGGAAATACTCGTTTTTTTTTATTTGACTAAAATAAACCACTAATTGGAAAACTTAATTCACAATGCACTTAGGAGATGATTAATTAAAGCAGACATTTACCCCTAAACTACCAAATTTATTCAAGTTACTAAATTTCAAACCTTTTTAGCTTTCTTTTGTCTGCTTGTGTTGCTGACTAATTTCGAAGCTACATCCATTGTCTATAATAGAAAAAGTGTATAACTGGGATATTTCTTATCCTTATGTATGAGTATAATATCATCTCTGCAAATTGAGGGAGAATATCTCTTATAAGAAAGACTATAAAAAATGGCCCTATAGTAGGCCTTAGGTTTGATGAGTCTATATGAAGAGGCAGAAAAAAATACCTCCCCTTTGTTGATGTCATATGACGTCTAGACTTTTTGTTATAAGAGTTAACCACATAATATCAAATTTTAAGATTCATGTAATGATTTCACCTCGTGACCTACTTTCTATATTTTGTCTTTGTGTTTATACTTTATAGAAGAAGGCAAAGAAAAAAAAAATAAGGAAATAATTTCCAAATAGAATAATAATAAGAAAGGGGAAAAATTTTTTTAGTTATTTTCTTTTTTTAAGAAAAAGTTTTTTAGCAATAAATAAAATACAAAAAAAAAAGATTCCAGGGAATTTGGCCCAGACTCCGTTCTTATTTAAGAAGTTTTAGACTTAAAAGTAAAGTTATGTACGCATTTATTTATAGAAATGGATACGATTATACTTTTTCTGTCGACAGTTTTTTAAAACTGTTATTTATTAATTTTAAAAAAAAATATTATAGGACACATGAGAGCCTCCTCTATCCTAATAGAATTCCGTAAGCTTTTGAAACGTCTTAAAATACAAAATATTTGTGCCTTGGGATGAGGTTAAAACTGCTTACGAAAGTTCCATCATTCTTGGAAGTTAGGGTTTTAAGGGAATACCCACGAGAACAATAAAGTGAAGTATCTCAAAAACGACTCTAATGGTTTTTATTTTAAAGAAGTTTTTCATTGAAATTCTGACGTTTTAAGATGATTAGAATCTAAATCCAACGTTTTCAAAGAAAATTGTTGCTATTTGTTGTGAATGTAGAAAGAGATGAAAATTGCTTTCAAGTAAATTTTTGTTTGCAGAAAAGACTTTCAAAACGAAAAATTTAATTTTATATCTATCTATTTAAAAAAAATTAAATTTTAATCAAATAAAAAAAAAATCAATTTAAAAATTTTAAGAATTTTTTTAAATTAAAAAAAATATAAAATAAATTATTTCAACTTTTCGAATACCTTAGAAGAAATAAGGTAATACTTCAATTACACTGTGCTGCAGTAAAAATTAACTTTTAAAGTGTCCTAGTAGTACCTTAAAAACTATTCTAGCCCTCTTAAGTCTTGAGTTATTCTAAAAACTTTGTTTGTTCATTTTCAATATTTCAATATTTGTTTTCGGACCAAATGCAAAGTTTCTTAATTTTCAAACTTAATGCAAAAAATTTAACGTTTTTTTAAACTTGTCCAAAATACATGTTCTTTAAATAAAAAATATAAATGTTAACTACATCAAATTTCCTTTACTGAAAACAATGAAGAGGAGTTACCTCAGCTACCCCTATACTTCAGTTTTTAAGCTCAACCGTAATTCTTGAAAATAAATAAGGTTATAAGAAACCCCAAGAAATATCGAAGTTAATTTTACAATAATTTTTAGATTATTACTGCTTAATACAGAGTCCAGTATCGGGGCGTCAAGCAAGGTGCGTGATACCGTGTCGTTTTGAGTATGGGTAGTATTGACCCCTTTATAGATGTAGTTTTAGTACACCTTCATTGAAATGCGCCGTTTGGTCACTGAAATAATGAGACGATTCCAAAATTGCTTTCTTAAATTGGCCAAAATGGTCTTGCTCCAAATTTTGTTACGATTATGCCTAGCTTTTACAGAACTGCAAGTTTGAAACCTGAAAGTAGTAAATATTAACACATTCCTTGAACGTCTGATTTAATTTCGATGACACGTTGATGATGCTTCCCTCGATCATCGGATTTGTAACCTGCAATTATCAACTTTCCCATAGGAAGTTATTGTAATCGGTCCGATTTTTCAAATTGAAAATTTTGACATGTCTCCATGTTTCAAGGTCTCTAGAGTAAAAATAAAAGATTTTTTGGAAAGATGTCTGTGCGTGAGTGTGTACGTACGTTCGAACGTCAGTACGTTCGCTACGTTTTGTTCGTCGTCCATATCTCAAAAAAACAGAAAAGATAGCGACTTCAAATAAATTTTGTTGTACAGATAATAATGCAGAAAGGGCTTTTAAGAAAATTTCGCGGTGGTTTTTTTACCATAACAGGTTAAAAAAAACGTTGAAATGTTGGTTAACTCGAAATATCTCACGAACCAATAATGAAAGAGACTTGAATGTAATGATATATTATATATTTTAACATGGTACCACACAAGAATGTTTTTGGAAAAAAAAACAATTAAAGGTTTTTTTATAAACCAAAAAAACAAAACAGAATATATGTCACCTCGAAAGCTGTACAGACAAA
Source organism: Eupeodes corollae (assembly GCF_945859685.1). Lineage (NCBI taxonomy): Eukaryota > Metazoa > Arthropoda > Insecta > Diptera > Syrphidae > Eupeodes > Eupeodes corollae. The sequence continues at coordinate 17,700,071 of NC_079148.1, read as the reverse complement.
AAATGATTTTACCTCCAAAACAATTTTGGGCAACGAAGAATAACGTTTTTAACATCTTTTCAAATTTTGTGAAAAATTGTTTTCGACATTCAGTCATTTTTTTTTATAATAATCCAACCTTTATTTTTAGGTAGGTAGGTACGAAAAATTTGGCAAAAAATTATGTTCGGTTCTTGATATCTCGTAAGCGATCGAAGATATTGACTTCAAATTAATTTTATTCATTTAATTTGTATTTGTTCATATAAGCTTTAAACTCTACTGTGTTTCCAGGAATAATAATGCTTTATATATAAATTATCTTCGAATTAACCGTGAATTTAATTTTATTAATAAATTCCTTTATACAAAATATTTATTAAGTATGGAAAGCAAATTTTAAAAACAATAGCAAATCGTTCTGGAATTCCAAATTTAGTCCGATATATAGGACAAACTTCTAGTAACCTGTATAGAATCTGTAATTTGTTTGCTGACTTTTTTCGTTCTGTCTTTAAACCAACATGCCAGCAAACAAGACTTCTGTTTATTTGTTCTTCCGATTCTTTCAATGTTAGTAAATTATATGTAGAAAAAAATGATATACTCAATGAACTATTGAAATTAAAAGATGAAAAGCAATCGGGATTTGATGGTATTGTACCAATAATTATAAAAAATTGTGCTTTATCTTTGACAACCCCTCACGAAATTATCTTTAATCGCTCTCTACAAAATGTATTCTTCTAAAAACAATGGAAAAGTTCTTCCGTCTACCCTATATTTAAATCTGGATCAAAAAATTAAATCATTAGCTATCGTCCTATCTGTAAGGTAAAATTGTTTACAATGAGCTTATTTCTCATTGAAAGAAATAATCTCGCCTCTGCAACATGGTTTTGTTGGTGGAAGATCTACCTTCACTAATCTCGCAATTTTTAGTAATTATGTATGGAGTGTTCTTGAACAGGGATATCAATGTGATGTCATATACACTAATTTCTCAAACGCATTTGATAGGGTCGATCACTCAATATTAATTTCTAAACTTCATAAGTTAGGCTTTCGCTCTAACTTATTAAATTGGTTCGATTCATATCTTAGTAGTAGATTTCAATACGTTCGTATTAACAACGTCACCTCGAACCCGATTGTTGTAACTTCCAGTGTTCCCCAAGGGAGTCATTTAGGACCCCTTCTTTTTCTCTTATTTATAAATTATTTTCAAATATTTTGAGTAATAGTCTTTGTTTAATGTACGCAGACGACCTTCAGCTGTTCTTACGTGTTAAATCTATAGGGGATTGTATTAAACTTCAAAACGATCTTAATAATTTAGTTGCTGGATGTACCAATAACCCTCTACATTTGAACGTTTCTAAATGTCATAGTATGATGTTTTACCGTGGTATGTCTCCAATATTGTTTTCCTACTAAATAAATAGATTTCCTCCGTACAAGGTTTGATTGATCAAGTTTTGCAACCATATCGACTACATCATTTCTAAGGCCAGTTCAATTCTCGGTTTTATTTCAAGGAACGCTAAAAACATCTCATATCCTTTTACTTTAAGATCTCTACATTTTTGTTATGTACGATCAATATTAGAATACTGCTCTCCTATATGGAATCCTGTGTATCGAGCTCATGCTAATAGAATTTAAAGAATACAGAAACGCTTCACTAGAACAGCAATCCGGATTTTACGATGGAATGTCGACATGCCATCATATAAAACGAGGTGTCTTTTATATAGATCCAATGAACCCTTAACTCGCTGTTCAAGACAAGCTAACTCTTTATGTAATGTCATTGATTTTAATTTGTATATGAGTAGAGATTGTTTTAAAAAAAGGTTACTAAGTCTTAATCTCTGTAGTTAGTATTTTTGTACTTATTTTGTTATATGTTGTTAAATATTTTTAAGTAGTCTTTAATGTAGTCTTTAAATAAATTACTAAAGTAAAAAAAAAATTACTAAAGAAATAAAAACTTTTAAGAAATGCTACTGAAATTTTAATTATTGGTTTTGACTAAAAAATTTCTCAGCAAAAGAAATCGAGAGGCGGGATAGGAAGTTATCAATGTGGGTCGCATTCCAGCCTGTTTTTTTAGCTATCTTACAGCGCGACTATAAATAAATAAAGAACGCTTACTCGAAGCCTTAAGTAAGACAATAAAACGAGCAGTTTTACGTCAAATGCTTACAATGAGTATGCAGAACTTCTCATAACATCTGCAGAAGTGTTGTGATAAAACTGGACAGCCCATACCTCGCTGCCGGACCCTATATCATATTCACATTTATGAGAATAACAATTCACCATATCAGAAATGGATATATCCCAACGTTTTTACTTAAAATTAATAAAATTCCTAGCCATTCCTTACATCATTTAAATGTTCAATAATACAAAAAAATATAAAACCCTTATTACGTTCGATAGCGTAAAAGTTAACTAAATAGCTATAGCTTACCATATTTAATTCCAGTACACACATAGAAATAAATAAAATTCAATTAAAGGAACGTGTTACACGAAACACAACTCCTCGTATAATCCAAGCCAACAATAATCCTTGCCATTTTATTGCTCTATTTACACTTTGCGTGTGTTAAAATGATGTGTGAGTACTTTGTGCGTATTACAATCTTTTAGTATAATGTGGTCGCTTAAGTGCATTTTAGGAGTAAAACTGCAATTCACACGAAACATTTATAACAGTGTTATAATTATTAAGTTTTATGTTTTAAACGTCTGAAATTTTTATTGTTTTGTTTAATTTTTGTTTGCGTGGATTAAAACTGTAAAATTCTTCTTTAAAATTATATGTATCTGTCTGCCTATATTTAAAGTGTTTATTATCCTCAATCTTCCAAGTTCCTCCTTACAACACTCTATAACATAACCACATGAAAATATCCTTGATGATACTTTAATATGTGCAATAAATTTTGATTTCATGTCTAGATCGTATTTTACATCATCAAATTTAAATTTGCTCTTAGTCGTATATCTCTCATCATTTTAATATCAACTTTAAGCTTTTTTTTGTATTCCTTCAACAGGACTTAAAGAAACTCTCGCTCTATCTCTTCCTTCCCAATATTCTTAAGGATATCCCCTTTATACTTGTAGAAGACGACGAAATCATAACACATAACATTTACATAACAAAATGTACATCTGCAAACTACTGAAATAACATCCTCACATCCGGGATATACTTCTCTAGTGTTATCGCATTTATATACGACCGACACGAAGATATGAGAGGGTTAGGGAAAGGAAAGGGTAGCTTTGAAGCAGCAACAACAACAACGCCAACAATACACCATCAGGACTTAGCGTTAGCATATTCATATATACGTAATACGTTACGTATGTAGGTCAAAATATTGTCGGTCATGGGTAATATCATTTGTCGCGTCACGATAATATGCCATATAAGTTTAGAAAAGTTGAGAAGTAATATGAAACTTAAGTTAACCATGATATGGCAGAGATACGAGTATAGGATGATTTGGCTCATGGAATTACATTTTTATATTAGGGGGGAGAATATGCTGAAGCTATGGAGCTGATGGCATTAAAGGGGGACTTACACTCCTTCTTCTTATTCTTCTCTGTCGTCTTTGTTCAAATGGCCGTCATTTTTGTGTATGAGAACCTTAATGATGTCTAAGGATGTGAATTTCATTGGTGATGTCCTTTTTGAAGAAACCATTCGACTTATAACGTTATGGTCACTGAAAAGATCAAACTATTCAAAGTCATTATTGGTTAACGTTTGTTTTTGTTTTTGTTTTTGTTTTAACCATGGCCAGAGTCACGTAGGCAGGGGTAGTAGGACTTTATTTTATATACACATGACAAAAAGTTTGTTTAATCAACGATGATCTGTCTACTATGTAGGTCAATGAACAGAAAAGGATAAAATTCTAAATTTCAAGTCAACTTTTTTCCTACTCTCTATTCTATTCAAGTTCAATTCACATAAAGAACCTTTTTTCCACATCACTAACGTTATTGGTTTTTCACCCTCATCTCAAAGCCACCACCACCGCTACCGTGCATACAATCAGTGACATGTCAAACAATCACTGCCTGCCATCAGTTTACCTCTGAACATATCCTGTCATCGTCATCGTATAAATAAATCGAGTTTTTAATTAAAAAAAAAATACTAAATTCAAAACCCAACAACATTTTAGACACCAAGAGTAGAGTAGATACTAGAATTCGATATACCAAAAAAAAGAATCTCAAAACGACCAAACTTGAATTTGGAATATATTACATATTTTATTTGTAAACAAAATTAATGTGTCTGATGAGGCGTAACTCGTAACTAAAAACACGCAATTAAACATGTCCGATAGATATTAAATTTGTGTTTAATTTATGCAACCTCGACATTGTGTGTAGTTTGTTGATAAATTATATAAATATTAAAATTTTGAATTGTTTCGTATTTTGTGTATCGATATTATGTGTGTTGGTTGGAAGCTACAAGGTATTGATTTCTTGTTTATAAATGTAATGTTAATACCACAATTAAATAGATTAAATTGATACGCACACGTATTTTAAATGTTATAGTGTAATCATGGAAAACGCTTCAAATGCCTTCAGGGGCTAGGCAACCTTAAAAAATAGTTTTTTAACTTTTCTCTAAAAGTTATTTTATCGATTCGATTTGTTGAATTATGACATTTTCGACGTTTCAGAGCATTTTGAGAGATTTCATTGTATGCGAGATTGTATAAAAACATTGTGTTCTAAAGATAATAATATTGAAATATGCAGAAATTACTTTGAAAAAAAAATTAAGTGGTTGTTTTTTTACCTAAGCAATAATAATGCAGCAAAAAAAATGATTTTGACATCTGGTAATATTTTGAAAAAAATCAAAGCAACGATTTTTTTATAAAAAATAAAAACATAAAAACACACTTCTAAAAGTTGGTAAAAATTGATTCTCAACTAGAATATATTGACAAAAATTAAAGACATTTCCTCAAAAATACTTTTATCTAATAAAAAATATTGTTTTAAAAATCTATTTAACTTTTAAGAAAAATCCAACGGTCAGTTTTTTTTTTATAAAAAAGAAGAATTCGTTAAAAAAAATCGATTGACAACGAAAAACGAAAACTTAGTTAAAAAAAAAACGATTGGAAATGATTTTCGACACAATAACGAGTAAAATGAGGATAAAAAAGAAGTTGATTTCAAATTTTGTATCTCACACAAAATATTGTACTTGAAATCGAGTTTCAAAAGGCTGGAATTCGACATCTGTCAAACAAAGTTTTTTAACATTTTTATTCAGTTAAAAGTCTGACATTTACGAAAATGGATCGCTTAACTATCGCACAACGCATACAAATTGTCAAAACCTACTACAAAAAGAGTCTGGGATGCGACCCACACTGATAACTTCCCATCTTGTCTGTCGATTTGTCTTGCTTAAAAACTTTGTAGGTTTTCGGGTTTTGTTAAAAAAGATGTTAGTTGAATTATTCTTACAAATTTTAAAATTACCAACAATATTGTTCATATAAAGAAATTTGCGTACTATTTCTTGAAGATTTTATATTTTTATGAAAAATAAGGACTGTTTGATTTTTATAAAAAAAATTGTGAATATCGATATTTTTTGTGAAGCTTTTTGAGTCGTAAGTAAGTTTTTACTAAATTTTAGTATTGTTTTTTTGTTAGGTTTTTATTTTTTTTAATAAAAAAGACTTTCATCAAAATTAAACTGAATTTAGAAAACATAATTTTTTAAAAGATAAAAAAGTTTAAAGTCGATATCAAAAAGTTTTGAAAAGATATTTGAGTCTAAAATCAATTTTTACCAATTTTTATAAATTTTTTTGGTTAGGTTTTTAGTTATTGTAAAAAACTGTCAATTTGATTTTTCTCAAAATTTGTCAAATGTTGAAAACAATATTTCTTATAAGATAAAATTAGTTAAAAGCCATAACCTCAAATTTTTGAAAAGATATTTGAGTTGAAATTCAATTTTTACCAACTTTGATTAATGTTTTTTTTAGGTTGATACATTTTTTTCAGTTTTTTTAATTTATAAAAGAAAGCATTAATTGGATTTTTTCAAGAAATATATTTCTTTGATATCACGTTACAGTTTATTATATAAAATTTAATTCAATTCTCTAGCGTTTTTGGTTCGTAAGATTTTTAAGGTTAACCAAAATGTTTACCTTTTTTAAACTGCTATGATAAAATAACAGCGCTTGCCATTTTCTTTAGAGCTCTTTCTGCGTTTTTCTGCCTTTTTATCTGTACAACAAAATTTATTTGAAGTCGACATCCCTTCTGGTTCTTGAGCTATGGACGACGAAAAAAACATTGCGAACGTACATATGAACGCACAGACATCATTTTAAAAATCTTTTATTTCGGCTCTAGGGACCTTGAAATGCTAAGAAATGTCAAAATTTTCAATTTGACAAATCGGAGCCATTACAATAACTTCCCCTAGTAATTTTGTCACAGCCTCATAACGTGCTTTAAGAGGAGATAATGGTTTACGTAATCATTCAACTACGCAAGCAAATTGGCGAAATTGTGAAGAAATTTGAAAAGACTGGGTTGTTACAGAAATAATAAGACCTTTGGATCATCGTTGCTAACCTACCACTAAAAATGCTGTGAGTGAAAGTGTTGCCGAAGACCTGAACGTGTCGATTCCTCATCGTTCTCAGAAATAGCACTGTCTTACGGCACATTATTTCTATTTGGATCTACACTTACATCCATATAAATTCCAGCTCACACAACAAGCTGAAGCCAGCTGATCATTAACAACATCGTAGACACGTCGAATGGGTGCTTCAACAACAGGCAGTGGGCGGTGGTTTTTGAATCAAATTTTCTTGAGCGACGAAGTACATCTCAGTCGCTGGGCATGTTTATAAACAAAATTGTCGTATTTGGGGTTCTGAAAATCCTAAAGTAATGAAAAGCGCCAATTACACCCGCAAAAAGTCACTGTTTGGTGCCGGCGGCGGCGGTGTGATTAGAATCTACTTCTTTGAAAACGACTATGGAAATACTATCATCGTCATTTCAAAACGTTATTGTCATTTAATAACCGACGTGTTTTTGGCTGGTATTGAAGAAAACGTCTTGGAGAATATATGGTTTCAACAAGAAGGTGCCACATGCCTCACATTTCTAGCAAGTATGGCTTTGTTGCCAGAGACATGTCCTGGTCTCGTAATTTCTTGTCGTGGCGATATCAACTGGCCACCAAGATTATGCCATTTGAAGCCACTGGTATTTTTATATGAGGCTGCGAGAAAGACAGTGTGAATGCAAATAAACCTTTAACTTTTAAGCGCTTAAAAACCAAGATTCAACATTGTCAAAAAATTGTCGAAAATTAATTTACGAAAGAGTAAATATTTGCAACAATTCGCGTGGTGGTCATTTATATGATACCGTGTTTCAAACACAATCCCAACGTTCAAATTTTATTACTAAAAGAATATCATGAACAAAATATTCAATATGTGTTTTATTTACTTTTATTTTTGAAACTGCAAAATGGATAATCTTGTATTTTATTAAAGTTTTAGAAGAATTGACTGACGAGTAAATAAATAAAATAAATTGGGTGGCGAAAAAGGCCGTTTGAGAACTAGGGCCTAGTCACGGACAACTCTCAACCATTCCTGTGTGCGAGTACTGTTGTCATTAATGGAAGAACCCAGAGTTTTAAGCCGAATCCGAATGGCAAATTTGAGAATGCACTTTTCATGACAAGAATTACTCTTGGAGAATTTGTCAATTCCTCGCAAGAGGCAGTACCCGTGCAAAAAAAACTTAAGGTGGCATAGGCAGGAATCGAACTGAAGACCTCTCGCATGACAGTCCATCGCACTTTTTTATTAATTTTTTTTAAATTCATTTTTATTAATTCATTCTTAAACCTATCTTTAAGCTAGACAAAAATCATAAAACTAGCCTAATTATCCATAACTTACAACTATCTTAATGGTCCCATACGGACACTCTAAGTTAAACTATGACACTAACTACTAATGCCTTTCGAACCTAAGATCTATTTTACTTCAATTTAAATTTCATTTACTTTTGTGTTTATTAGAAAATATTGAAAAAAACTAATATCAAGATCCTTTTTTATTTTTACTTAAAAACTACTTTAAATAAGGTCCTTAATCTAAAACTTAATGCTAACTTAAACTTCCTATTCTTCCTTTAAACTACTTAAAACTAGAACAACCACAGCAGCAAATCTAACATTTTTTGTTTTTATATTTTTTTTTTGTATGTTTTTCTATTGTTTTTTTATATTTATATTCCATGTTTTTTTTTGCCACCATGCCTATTCTACTTAAAACTAAACCCTAAAACTATAAAACAAGTATGTAAGCCGGTCAAGGCTTAAAACCTTATCCCGACTACCCAATATCAAGTGCCGATTGAAGCCACCAAAACTGGTTCTCCTGCTTCACCCTATCAGTTCGGTCCCGTTCGGCTGTGTGAAGCCGCTCAAGTGAGCACTTTCAAAATACTCGTCGTTCGGATAGAACGCCCGAAAATTAAATTGTTGGTTGAAGACAAAGCTCTTGCAATGTGACCTCGAACAAGTTTTATCACGAAATTGTCAATTCTGTGATTCAAACCCCGTTGTATGTGACCTCTTTGGAATAGTAATGCCCATAAGAAGATTCGGCTGTTCGATATAAGCCGGTACAGCGTCGTATACACTGCCACTCGAACACCCGAAACTTCCCCATCTGGGAAGGGGCAACGTTGAACCACACAGGACAACCATAAACGATCATCGGCCGTATGAGGGCCATGTAGCAAATTACCTTCTTTCTGGGGTCAAGCCGACTGCTAAAAAACAGCCGTTTCGTCAAAACGAAGGCTCCTCTGGCCCCCCAGATACCGAGGTACTTCACTAAACTTTTGCTCGCCAATGGCTGCTCGTGAAGATCAACGATAACCATCTTGCACCAATTCTTGCACGTATCCCTAGTGGCCCCAGCCAACGGAGTCCGGAACAGAATTGTCTCCTACTTCTGGACATTTATTTTCAGTTTCCAGTCGTCGCAATATCGCTGAATCTTGTCGAAATCACGCTGCAAAAGAATTCTAATAACCTCAACCTTTCGGGCCGTTCTGTACGCAAGACTGCCTAAGACTGCCTATCAGATCGCTGGTGTAAATGCTGAAGAGAATCGGCGAATTCACCGCTCCCTGTTAAAGACCATTTTTAATTGAGAATGTTGTGGTAGAAGTTACATGGCCACTTTTGACAACAAACTTTCTACCGTTAAGCATATCATAAAGTATATACAACAATGACTTGCTTATGCCAAGACTGCTCAGTTTTAGGTAAAGACGGTTTCAAAGACCTTTTCCAAATCAACCAGAACAGCACCTGTGCATTGTTGTTTTGATTTATTCCATTGGATATCAGAAACGAGTTTAGACGCTGCATGAATTGTGTCATGACCCGCCTTGAACCCGACCTGTTTATCCGGAATTAATTTTTTGTCCGCAGCCCACTTAGTCAAAGCCCTATTAATGATCTTTTCGAAAACTTTGCTGATGCTCGGAAGAAGACTTATCGACCGAAGATTTGCGGGTTGGAGTTGTCCTTTCCCTTTTTCGGGAGAGGATGACCTACAGCGGTGTTCCAATGCATTGGATAATATACTAAATTCAGTGCGTTAATAAAGAGCGTGGTGTAAATGTCAATTGCTTCCATCGGTAAATGTCTTAGTACAACGTTGTATATACCATCGACACCTGCTCAGTTTTTATTAACTTCCCATAGGAAGTTATTGTAATGGGTCCGATTTGTCAAATTGAAAATTTTGACATTTCTCGACGTTTCAAGGTCCCTAGAGTCGAAATAAAAGATTTTTAGAAAGATGTCTGTGCGTGCGTGTGTACGTACGTTTGTACGTCCGTACGTCCGTACGTCCGTACGTCCGTACGTCCGTACGTTCGCGACCTTTTTTTCGTCGTCCATAGCTCAAGAACCAGAAGAGACATCGACTTCAAATAAATTTTGTTATACAGATAATAAGGCAGAAAGATGCAGAAAGGGCTCTCAAGAAAGTTGCGTGGGTGGTTTTTATACCATAGCAGTTTGAAAAAAAGGTGAAAATTTTGGTTAACCCTAAATATCTTACGAACCAAAAACGCTAGAGACTTGAATTAAATTTTATATAATATATTGTAACGTAATACAAAACAGGTATATTTTTTTAAAAAAATCAATATAACGGTTTTTTCCATAAATCAAAAAAACTAAAAAAAAAAATTTGTAACCTCCAAAATTTTACGACTGAAATATGATTTCATCTCTAAAACAGTTTTGTGCAACGACGAATAATGTTTTTGACATCTGATAAAATTTTGAGAAAAATCTATTTGACAGTTTTTTTTACAAAAAATAAAAACCTAAAAAAAAATGTATAAAAGTTGGTAAAAATTGATTTTCGACTCAAATATCTTTTCAAAACTTTGAGATATTGGCTTTAGTTTACTTTTATCTTTCAAAACATCTTGTTATCAACATTCAGTTAAAGTTTGAAAAAAATCGATTTGACAGTTTTTGTACAAAAAATTAAAAACCCAAAAAATATTAACAAAAGTTCGTAAAAAATGATTTTCAACTCAAATATCTTTTAAAAACTTTGAGATAATAGGTTTTATCTAATTTTTTCTTATAAGAAATATTGTTTTCAACATTAGGACAAATTTTGAGAAAAATCGAATTGACAGCTTTTTTACAAAAAATAAAAACCTAGAAAAAAATTTATAAAAGTTGGTAAAAATTGATTTTCAACTCAAATATCTTTTCAAAACTTTGAGATATTGGCTTTAATTTACTTTTATCTTTCAAAACATCTTGTTGTCAACATTCAGTTAAGGTTTGAAAAAAATCGATTTGACAGTTTTTGTACAAAAAATTAAAAACCGAAAAAAAAATTAACAAAAGTTCGTAAAAATTGATTTTCGACTCAAATATCTCTTCAAAAATTTTAAATATTGGCTTCAAACTAATTTTTTCTTATAAGAAATATTGTTTATAACATTTGGTAAAATTTTTAAAAACTTCGAATAGACAGTTTTTTTACAAAAAATAAAACTCTAAAAAATAACAATACCTACTAACACTTGGTAAAAATTTACTTTCGGCGCAAATAACTTTTCAAAAATTAAAAATATTGGCTTCAAACTTATTTTATTTCAGAGAAAATATTGTTTTCAATATTCAGTAATTTTTATATAAAAATCCAACAGTCAGTTTTTTTCATAAAAAATAAAATCTACAAAAAATAGTGCGCAAATTTGGTAAAAATACATATAGACAAACTTTTAAGCAAGACAAATCGACAGACGGGATGGGAAGTTATCAGTGTGGGTCGCATCCCAGCCTCTTTTTTTTTATTTAATTGAAGATGAGCTGAAGCTCAACTTTCGTCACTAAAATATGGCTCCTCGAATATGGCATTTGCCAAGGAATCGTCATTGAACCGCATGAAACCGCGGTTCTCAGATCGCCATTGGGTGATATCATTTCGAAGGTAAAAGTGATTAAGTAGGGCTCTGTTTTCCAGGTCGTGGTTGGGGCGAATGCTAACATTCACCTTGTATACTTGTGGAAAGCAACTCCCACCGCCTCCACGTTTTGTTTCGGATCTTCAATTATGTAAAAGTCATCGTCAAAGTTGGCTTCCTCTGGATCTATTTGCGCTGTCATGAGAACGTCTCTGTTCCCTTCAGTTCCTTGGAGTTTAAGACACGGAAGGTCATAATCGTTTTTTTTCTTGAATATCTTGTTGATTTAAGGAAACATACTAGGGTCACTCGAATTAACTGACCGGATCTTGCGGTCGCAGTACTTGTTAATTGATAGCCTGTAGTTCTCCTTAATCAACATCGCACTAACCATCATGGCACGGGTACTACGAGTATTGATGGATATATTTGGTTTAAGTATAAAAAGCATTGCAAATTACTAATGATTGGCAACTTCTCAAAAATATAAGCATTTCTATCTCAATACTGTATTTTAAAGTTGGCTAGATTCCTAAGCCAGGCATTTTTAAACCAATTGACTTGAAATGTTGGATTGATATTAAAAATACATTTGCTTTGGAAAAACTTCAGATTTTTTACATGCATTATTCACTTTCTATTAATAATTATTTGATAAGATGTGCCATTGGTTCAATAAATTTTTTTTTAAACTACAAGAGCTATGGTGGGTTCTAAAATGTTAATAAATTGGAATTAGTGAAATTAACGAAGATATAGCATTAAAAAGAATATGGTGCTGCAATAATAATAGCATTTATATATATATAATTGAATATTTTGATCCTTAAAAAAATATATTATAAACATCCATTGGTTTTTTTCTTAAAAAAATATTAAAATTATTTAGAAAACATTGTACAATTTTAAAACTTCTCCATAACTTTAAATATAACTCCAATTAAAGTTAAAGGACAAATTTTCCCGAAAACAAATGCTCATTAAAAATAATCTTTTCCTGATAAATTCGTGCACAAATACTTTTGACTTTTCATTTCATTAAATGAGGAAATAAAATGTTCCAAATAATTCTCAGAACTAAGAATTTAACATTTCATCCAAGGATTTTGGGTGCAGTTTTGCATGATTTTTTAAAGTTGACACTTGGATTTTCTTAAAAAAAAAACTTAAACCATTCTGCTAGAAAACATATACTATGTTTAATCCTTTTTAAGAATTATTATTATATTTTGCACCTTTTCTCAGAAATTTATATTAAAAATTAAACTTATCTATTTCTTTTAACTTACTTACTCGTACTCTAAAATAATTAACCAAACATTCATCAGTATTCTTTTGCCAACAGTCCTTAAACTTAAGCCTTTCCTCAAAGTTAAATCAGCTTTAGTTTTATTTAGTTTTGCTTTAAAATATTTTACATAATCTTATACGCTTCTAGCTAAGATTAAAGTGTCTTAAGAACGTACATTGTTCAACTTAAGAACACGAAGAACTACTCAAAATTCATCTGTCTAACTTATTAACATCTCACACATAAAATACGTGACAATACGAAGACTAAAGGGTCCTTCTTTCATAAGATTCTGTATATTTTCTTCAGAAAGCCGCTGTTTTTGTTTTAAATAATGAAATATGTATTATTCAGAAGATCTAAACAACTCCAAGGCAATTTATCAAAATTATTAGCATGAGGAAAAACAAGAAAATCCAGACACCCACACATGGGACAAAGGATTCTTAAGAACTTCAAATTTTCGTGCGTGTAATAAATAAACAAAATTTTCAATATCTACAAAACTTATCTCAGCTATTTCATAAATTCTCTTAAATTTAAATATTTTAAGAGAAAAACTGAAATCTGCTAACATCTGTGAGTGTGCTGAATACTCAAAGCGCAGGACTCAAGTTTTTAACAGTTTCGTCAAGTTTCAAAAACAGAAGTTCTATTCAGAGAACTGTTAAGAAATGTTTTCTCTTTTTTTAAACGTCAGCACTCAGTCTCTAAAAAGCGAGTGTCCTTGAGACTCAGTTGCATTTTCATTATGAAAAAAAAAAACAGAACAACATAAAATAAAAATACACGAACAAAAATGGCAAGGAAAAATTAAAGAAGCACAAAAAGAGGGAACATGTTTGAAACGACGCGTTTAATACAAGGTCACTATCAACATTCTTTTGCTAACCTCCTCCCGATAGGAGAATAAATTAAGGTGGCTGACACATCATTTGGTATCGTCGTCGTCGTTGTTGGAGCAATATAAAGTTTCACCTGTTTTGCTCTTGCTCTCATCAAGGTCATTGCATTTCAATTCCTTGAAACGAAGATGGTAAAGAAGGTTTTTTAAATAAAACAGTAGGATATCGCACATTTGCATTCGCACATTTTATTTCGTCCTTGGATATACATACATAATTTAAATACAAAAAAGAAGTATTATGCATTAATAGCTTAGTCGTAAGGTACTTGTCCTTATGAAGTGTCTCTTGACGTCGTTGTTAAAAATAATTTATAAAAAGGGAAACTACACAAGAGAGAAACCAGATCAATCAAATGTTAAATAAAAAAGAAGAAGTTAGATGCAATTCAAAGAAGGCTTAATATGAAATATTATATTTGTATTCATGAGTTCTAGAACTTTCTTTATGGTTTTATTTAATATAAAAATCTCATAAACAAAAATCTGACGCCCGTCTTGCTGAAAAACTGCAATTTTGACACTTGAGTGTATACGCACTATTTATTATCAGAAGCTCTTCTAATCGCCCGTCTTGATTATTTAAATTGGATATCTGTGTTTCAATGTCCATTCGAATCGAAATTCACTGTTCTCAAAGAGATGTTTATTTGCGAGTATTTTTGGGATACCTTTTTTATGTATTTTAAGTAAAAGCAATGATATAAATTTTGAACTATAGGTCCCTTAACCTTAAGCCATTAGGTCAATAGAGTTTATGCATGGAAATAGAGTTCTAGTTTTCTTTTTAATTTAGTTTTAAGACCAAATATAACAAAAGTTCCCATGAAAATCATTTATTTAAAAATCGTAAATTGGATTTTTCTCAAAAACACCCCAAGGATTTTTATAACATTTTCTCTAATTTGGTTTTTCTGAAACTGGTTTCTTTCAATACAAAAAATATTTTCCCAAATTAATTCATTAGGAACATAGAACGGTTGTTTTGTCTTTAAATTTCGGGAACAAATAATGAACCAATTGTTATTATATTGTATTCTTAACAAACTCTTCTATTGTGTTAATAACATTTAAGATCAAAAAAGACTTATTGAATTTCCATAAGAAGTTATTGTAATGGGTCCGAATTGTCAAATTGAAAATTTTGACATTTCTCAACGTTCCAAGGTCCCTAGAGTCCAAATAAAAGATTTTTAGAAAGATGTCTGTGCGTGCGTAAGTACGTTCGCGACGTTTTTTTCGTCCTCCATAGCTCAAGAACCAGAAGAGGTATCGATTGCAAATTAATTTTGTTATACAGATAATAAGGTAGTAACCATGGCATGATGGTTAGTGCGTTGGATTGCTTAACGGTAGAAAGTTTGTTGTCAAAAGTGGCAATGTAACTTCTACCACAACATTCTCAATCAAAAATGGTCTTCAACAGGGAGCGGTGAATTCGCCGATTCTCTTCAGCATTTATACCAGCGATCTGATAGGTAGTCTTACAAAGGCAATTGCGTACGCCGACGATCTAATTGCGTACAGAACGGCCCAAAAGGTTGAAGTTGTTACAATTCTCTTGCAGCGTGATTTCTAGAAGATTCAGCGATATTGCGACGACTGGAAACTGAAAATAAATGTCCAGAAGTCAGAGGAAATTCTGTACCGGACTCCGTTGGCTAGGGCCACGAGGGATACGTGTAAGAATTGGGCATCCACTAGCGAGCAAAAGTAGTAGTGAAGTACCTCGGTATCTGGTTAGATCAGTATTTATATTTCGACAGACATATAAATGCTGCTCTGACCAGGGCCAGAGGAGCTTTCGCTCTGACGAAACGGCTGTTTTTTAGCAGTCGTCTTGACCCCAGAGTGAAGGTAATTTGCTACATGGCCCTCATACGGCCAATGATCGTGTATGGTTGTCCTGTGTGGTTCAACGTTGCCCCTTCCCAGATGGAGAAGTTTCGGGTGTTCGAGCGGCAGTGTTTACGACGCTGTACCGGCTTATATCGAACAGCCGAATCTTCTTATGTGCATTACTATTTCAACGAGGTCCTATACAACGGGGCTCGAATCAACAAAATTGACAATTTCGTGATAAAACTCGTTCGAGGTCACATTGCAAGAGCTATGTCTTCGAGCAACAATTTAGTTTTCGGGGCGTTCTATCCGAACGACGAGTATTTTGAAAGTGCACGCTTGAGCGGGTTCATTCCACCAGAGGCATTCCTCTTTTTAGACAAATGCGGTCTGATACAGGATAGATTGGTAGTTCCGTTAATCTACCACGTCAGACGAAGAACCGTGGATAGGTGACTCCTGTACAATCGGGACATCATGGCACAAGGCGGAGCAGAGCTCCTTTGGTTCAGTAGGGCTGTGTCCGAACGGGACCGAACTGATAGGGTGAAGCAGGAGAACCAGTTTTGGTGGCTTCAATCGGCACTTGATATTGGGTAGTCGCGATGGGGTTTTAAGCCTTGGCCGGCTTACATACTTGTTTTATAGTTTGAGGGTTTAGTTTTAAGTAAAATAGGCATGGTGGCACACAAAAAAAAAAATACAAAAAAACAATAAAATTTAAAAAAAACATGGAATATAAAAAAATATAAAAAAAAAGAATTAAAAAAAAAAATTAAAAAAACATAAAAAAGACAATAAAATATAAAAACAAAAAACGTTAGATTTGCTACTGTGGTTTTTCTAGTTTTAAGTAGTTTATAGGTAGAATAGGTAGTTTAAATTAGCTTTAAGTTTTATAGTAAGGACCTCATTTTAAGTAGTTTTTAAGTAAAAAAAAAGGATATTGATATTAGTTTTTTCTCTTAATTTTCTAATAAATACAAAATAAATAAAATTTAAATTGAAGTTAAATAGATCTTAGGGCCGAAAGGCATTAGTAGTTGGTGTCATAGTTTAACTTAGAGTGTCCGTATGGGACCATTAAGTTAGATGTAAGTTGGATAATTATTCTAGTTTTATGAATTTTTGTCTATTAATGAATTACTAAAAATGAATTATAAAAAAAAGGGCGTCGGACTGTCATGCAAGGGGTCTTGGGTTCAATTACTGCCTATGCCACCTGAATTAAAAAAAAAAATAATTTTCACGGGTACTGCCTTTTGCGAGGAATTGACAAATCCGTGAAGAGTAATTCTTGTCATGAAAAAGTGCTTTCTCAGAACTAGTCGTTCGGATTCGGCCTAAAATTGTAGGTCCCTTCCATTCCTGACAACAGTACTCACACACAGGAATGGTTGAGAGTTGTAAGTCACTAGGCCCTGGTTCACAACGGACTGTTGCGCCACCCCATTTGATTTTTTGATACAGATAATAAAGCAGAGAAATGCAGAAAGAGCTCCAAGAAAATTGCGTGGGTGGTTTTTTTACCATAGCAGTTTGAAAAAAAGTGAAAATGTTGGTTAACCCTAAATATCTTATGAACCAAAAACGCTAGAGACTTGAATTAAATTTTATATAATATATTGTAACGTGGTATCAAAAAAGTATATTTTTTGAAAAAAATACATGTAACTTTTTTTTTTATAAAAAAAACACTGAAACATAAACCTCCAGAAACCTCCAAAATCTTACGACTAACTTATTTTGTGCAACGAAGAATAATGTTTTTGACACCTGATAAAATTTTGAGAAAATTCGAATTGACAGTTTTTTTTTTACAAAATATAAAAACCTAAACAAAAAAATTAATAAAAGTTGGTAATAATTGATTTTCGACTCAAACTTATTTTCAAAAATTTTAGATATTGGCTTTAAACTACCCTTATCTTTCAAAAAATATTGTTGTTAATATTCAGTAAAATTTAGAAAGAAATCTAACCGACAGTTTTTGTACAAAAATTAAAAACCAAAAAAAAATTCTCAAAAGTTTGTAAAAATATCTTTCCAAAAATTGTAGGTATTGACTTTAAACTATTTTTATCTTTCAAAAAATATTGTTGTTAACATTCAGAAAAATTTTGAAAAAAATCTAGACCGTTTTTGCACAAAAAATTAAAAACCTAAGAAAAATTAACAAAAGTTGGTAAAAATTGATTTACGACTCAAATATCTTTTCAAAAATTTGAAATATTGGCTTCAAACTAATTTTATCTCATAAGAAATATTGTTTTCAACATTCGATAAACTTTTGAAAAAAATCGAATCAACAGTTTTTTACAAAAAATAAAACTGTAAAAAAACCAATACTACAATTTGGTCAAAATTTACTTTCGACTCAAATAGCTTTTCAAAAAATAAAAATATTGGCTTCAAACTTATTTTATTTCACATTCAGTAATAAAATAATTTCGATATTCAGTAATTTTTATATAAAAATCCAACAGTCCGTTTTTTCATTAAAAATAAATCTACAAAAAATAGTACTCAAATTTGGTAAAAATTAATACGAGTACATATAGTCAAACTTTTCAGCAAGACAAATCAACAGACGGAATGGGAAGTTATCAGTGTGGGTCGCATCCCACCCTCCACAAAAAAAAAAAAAAAAAAAAAAAACAAATATAAAATGAAAGTTAATTTGTTCTTAAAATCTGCATATTAAAATTATTTTTAGAAAAAAAATTGAAAATCGTTCACGATTTTGAAACAAATACTTTGATAAATTAAGTTTTTTTTTAAAAATCACAAGGCATTTAATTTTTTGAAGACAATTTTATTTTTAGATATATTTTAAAATCTTAATTTATAGGTTATAATGGTGGAAACTGGAGCCAGTTTGTGATTTTGATATTTGATTTGATGTTTCAAAAATGGGTCAATATTTTTTATCAAAATTCTATACAAAATTTTTTTTTAAAAAATTGTGTTGATTTTGTATATAAAAGAATTACTTTTTTTTTAAAATCGCGGTTACGATTTACGAAAAAAAAAAACAAATAAGGTTGTTTTGAGAAATTACATGAAATTTAAATTTGTGAATATAAACTTATTTTCCAGGTTTATTTATTCTTACTTGTGAGACATTTCTATGACACAAGACTACACCCCAAACCATTATGATTCCTCCTCCATGTTTAACGGTCTTTAAGTATATTTAGGATCGAATTTCTTCTTTTTTGAGCTTGTCTAACTTTCACATTACCATCTGACTCGAACAAGTTAAATTTTAGACTCATCACTTCAAACCATATTTTTCCAAAATCCCATCGTTTTGTCAGCTTACATTTAAAAAAATTAAACGTCTCTTCAAATTCTTTTGGGTACAATTGTTTTTTTTTTTGGCGATACACCTCTGAAGCCCAAGGTCTAAAAGTCTATGCCTTATTTTTCCATTCAGTTAAAAGTTTTACGAAATTGAGGTAAAACATCCTCTTTAATTTTTATGGAAGTCAAAAAAATATCACCTTGGTAAATCTATCTTATTTTGGCGAAGATGTTCGATCTTTTGGTTTTCTTTTTGGGGTTTTTAAGTTATCTCTCCTTTCGTAGAATTGAATTAAAACATATTTTTATCGATTAAAATCGCAGTGTTTTTAATAATAAATTTTGATACTATAAAAATGATCAATTAAATATACATTATATTAAACTTATAACACTCTTCATTATTCCAAAAAGCTGTACTCAAAAATGTAAATGCTGGAAATCCGAAACAATTTATACTCAAAAATTGTATTGGGACACTTAGTCGTATACGCACTTTTTGTATTACTAACTTCTCTTTTCAATATATTGATAATATTCAAAATGTCCAAAGTAGACGAAATATTCTCTCAAGATTCTCACAATCTAAATCCATAGTTTAAAGAGTTATTAATGTTTGAATATAAGTGTTTGGCACAACTCCTTTCACCCACCATCTTTTTTTCTTATTTATTCATGCCATAAACTAAAATTTTGTTGTGCATCCATTTTGGTTTAAATTATAAAAATATCAGTTTTGATTTTTCTTTTATGCATTTTATTCTACTTTACAAATATTCAAAAATCGAAACTTTAAATTACTTTTCCCATCCAATTCAAATTATTCAATACATGTTATACATACGTGTGTAAAAAGATACAAAAGCAATTAAAAACTTTTGTTCACAACTGAGCCATGTATAAAAAAAGTTGCATCTACCTTGTAGTATATAAAATCCATACTGAAAACATCAAGTTTTTAAACAAAGTACTTATATCCTTATTTTATACCTTTAACAACTCAATGACCAAAAATGAAGTATCTATTTTAAAGTGTCTACCAAAAAGCATGCAATAAAATTATGTCAGTACATATTTTTCAAATTTACCCCATATTTCATAAAAAAACCCTTAGAAAAAGAAAAAGTCTCTATGAAAAATATTGTTGAAATCGTAAATTTTTATTATAGACAAACTTAAAAAAAATAAGAGACACAATTTAAGCCCATTTGCATTCATAAAATGCCACTTTAGCATAATTTTACATTATCATCCACACCCGGATACATAATCATATAATATAAAATATGCAAAAACAAAATTATGTGTACATACCTACAAACATACATTATATACAAGTCTATAGTACATACATATAAAAACAAAGCTTAAGTGGAAGTAGAATATAAAAATAAAGAAATCATACACTCAAATAAATGCCAAAAAATGCTCCTGGCAAGTTAAACAGAGACTTTGCCAAGTGCCAAACAAGCAGTGCCAACAATTTTTTCTTATTTTATTTTTACGATGATGATGGGTTGTTTTTAAGGACCAAAAAATAAAAACAATGAAAAACAAAACAATGCCAACAAATATACCAGAACAACACACAAGACAAAGATCATTAAACCGTTTTGTAGAATGCACGAAGTATCTAACCTTAGTGTATACGCCATGTATATTGTATTACGCCTCAGGAAAATTTGGTAAAATGTAGGTCAATATTTGGAAAGTATTGCTCATAAGAATTTCCATAAATTATTGTGGTTGACTTTAAACTTTTGGTTGACATTTTTTAAATGTTGCAAAACTTACTGAGTCACTCATTAAGAATTTGGATAACCTCTTGCATGAATGTTTTTCAAAGAAGTTTAGTCTTCTGTGGTTTGAATATTGGACATACACTGATTGTTAACATGAAAACAACCTTACTTTAATTTTAGGTTGTAGAGCGTGGAAAAATGATTGCAGCTTCTATTATAAGGATTTCCATTTAAGCCAAGGAGCTCATATCTTACTTTGAAGATCAAAGATATTTCATTATAGCTTAGTGAATAATGGAAGTAGTTTCTGTTATTAAGGTTAAAATTAAGCTGGCTATATAAAACTCTGCTATCAGACTCACAAGCTCTTGCAATAAATGTATCTAGAGTAGAGTCCTCATTTTTTTGTTTGTTTGTTTCTACAAATTGTTTGAGTTTTTTAGGTCAATATGTAATTGCACAAGATTCACCAATAGATAGTGACTTTGCATATTATTAGTCCTAGTTCTTGACCTTTTATAAGGGAATTTTGTATGTAATTCTTAATTTTTATGATCGCTGCAGATTTTAAGTATGAAGACAGCTTGTGACTTGAGTGTATCTGTAAAAATCTTTGGTTTAGATTTTAGTTTAACAAACTCAAAGACCAAAGCATATAAAAATTTAGTTCAAAACCCTTTTAAGATATGAAAAGATTTTTTTCTTGAAAATTCAAATATTTTAAATACACACCAATAATACGAAGAAAGACTGTTGTGAAGTTTTAAGTGTCTATTTCGATAATTGTTTCTGTTATAACTAACACGTATGAATGTTCCAATAAAGAAGTCTAGAGCAACATTTACTTTTAGACTCATTTTCCCTTCATCTGAAATGTGATATTTAAAGATCATACTCTACCAGGCATCTGTTCCTTCAACACTGACTTTTGCGAGTTCAGTTCGGTGGAACATAGAAAATATTTAAGAGCTTGAATACAGATGTACAGGTGCAATCATTCCGACTTCCGGTATTTTGTTTCAAATAAGAAGTTATTGCATGCTTCCGGTGTATTTAGAATTGATAATTTAATATTAAACCTCGTGGGGAATCTTTTGACCAGATCACCAGGTGTTTTCAGAAATACATACTTTTAGAGATATACCTACTGAGGCATTCAGAAATACCCCTCCCCCCTTTAAATACCTCATCATTTAAGTAAATTGGTCTCAATTCTCAAAATAATATGGGCTTATGTCACATTGTCACAGTGCAATGTGACCAACTACTGAAATTTGGCCTTATTTCACTTTTGTAAAGTGCCATAAGGCCAAATTTTGAAAGTTGGTCTTATTTCACGGCATCTCTTAACCTTTAGCATACCTAAAACTTATCAAAGAAGTGGCAGGGATGCGACCTACACTGATACCTTTCCACCCCGTCTGTCAATTTGCTTAAAAGGTTTGTAGGTTTTTGTGTTTTATTAAAAAAATTTTCGGTTAAAAAATTATTCTAAGAAATTAACTAAAAATTACCAACAATATTTTGCATACGATGAAATAGTTTGATTTAAAATTTTTTTTTTGTTAAAGAAATTTTTAGTCGAAAACCAATTTTCATCAGTCTTAGTAGCATTTTTTTTAATTTTTTATTTCTTACAAAAACAAATACAATAAATGTTCAAATGGTAGACATGTGCATTCAAGAGAACACAAGCGTCCACAGGTTTTTCTCAAAACCCACATCTGTCTATCAACTCCTACTCTCACCTCCCCGTGGTGAACATCGGGTGCCTAGTACCTCAACTGAAGATTGGATTCCAACCCTAGTGGACAGTTGTTGGGGGCAGCAAACGAGAGAGGGCGGGAGAGGTGTTTCCACTAAGGCACCTATAATTATCCAGAAGGCAGCGGAGGAATTCCCGAGACGGCATTAACGGTGGCGTCTACAGTTCCAGTAAGGTTGAACTACTTTGTAAACACCTTATAGGGCTTCTACAAATTATTCGGAGCCCAGGCCTTAAAAGAGAGGTTCTATCCGGTTCCCCGTCCTTAGAGTTAAACTAAGGATCTGGCCCTCCAGGTTGGGGGTTGTGCCGTCGGGATGACTTCCTGGCCACGTAAAAACTTCATAGTTGCGAAGCACCAACAAGCCTCGGATATGGACAGATTTACTGTTGAAAGCCTACGCAAACGAATAAAGGACAACGAACTTCGGATATGCACGTGGATTGTCAGGTCCCTTAACAGACCACGTGCGACCGAAGAATTAGCGGAGGCCCTAGACTGTTATAAAGCAGACATCACCGCCATCCAAGAAATATGATGGGATGGGCCGGCCAAAAAGAGTATAAAAACTGCGATATTTAATATGGTGACTGCTACCGCGAAAACCAACAGCGCTCATTTGGAAGCGGCTTTGTTATTGGAGCCAGACTTAGGCAAGAAGTCTTGAGCTATAGGTGCATCAACGAGCACCTCATGACCATACGCATCAAGGCTAGATTCGGCAACAAAAGCCTGATATAGGAACACGCCCCCACAGAGGAGAAAGATGACAACACCAAAGATATGTTCTTCAAGCTCTTAGACAAAACATATGAGCAGTGTTCTAGCTACGATATTAAAATTGTCCTGGGCGATTTTAATGCCCTATGGTGAAGTTTTCCAGATCAATCTACTATCAACCAGATCAACCATATTGCGATCCACGCCAGACACGCTTCCAGCATCATGGTAAGATATCACTTCGGGTTTCCAGACCCAAGTCAAATCAGGGAGGTGCTGGGAGAAGGTACAACGTCGAACGGCTACAATCGCAAGAGATCGCCAAATCCTTTCTAAACCATTACAAGTTACCTCTCTCAAAGTTCTATGCTGCCAACACAATGTAACGAAAACAAGTGGCAACATTGCCAAGATGCAATCAGAGAAGCCACCTCTGATGTGCTGGGTTTCAAGCAAGAATGGAACCTCAGTATTGTTTGCCCGATTCTGAAAAAGGAGACCCTCTTAACTGCAACAACTATAGAGGAATCAGTCTACTTGACATCGCCTATAAAATCTCTTCTGCCATAATATGTGAACGTCTAAAGCCCATCGTCAACAACCTGATGGGTCCTTATGAGTGTGGTTTTAGACCAGGAAAGTTCACAGTCGATATTCACATTTCGGCAGATCGTGGAAAAACCCCAAGAACACCAAATCGACACCCACCATCCTTTCATCGATTTCAAGGCCGCATATGACAGCATCTACAGGGACGAGCTGTATAAAGCCATATCTAGTTTTGGCATCCCTGCCAAACTCATCGGTTTTTGCAGGATGACCATGGAGAATTCACGCTGCTCCATAAAGGTTGGAAACAACTTAACAGAACCTTTCGATGTCAAAAAAGGTTTCAGACAAGGTGATGCGTTGTCATGTGATTTTTTTAACATCGTGCTTAAAAGAATAGTGCAGCGCTCACATGTCAATACTAGAGGCACTATCTTTCAAAAGAAAGTGATGTCAATGGGGCTTTTGTGAGTATTGAGGCAGAGGCGGCAAAAATGGCTTTAACGGTTAATGAAGGCAAAACAAGGTACATGCTGTCGTCAAGAAAGGACCTACAACACCGACGTCTTAGTCAAAACGTCACCATTGACAGACGTAACTTTGAGGTAGTCAAGGACTTCGTCTACCCAGGTTACGCTGTAAACTCAGAAAACAACACCAGCGCTGAGATCAAAGGCAGAATAACTCTTGCTAACCGATGTTTCTTTGGACTAAGAAAGCAATTAAGTGTTAAAGTCCTCTCTCGAGGGACAAAAGTGTAGAGTGTTAAAGTCCTCTCTCGAGGGACCAAAGTGTTGCTATATAAGACCCTTATCATTCCCGTCCTGCTATACGGTGTAGAAGCATGGACTATGACAAAAGCGGATGAAAGCACCTTGGGTCGCTTCGAGAGAAAAGTTCTTCGTGTGATCTATGGTCCCGTATGCATCGAAGGAGAGTGGAGGAGAAGATGGAACTACGAGCCTTACGGACTGTACAGCGACGTAGACTTAGCCAGAAGGGTAAAAGACCAACGACTAAGATGGCTGGGTCACGTAGAGAGCATGGAAACCTATGCTCCGGCCCGAAAAGTCTTCGAATCCACACCCACAGGACAGCGCAATAGAGGAAGACCGCGGATCAGGTGGCACGCACAAGTGCAAGGTGACCTCACCCAACCTGGAGCGCGAAACTAGAGACATCTAGGGACCGAGCTAGATGGAGAAGTTTGTTGGGTAAGGCCCTTGTTCACACAGGTCTGTAGCAAGTAAGTAATTATTATCAATGAATAAATATTAATCAGAAAACATTTAAATTTCACTCATTTCTGTACAAGCAATTAAGGGAAACATACAAAATAAGGAATTTTTACGAGAAATCGTTCAAGAATTTAAATGTTAAAATGTTAATCGGATACTATAAATAACTTTATGTTGGTGTCCTTAAAAACTTCCACTGAATGAGCTGAAATATTTAAATTGTAAGCTGCTAATAATATATTTGTCAAGAAATTCGAGACGTTAAGCCACTTAATCAATATATTTAAAATTTGTTTGTCAAAAAAAATCATAATTCCGTTGTATTTTCATAATTAATAATAATATTTATTCAAAATCCATATTTTTATAAAGGAAAATTAATCGGAATCAAAAATTATAAATGTTGCCAATTATTGTTTACAAAACTATTAAACAAAGCAAAAATCTTTATTTTTTTCTCAAGGCATTCGAACTGAAATATAATTTCTTTTTCATAGTTAAAATGTTTTCATATTCCTTTTATTTGTATGTAAGCACAAATCTTTAAAATTAAAAATTAAAATGGCTATACTTAAAAAATACACAGTTTTCTTAAAGTCCTTTTCATATTTCAGAGATCTTGAAACGTCGAGAAATATCATAGTTTTCAATTCGACAAATCAGATAGTTTAAAATTACTTGCAATGAAAAGTTAAAAAAGATATTTTGGCAGATACTTTTCAGAAATTTCTCACTTGGTTCTAGACTTTAAATTCGTAACAGTATGGTGGTTTCTTTAAAATAAAACCTACCAAGGTACAGGAACCGTACTTAACTCAAAAAAATAGAATTCAAAATTATACGATAAAGTTTACAACGATTTTAATATTTTTAAACTAAAAAAAATATGTCGAAATGTTTTTGTCAGAAATATTTTGATTAAGGGGTAATTGAAAATTAATTTAAACTTGATGGCATTGTTTACTTTTGGTCATCTACCATTGAAATTTGAAATACATTTTTGATCTTTCCACCCTTTTAATTTAGACGTTCATTGTTTTCAAAAATTGAACCGCTTATTCCATTTATGAATCTGACATATGCAATTTTGTCATCTGGTGTTTGTTTTTAAGGCTATACACATTTTTTTAAACCCCATACACACTTAAATCATACAAAAATAGGTGATTCTTAAATTTGCCATAAACAACATATCTATTGAAACAAATCTATACAATTAAGTATCTACTTAAATACCTACTTAAAATCAGGATTGCTCTCATTTGTATTTATTTTTTTCGTTTCCTGAGTCCAATATAGAAGATGGCTGATGACGTGTAGGACGTAGATACTCATGTATCGTGTATCATTGTACAATTTTATTTGTCTTTTCTTTTTTGTTCTCTATAAATAAATGAAAGTTCTATATTTGCTTAGCTTTAGGGGCAATATTTATAAATGGTCTGATGTCTGAACGAACAAATTGGGTCAACTGGGGATAATGACACAAACGTCAAGTAGGTACAATATTAAGCACTACTCGTATCATCACCAATTCTGTTATTGACATCAAGTTGACAAATCAAAATCATTCTCTATCTAACTGTGTACACAGAGTATGTGTGTGTTTTTTTGTGTCTATATGATACTGGCATACAAGGACATTGTATAGATAAATTAGACTTTAGTCATATATTTCGAAATGGGTGTTTTGTTTTGTTCAAGAATTTAAGCATCATTTTACAGTATGTCAACACTCTAATAGAGTCAAATAAATTAGGGTGTGGCAAAAATTAGAATTCTACCCTCATAACATTATCGGTTAATAAAATACTTATGAATCAAACGTTTAAACACATTTCTATTAACAGAAGCCTTAAGGGGTTAGACCTCAAATTTCCAAAAAATCGCCTAAAAAAAGTTGTCCAAAAATATTATTACGATAGCGAAAAAAGCTTTAAGAACAAGGTTATTGATTTTAAATATTTTAAATTCAAAAAAAATTTCAATACTGCAGTTTCTTATAATTGGCTAGACTCATAACTTAGACAGCTTTATACCGACGATTTTTGATATTATTCAATTCAAATTGTCCACTTCAAAAATGCATTATTTGGCCAAAAAATAGATAAAGCCAGTTTTGTCGACCCCTTTATCCAAGCTAAAGTTATTAAAAAATATACAAATGTAAAGACATTAACCTACATATAAATAATTTATTTAAAAGAAATCTTATCATGTTTAAAAATTGATTACGAGAACAAAAAGTTTCTTAAGAATCTCTAGATTCCTATCGACGACAAACATTTCGAGACTCGTTTAATCAAATGTATTGTAAGGACATTTCCTTAATTAAACTCAAACATCAAGCCATCAACAAAAAATCCATGTAAGTTTGTTACTATAGATATACGAGAATAATGAACGTAGATTTTCTAACATATTTGGAAGGGTCAACGTACAATTAATCGATTCGTTTTCTTGGAAACTTACATACCAATTATTTTCATCTGAAAAGGACATACTCTAGGGATTGTAATTTTATAAATGACTATAATTACATTACATGAAAGAGCTTGTATGAGTTTCGTCGTAGTCTCAAGAGAAATGAGATTTAATATAGTCTGGGGAGGTTGAGTTGTCAAATTATTCAAGAAAACTTTTGTTTAGTTTTAATGTAGTTTTAAATTAACTAATTTTATTAAAATGACTGAAAACGAACAAATTTGAATCAATTTTTCCTTGATTGGGAGAAAATAGAATGTTCAATGCATTAAACACAATTTTGAAATTTTCAAAAAACATATGTAACTTTTTCCCAAAAATGTCAATGTTATAAGACTTAAACATTTAAGAAACATTTATTCACAAAATGTATGCACATTGCATGCAAACATTTCTATGACAGTTTTAAAAACAAACAATCTTTAAATTTAAGACTTACTAGTAGTTTAAATGTTGTAGTATCTTTCTGAAAATGTTCCTAAGTTACAAGTCTTCAGTTATATCTTTTTGAGGGTTTAAGCTTAATTGAATCTTACTCTGTCATAATATTATAAAAATTTCGATTTTAAAAATTACACATTTTATTAAAACGGCCTGTGATAAAAAATATCTTCACGAATTATTATTATTCACTCTGGCAAAACAGATTTTTAAGATATCACCTTTTAGAAACTAAAAAGATAACGTCTTAGGTTTTCTAATGCAATGTACATTTCGGTATTATTTTTTTAATAAAATATTTTATTTTGTTAATTAATGATCCTATTTTCATTTTTCATTTTAAATATTTTCAGGTCTTCAAACAATTTTTGAAAATTCCTAATTAGTTGCTTATAATAACCTTTATGTAATATATGAATGTTACTTACTTACTTAAGGTGGCGCTACAGTCCTGTGTGAACTAGGGCCTCACCCAACAAACTTCTCCATCTAGCTCGGTCCCTAACTAGATCTTGGAAAAAACCAGTTTCGCGTTCCAAGTTGGGTGAGGTCACCTTGCACTTGTGCGCGCCACCTGATTTGCGGTCTTCCTCTACTGCGCTGTCCTGTCAGTGTGGATTCAAAGACTTTCCGGGCCACACAAAGAACTTTTCGCTCGAACCGACCCAAGGTGCTTTCATCCGCCTTTGTCACAGTCCATGCTTCTGCACCATATAGCAGGACGAGGATGATAAGGGTCTTATATAGCAACACTTTGGTCCCTCGAGAGAGGACTTTACCACTCAATTGCTTTCTTAGTCCAAAGAAACAGCGGTTAGCAAGAGTTATTCTGCGTTTGATCTCAGCGCTGGTGTTGTTTTCTGCGTTTACAGCGGAGCCTAGGTAGACGAAGTCCTTGACTACCTCAAAGTTACGTCTGTTGATTGTGATGTTTTGACCAAGACGTCAGTGTTGTATGTCCTTTCTTGACGACAGCATGTACTTTGTTTTACCCTCATTAACAACTAAACCCATTTTTGCCGCCTCTGCCTCAATACTCACAAGAGCCCCCTTGACATCACGCTTTCTACGAGTTCTTCCGATTATGTCATTAGCATATGCCAGTAATTGGACAGACTTTTGAAAAAAAGTGCCTCTAGTGTAATGTTGACGGATGAGCGCTGCACTATTCTTTCAAGCACGATGTTAAAAAAATCGCATGACACCACATCATCTTGTCTAAAACCTTTTTTGACAACGAAGGGTTCTGATAAGTTGTTTCCAACCTTTATGGAGCAGCATGAATTCTCCATGGTCATCCTGCACAAACGGACGAGTTTGGCAGCGATGCCAAGTCTTAACATGGCTGTATACGGCTAGTCCCTGTAGATGCTGTCATATGCGGCCTTGAAATCGATAAAAATATGGTGGGTGATGATTTGGTGTTCTTGGGTTTTTTCCAGGATCTGCCGTAATGTGAATATTTGATTAACTGTGGACTTTCGTGGTCTAAGACCATACTGATAAGGACCTATCAGGTTGTTGACGATGGGCTTTAGACGTTCACACATTACGGCATTAAGGCGGTGTTAAGTAGTTGGTGCAGTTTAGAGGGTCTCCTTTTTTCAGGATCGGACAAACAATACTGAGGTTCCATTCATCGGGCTTGCTTTCTTCCGACCATATCTTACAGATAAGTTGGTGCATGCTCCTAACCAACTTATCTCCAGCTGCTTTAAAGAGCTCGGCATTCAAGCCATCCGCTCCAGTGGCTTTATTAGACTTCAGCAAATATATGGCAATCTTTACTCTAAGTCGGGAGGACGGAATTGTTGGCTTTCGTCGTCTTTGTTGAATGGATCATCCTGCCTGACAGCGGAATTCAGTTCTTCGTCGTCGTTATACAGTCTGCAGAAGTGGTCCTTCCACATCCTCAGCATTGACTGCGGTTCCACTATGATGTTTCCACTTTCATCTTTAGAGCCTTCGGTTCTAGGTTTATGTACCTATGAATTTCGTTTCACCTGTTCATAAAACTTTCGAACCTCATTCCAGCTCTTATACCTCTCAACATCTTCGACCGCACGCTTTTCATGCCCTCTCTTTTTCCTTCTGAGAAGTCGGTGTTCCTCTCGCCTCTTCTGCTCATAGAGCTCATGAGCAGTTCTCGTACTTTTACGCAGCGCCGCTTTGCCTGCCGACATTCCTCATCAAACCAGCGGTTTCTTGTTGGTGGCTGTTTGAAACCCAGTACATCAGAGGCGGCTTCTCTGATTGCATCTTGGCAATGTTGCCACTGGTTTTCGATACATTGTGTTGGCGGCAGAAAACTTCGATAGAGGTTACTTGCAACTCGGTTGGAAAAGGATTTAGCGATCTCTGGCGATTGTAGCCGTTCGACGTTGTACCTTCTCCCAGTTCTTCAGTGTTTTGCCTTGGGTCTGGAAATCCGAAGTGCTACCTTGACTACAACGAGGAAGTGTTCCGAGTCAATGTTAGCTCCTCGGAAAGTTCGTACATCCATGATGCTGGAAGCGTGTCTGGCATCGATCGCAATCTGGTCAATCTGGTTGACAGTAGATTGATCTGGAGAAGTGCAAGTTCCTTTGTGGATGTTGAGGTGTGCAAAAGGCGTACAGGCTACCATGGCGTTTCGCTCCGCAGCAAAATCTATGAGCCTGAATCCGTTTTTTTCTAATTAATAAGCATTTAATTTATAATCTGGATAAAAAAAAACAATTGATTGAGTTTAACTGCAATAAGTCTGAGTTAGATATATTCACTAGTCACTCTCTTATCTGTATTTT
This sequence comes from Eupeodes corollae, assembly GCF_945859685.1. NCBI lineage: Eukaryota > Metazoa > Arthropoda > Insecta > Diptera > Syrphidae > Eupeodes > Eupeodes corollae. The sequence goes on along the minus strand of NC_079148.1, from coordinate 17,669,440 downwards.
ATTTTGTTGGATCTTTCCGAAGCCTTAATAATCACAGGTTCATTTCAATTATAAGTTAATTTAGATATCAGATGGACACAGCGTCATCGAAACTTCACTTTAGTTAAGAGAAAAGTATGATCGCATAAAAGGGTGTAATTTAGTATGTAAGTTGATGAGAAAGACAGGTTTAGAGAGTCAACTCGGTAATAATAATAATATAAAAAACACTTAATTTACTGAAGAGATTAATGCTCGAATAAAGAGCAGTCGCGTTAACCAAGGTGTGGTTTTAGGATTTTTTTTTAATAGAACATCTAATGGAGTGAGAATTGCTCGGAGCAAACGAACATCTATGTTCTTAATAAGTGTGACCATCTCCTCAAAGGTAACCAATTATCGGGTTCTCTTTTATTTTGTTTTATATTTCCAAATTCCAAACAATATCTTGGATCAGGCCTGAAAAAAAAACGTTCGTCTTACTTCTTCTGACAAGATCCTACCCGTCCGACGAGCTAGGATGAGCAACAGCTTTTTAGGCCTATCGTTAGAGGGAGGTAAGACAACCTTTTCACTTCCTCTTTGGTTGATTAGGAAGACCTGTAAACTTCAATCTCTCAAAGAGGGTAAAGTTGGGAAGGTAATTTGAGAGAATACTAAAGGATACAAATTGAGTGAATACATTCGTTAAGAGTTTTTTTTTTTGTTATTTCTATTTTTTTGGACGTATTCGTTACTTTGTGAGCTTGTAAAGCTTAATAAAACCATTACAGCGCCCGTACAGTTCGGCGTTATATCTTCTCCTCCATTCTCCATCTATGTAGACTTGAGCAAAAATCCTACGAAGAATTTTTATACTTGGTCTTTTCCTCATTGACCACTAAACCCATCTTTTCCGCTCCCGCAGCAATGCTCAAAAACTCCCCACTGACATCACGCTTCACATCTTCCAATTACGTGCCTCTAGTGTTGACGGTTGAGTTTTGCACAGTTCTTTCCAGAACGATGTTGAAGAAGTCGCATGACAGTGCATCGTCTTGTCTAAAACCTTTTTTGGCATCAAATGCCTATCCTTTCATACTTTGATAGAGCAGTTTGCATTCTCCATCGTTATTTTGCACAAACGGAGATGTTTAACAGGGATGCCAAAACTAGCTCAGTAAAGCTCTTCTCTCTAGATGCTGTCATACGCGGCTTTAAAATCGATAAAGAGATGGTTGGTATCAATTTGAAGTTTTTTCCAATATCTGCCGTAATATAAATATTTGGTCATGTTTTCGATAACGTATTCTTATTTTGATAATTGTCTATGGCCCAACTAACAGCTCATGCAATTTTTTAATCAGGATGATCCAATAAGTTATTTTCGATAATATGATGTATAAACTATAAATATATTCATTTTTGGACTTTGAATTTCAAAAGTGAAAAATGGTCTCCAAAATTGTCAGATAATCGTTTATTACAAAAACTATTTTAACAAACAACAATGAATATCCTACGTACTACCAAATATAATACATACGCATAGTTCAAAAAGTCTCCGTACAGCAATCTTATTTTAGTGTTTCTTGAAAAAAAGTAGGTTTAATAAAAAAAACAAAGTGGTAACGTTGAAAAAAAGTTAGATTCCACCTTCACCTTTTTAATAAATTTTAAATAATTGTGATTGTGATTTTCTAAAATAATTGTTTTTGATATACTGTTATAATAAATATTTTATATCAGAATCAACAAAAAAAAAGTTTTTGTAAGGAGACTTTTTGGACACACATAGTATTCCAAAATAAACGGTTGAAATTTTTCTAGATAATGAGTCCAGCTATATATGTAAGAAAATACGTTTTAGAGACAAAATGCTATTACATTTTCGTATCAGTAGAAAATCAAAATTAAATTTGCAATACTAACTATACTTAAATTCAAAACCCGGTTCTAAAGATGTTGAGGTCATATTAAACCATTTAAAATGCAAAAAATAAATTTTCTTGAATATAAGAGTAATTTGATTTTTTGAAGCGCGAGTATTAAGGATAAAATGTTTCTTCTCTTTGATATTCCTGATGAAATGTTGCTATAAAAAGGCCCAACATATAATCTTAAGAAAACTCTTCAGTTATTTAAAACAGGTAACATATTCAATCATTAAATGTTTTTGAAATAGTCGTTTTTCACTCACTCTTTTTTTAAACCTTTTAAAGTTCAATCAAAAAATAAAGGCTAATGTATGTAGGCAAACAAACAAAGAAACAAGATCCTTTTGCCTTATGTTTTCCTTCTACTTTAAAAATTCAACAGCTTACAGCTTATTCAATAATTGTATAAAACAATACATTAATTTTATTGCTCTATTTTGCTCCAAAAACATAACCAACTCAAGGGAAAAATGTGTCTACCGTTTTCGAGGTTGTGTTTTTTGGAAGATTTTTATTTGTCGTGTGCAAAATCGTAAAAAAAGTTTTATAACTTTTTCTACCAAATTACATGCTTCTGTTTTTTTTTTCTTTTCTTGGTTATGGTTACACCCATGTTATGCCGCCATATTCAATCGTGTATGAATAGAAATTAAATTTTCTGATATTGATTTATGGTGATTTTGTGCCTTCGAGATTTATCTATTCTAAATCTAAATGGTGCCTCACGTAGATGTTTTCCATTTTTTGATTTTTTTTCTCACAGATTTGCCTTTTTACACAACACATAGCTTCGCTATACCTATTTTACCTACTAAAAAGTTTTTGTTTGAATTTGGATTGAATATGATTTGAATTTTAAAATAACTTACCTTGAGTTTAGGTACATGTTGATATTCCTTTTTTTTTTTGGTTATGGGAAAAATTTAACAATGGGATGTGTGTATAGTTTTTTTGTAATTTATGAGAAGATTGAGAGGCATATTTCAACGTCAATCATAAAGACCCAAAATATTTTTGTTTTTTAATAAATTTATAAACATTTGAAAAAGTAAACATTTTGAAGGGTTTTCAAATTTGTTTACATATTTCGTATTTTTATGAAAAGGTCCTGTTTCTGTTGTCTTGAATAATTTTGTAGTATTTCTGCACAAAAAGAAAGTCACAGAGATTTATTCTTGAACCGAACTACGCGAATGTGGAACTATTTAACAAAAGCCTTGCCTCTGATTGAAATCAAAACCATTGAGTTCAATGTGCTCTTAATATGAAAGACAAAAGAACTTAAGGACAAATTTCAACCAAATGCTTTTCATATATCGATGTTTATAAATAAATTTACTGCATGCGTCTCGTATGTATGTATGTATATGGTAAATATTTTCATAATTCCATTAAATACTCAGTCACACAATTTCTTCACACAATAGAAACAACATTGTTAATCCCTGAATCATGGTGCTTTTATATAAATAAACATATAAATGTAGCTATAGGGGAGAGCAAAAGCTGAAAAAAGGATGAAATATGTTGCCAAACATACCATTACATTTATTACACAATACTGCAGTGCGTGGTATATGGTTTTTGGTTTTTTGGCAGGACAAATGAAATTTTAGCCATGATTCCTATAACTGGTGTGTGAGGTTATAGAGAATGGCTTATATGGGATTATAGCACAATAAAATAAATGCTTATACAAGTGAGTACTGTGCGTATAATGAAAACAGATTAAATCATTTCGACTGAAAATAGATATGGAGGTCAAGTTTGGTACGATATCATATAAGAGCTCTTCTGACATGGTTTCGATAAATCGTTTGTTTGAAAATTATTTAATTATTTAGATTTGGACCAACATTTCTAATTTTTGTGAATAGTATTTATGTTCATAGAATATCATCGTGAGGATAAAAGAGAGGATGTGTTGAGCTTCATATGTTACCGACGAACTACTTATCTACACGGCGTTTGGTGGTGATTTAAAATAACCTCAAGAACACCACTATATAATAAGTGTATATGATATAATTTGATAGGAAGTAATACGAACCTGCAGTCTACAGGTATTGAAGCTTCCAAAGGTATTTTTCCAGGGGAATGAGTTAAACCAAATAGGAAACAGCCTGATTTACTAGATCAAGAAGAAAGATCTAACGTTGGTTTGGAAACTCACTGATAACTTCCGATCCGTGACCGGGTCGATTTTTCTTAAACTTCTAAAATTCTACAATAATTTGTGTCACATTTTTTGAAATTTTAAGTCAATATCTTTCGTTGTCTTTATTAAACTTGAATCGAAAACCATTTCTAATCAGTTTTTTGATATTTTTGAAGATTTTGTGTTTTGTAAAAAAACGTTGTCAATTGAATTTTGCATTTCTTAAAAAGAGGGATATTGGATTTTTCTAAAAACATTATTTAACGTTAAGAACAAAATTTAGCATAGAATGAAATAATTTTGAATTAAATGCTTTTATGCTATGCTCGGAACAATCGCATCGAACATAGGTTATGTTGGGTTAAAGTGAATGATCCATTGTGATACCTTATAAGTAGTGAGCCTTTCTTCTAAGCTCAATGAAATCAGCTTAAATCCCTTACGAAACTTAAGAGGTTTATTAGGCTAATATGAATAAGATCGTTACAATCTTTATAGAAGATATCTCCTAGGTAATTTTTGCGTTTCTGATCTAGAGCAGGGCATGTACAGAGAAGGTGAAGAAGTGTTTCCTCCTCTTACTCGATCATACAGCTTCTGCAAAAGTCATTTTAGAATACGCCTAGCCGCATAGCGTGCTTTCCTATTAGACAGTGTCCTGTTATGACATTTATTATCGAGCTTATTTGAGATGTGCTTAGAGATAGCAAGCTACTTGATCGCTTTAAATCTAGTGTAAGCAAGATGTTTTTTTGTGATTTGGCACGTTAAGATTTTATTCCACTTAGTGTTTTGCCTCTTTTATAGCGCCCAGCTTAAACAATAGTTTACGTGTAGCGATTGGTATGCCAGCATTTGCTAAACATGGTAGAATGGGTTGTACTGTACCGTTCCTGGCGAGTTCATCTGCCTTACAGTTACCTTTAATGTCTCTACTGCCCGGCACGCAGCAAAGGTGAAAACTAAACTGTTTTGCCATCTCCATTAGAGATGATCGACAGTTATGGACTGAATATCTGAGAAAACACGAATATCAGATGTTGATACAACGTTTTATGTAAGCCAGGACAAGTCTTCTTCAGCCAAAGGTTCCGCCTGAAACACGCTACAAAGATTGGAAAGGCGGATTGAGAGACTTATTTTCAGTCGTTCAGAGTACACACTCTAGACACACTAGACTCGTCTTCCAGGAATGCCGTATCCTACCAGAAAGATCTGGAAGGTATAGAAATCTGGAAGTTTCTCTTAAATTGCAGTTGGGGAATGGTGTAGTCTGTTTTGCTTTGCAATTGATTGTGAATACCCAAGAATTACAGAGTGGCCAATTTTGTTGTTAATCCACTGCAACGAAGCATTGAGACGAATAGCAGAGCTTGCAGCTATTGATTTGCTAAATACATCAAGAGGTGTTAGGTAGAGTAGGAGGTCCAGTGCCGCAGATGGGGTCATGCGAAGCGATCAGCTTATACAAAGGTGTTGGAATTTATTTATTAATTTCCCATAGGAAGTAACTGTAATGGGTGCGATTTGTCAAATTGAAAATTTTGACATTTCTCGACGTTTCAAGGTCCCTAGAGTCAAAATAAAAGATTTTTAGAAAGATGTCTGTGCGTGCGTGTGTACGTACGTTCGTCGTCCATAGCTGAAGAGCCAGAAAAGATTTCAAATAAATTTTGCTATACAGATAATAAGACAGAAAGATGCAGAAAGGGCTCTCAAGAAAATAGCGTGGGTGGTTTTTTTACCATAGCACTTTGAAAAAAAGGTTAAAATTTTGGTTAACCCTAAATATCTTACGAAAAAAAACCGCTAGAGACTTGAATTAAATGTTAAATAATATATTGAAAATCCATTAAACGGTTTATTTTATAAATCAAAAAAACTGACAAAAAAAATTTGTCACCTCCAAAAATTTACGACTTAAACATGATTTCATCTCCAAAATAAGTTTATGCATAGAACAATAATGTTTTTGAAATTTGGTACAATTTTGAGAAAAATCGAATTGACAGTTTTTTTATAAAAAATAAAAATCTAAAAAAAACATTACTCAAAGTTGGTAAATATTGAATTTCCATTCAAATATCTTTTCAAAATCTTGAAATTTAGGGTTGAAACTTATTTTATCTTATAAGAAATATTGTTTTCAACATTCTGAAAAATGTTACGAAAAAACGAATTGACAGTTTTTTTACAAAAAATAAAAACCAAAAAAAGAAATTAATAATAGTTGGTAAAAATTGATTTTCGACTCATATATCTTCTCTAAAATTGTAGAAATTGGCTTTAAACTATCTTTCAAAAAATGTACCGTTTTTTTAAAAAAAAATTAAAAACCGAAAAAAAAATAACAAACGTTGGTAAAAAATGATTTTCGACTAAAATATCTTTTCAAAAAATTGAGATAATAGCTTCTAACTAATTTTTACTTATTATAAATATTGTTTTTAACATTAGGACAAATTTTGAGAAAAATCGAATCGATAGTTTTTTTTACCAAAAATAAAAACCTAAAAAAATGTATAAAAGTTGGTAAAAATTGATTTTCGACTCAAATATCTTTTCAAAAATTGAAAATATTGGCTTTAAACTTATTTTATTTCACAGAAAATATTGTTTTGTATATTTAGTAATTTTTAAATAAAAAGCCAAGAGTCTGTTTTTTTTCATAAAAAATAAAATCTACAAAAAATAGTACTCAAATTTGGTAAAAATTGATACGAGTACATATAGACAAACTTTTAAGCAAGACCAATCGACAGACGGGATGTTAAGTTATCAGTGTGGGTCGCATTCCAGCCTCTTTTTTATCTCGCTTTATAGCTTTTTCTAAAGCAGTCACACCGTAGAAGAAAATTGGTCTGATTACCGATGTTTATAGCCAATGCATGATTCGTAGTTGTAATCCTCATTTATTATCAGTAGCTTTTTTGACTCTTTTTGTACACATTACGTTGTCAATTTAGTTTCTTGTCGAAAAGAAAACAAAGGTACTGAGCTTCGTCTTAGAACTTTAATACGATTCCTTTATTATAGGAAAGGTTAACAAATGGAATTTTGTATTTCCTCGAAAATAGCACTAATTCGGTTTTGTGTGGGCTAACATCCAGGTCACACCGATCAGTCCAAAGAATTAGTCTGTCTAAGGCTTTTTGTAAGAGTTCTTTTAAGGTGTTAAGATGCTTTTCTGAAACCGCTATATCAACGTCATTAGCATTGGCAATTATTCTGAAACCCTCCGCATCCAGACCAGTTAGGATTTCATTTACCACTAAGTTCCAGAAGAGAGGGGATAGAACACCACCTTGCGGTGTCCCTCTATTTGCCTTTAAATCGATCTTTATAAGGTCTTAAAAGGGAATGATGATAGACTTAGAGGTCGTAAGTCTTTAGGATTAACTTGCGATCATTTACCTGCTTTGGGTATAAACACAATTTTAACTTCTCTCCATGATGAGAGAATATTGAACAGATATAAATAGCTGGTAAAAATTGCGATAGGGATTGGTGCAATCGTGCAATATCTTTAATTTTTGAAAAGGTATTCAAGTCGAAAATCAATTTCAACCAACCATCTCAAAGAAAAAAGTAATTTCGAGTTTTTTCAAACATTTACCAAATGATAAAAACGTTGTTTTTCGTTATATACAATTATTCTGGATGTATTATCATATTTTTTTTCTAAAATATTCGAGGTTATAATAACTTTTAAGTTATTTCGTTATGTTGATGAACATATAATTATAATTTTTTTGGATTTTAAAAAAACCGAAATTCAAAATCGACACCAAAAATATTTCTTAAAAAAGAAAGAATAAATAAAATTAAATTGCTTAAACAATTTTTAACATACGAAATTTATAAACTAAGTTTTGTTTTTGAGAAATAAAAATAAACATTTAAATTCTTGAAGATAAACTTATTTGTAGGGCATATTTTTTAATCTAAAAATATTGGCGCAAGTTATTGAGAGCCAGAAGTACATTATAAAATGTTTTTTTTTTATTAAGTGAGTTCCTGAAATAAATGTGTTTTTTTTTCGACAAGAAAAAACATAAAGACCAAACTCTTATATTCGTAATATTAGTTGATATGTATACTATACGTGTATATTAATCGTTTTCTTCAATAATAATTTCTTAGCCTCTTTAAACGTTAAAGGTATACAAGTTCTCTCGGTCAGTTCTGTGTTTTTGCTTTAATCCTGAATAACCAAACATTATCATTATCGCTGCAACTTTTATAGAAAACAAAGTTTCTATAACGTGAGGAAAAAATTTATAAACAAAAACAAAAAAAAATACTCCTACCATCTTTTACACATGTTTTTTTGTATATATCCAAGAAGAATATAAGAAGCCCACATTTGGGTTTAACATCTTTTTGCCTCAAATATCAAAAGTTAAACGAATCAAAATATACAAGAACAAGAAGAAGACAAGTGAAAATAACCCCAAAGCATCAGCATCATCATCATCATAACGATTTTACCTCGTGACCTACTTTTACAAAACTTCTAACTCCAGGCCTTCGCGTCTCAATGTTTTTCCATCCCTCCTTCTGTTGACTCTGGAGGATTAAAATTTTTCCTGGAATAAAACAAAAGAAGAACAACAGCAGGCAAAAACATTGAGTACAGTAATACGTGTGTGAAGAAGTTAATCCGCATTTTATCAATATCAAGACCTTCAATAAGAAAAAAGAATTCTTTAATGAAATGATTTGGCAAAAAAAAAATCGTATTTCATTAGGAAAACTTAAAAAAGAAAGTTGGATACTATGGTTGATTGCGGACTCTTAGCCGTAGGGTGGGAGAAATTGAATAAAATCCAACCATCAGCAAATATTTAATGTGATTAAGGCATCTGGGGGTGTATACGAACTCCATCGTTAGTTCGTGAAGCAATTTTGATTTAGATCAGCTTGTTTCGAATTAATCAATTAAAGAATATCAGTCAATGTTTCTATATGAAAAATACATTCAATTCTTTCCTAAAATGTACCCAAATGAATTTATTAATGTTTTTGTAGTCCATAATGTCCATGACTCTATTGGGACAGAAAATACATTTCAATTTAACATAACTAGTGAAGTTTTCAAACACTTGTATAGGATTTGTGTTTATTTATGTAAATTAAAAAACAAAACAAAAACTTGAACATAATTTGTTAATAATCAAGAATAATGTATCTGATAAAAACTTTCTCATGAAAAGGACATGTCCAACATGTTGTCCTTACTCTTAACAACATGACTAAGGTTTAAATACCAATCGAAGAAAATTCATATATAAAATAACCAGGCCCCAATGTAGCTGTTCTATTTTTGTTATAAGACGACAGAGGACTTAAAAGCAATTCTTCCGCTTTCTCTTCGGTGCCTGATAATATTATGACTCGGCCTGTATTTAAGAGCGTAAATGCCATCGGCAACGTTCTTAAAAGCCATTGTATAAGCTTTTTTATCTATCGTACTCTTCAGTTCTCGTTCTGAGAAGGTGGAAAACGTTGTGTGTCCATCCGATACCCAAATCCTAATCGTCCTACTTCTCTTACTATCAACCAATTGCACTTACTGCCCTTCTTTCCAAGAAATATCTTGAAGAGCAAAAGTTTCTTATTGACCGATAATATGGCTTTAAGTCTTTTGGTGATCTTATGGTATTCATCTCAACGAACAGTGGAGAAAATCTTTGGATCGAGTTGGAGAAATTAGATTATGGCATTTTATATTTTTAAAGCATTTATGATAAGGTTCTGCATAAGACTCTTCGGTTTTCAAGAATCTCTTTTTTATTTGGTTAGTAGTTAGTTTTCAAATCGTTCAACACAAGTAGTATGTTATGGATTCAAGTCTGGAAAAAACAAAATAAATATAGCTATGTCCCAGGGCTCTGTTCTGTCTCCAATACTCTTTCTCATTTTAATAAATTGATTAATTGGCTACTGTTTGAATCATTAAATCAACTTTCTTGCTTCGGTAAAGATAGTACCTTCAGCTTTTCATATTCATGTGGGCTTTAATCTTCTAGACTAGAATTTAATTCGTCAAAAACTCAAAGCTGCTTACTTTGTATCTTCAATCATCACGTACATGATATCGCCAAAAATACCGCAAGATGTTTGAGATGTTCCTAACATAATGCTGCAAAAACTTTATTTCCTCCTCTGATCTTTGTGTTATCTATACAACTCATATAAGTCCAAGACTTGAGTATAACTCCCATCTCTTAACTGCTGCTCCTGCAACTTGCTTAAGATTCTTGGACAGTATTGAGCGTAGAGGATTTAAATTGATTGGTGATAATATCACCATTGATTCATTTACGTGACTTGAACATTTTCGTGAATTGTCTTTTCTCACATTTTTTACAGGTTTTTTAGCGGTTTATAATCCATAGAGAGGTTATTCATAATACTTGCGCTTTTAGGAATTCTCATTAGTATACCCTAGCTTAGAGCATAATTTAGAAGTTCTTTAGTCGTTCAACATGAATGCACAGTTTCTTCCGTATTGATTTTCATTTTAGGTATCTTGAAACATCTAGGCATGTCAAAACTTTGAATTTCTTTTTTTGAAAGATTAAAGGTACCTTTTTGTAATTTTAAAACCAAACATGCTGACAAAAACGACAATTAAAGTTTTTTTTTAAATTATTGTTTTATTTTCAAAAAGTCAGTTTTCATGATATTTTACAAATAAAAACATCTCCATTACTAAAAATGGAACGATGTAAAAAATAACAAAATATTGACACCCATATTTATAAAGAAAATATACATAAAATTAGCTCCCGTGTTTAGGAAAACTACACCATGGAATACGAATTTTCCGAACTCAAACTAAAAGCAGTTGCCTACCTTTTCGTCCGGCAAAATTCCTTTTTTCAAACCCTCCTAGTGGGTGCCGGGCGGTAATGATCACCACAGTTGTTCCGCACGTTGTCAAGATGGGGATCAGCTAAGGTCAGGTTGAATTGCTGAAGTTTCCTACTCCTTAATAGTAGCAAGCCTTAGCAATGCAATTTGACCATAGATACGGGGTTCATAATTTCAGTGGTGGTGTGAGCGTTTTACAAAATCCGTGCCGAAGAATGAAAGGCTGGGGGCAAACCAGTCGCTAACGAGCTCATTCGGATGCCTTGGCAGGGTCCGTCTTATTTTCTGCATTACCTCGGTATATCGGCTCTCCCGGGGCTGACCTCTTTTTTTCCGACCTACTAGTGGGACCAACATACAAGAAACTTAATAAAAATGGGCAAACTAGCACAAGCATTCCTATACTTCCAAAACCGTATACAAAGCCGCAACCCTCGATTAACAGTGCAATTCGAGGAACCAAAAAACCTTCGGAAGGCCCTATTCTTAGGAACAGGAAAATGAAGAGACCGGAGTGATTCATGAGAGGGACGACCAAGATAAAATAAAGTATTAGAAGGTTGTTGATGAATACAAGCTCAATCTTATCCCAGCTAAGGACATCCCTAGACAACCGAAGGCTCGCAGTTGATTGCCGCTCATGAGCATAAAGCCAAGCTGGCATGATCTGATCCGCGGTCTTCAGAGGCAAAACCCGCTGGTCCCCATGCATGATTGGGCTGTAGTAAAGGCAGAAGAACTACAGAAGACCAGCGCCTCTTACCTTCTGAGGATTAGCGAGGAAAGTCTAGGGACTCTCGAAAAGGCCGAGTACAAACTTAGTTTTGAAGGAATGCCAAAATTAAAATTCTGCAGAGTGGTGGAATGAAGAACTGTCCAGTCTTAGGAAAATGACTAGGATAATTTTCAATATCTGCCACAAACATAAGTTTTATAAAACCGTATAAAGACGCTCTTAAAATTTACAAGCAAGCCCTTTCATCAGCCAAAAAACAAGGCTGGAGAGAATACTGGCAATCAATCGAAGACATAAAGGACTCCGTAAGACTCAGCAAAGCCTGATGGAAGCTGGACAGCCTCTCCAGCCTCTTGAGCTACTGATGAAGACGCACTTTCCGGGTTGCGAGAGTGATAACCCCGAACCGCTTGAAACCACAGAGCTAAACGTAGCTCATGTGGAGCAAGTCAATTCCGTTATAACTGGAGAAAATATTTTGTGGGCCATCAATACTTTTTCTCCATATATATAAATCCCCAGGCATGGATAGCATACTGCCAGTTATGGTTCAAAAGTTGCATGATGTGGCAGCTCCATGGCTGAAACAAATTTTTAAAGGATGCCTCCTTCTCAAACATGTGCCTATGTCGTGGAGACAGTTCAAAGTAGTTTTTATCCCGAAAGTGGGTAGGCAAGGTCACGAATCCTCGAAGAATTTCAGACCAATAAGCTTAAGATCTTTTGAGCTTAAAACCTTGGAGCGCTTTCTTGATTACCATATTAGAGAAATCCTAGTTGGACGACCTTTCGAAAGCTCTCAGTATGCTTATCTTAAGATGATTTTATGGACGTACACAGCCGTAGTACCTCCAATCTTAACATATGGTTTGATTGTGTGCTGGCCTGCTCTTATAGCAAAGCCTATAATATTGATAAGCTAAAGATAAGCCATGCGTACTTGCCCAACGGACGCCTTAAACGTTATTTTGGATCTTCTACCAATCGACCTTTTTATTAAATACATAGTTTCCTGCAGCGCTATTAGGCTGAAGGAATCAAATAGCTGGTTGTCAAAACCTTATGGTCACAGCAATACAACCAAATTGATTCCCTCAGGTATTATCTCGATAGACACTGACTACTGCACTCCTACTTTGAGCCTTAGTAAGGGTTTTAAGGTTATTTTCCCATCCCAAGAATGGGAGGATGACATCGTGTCGATAGGTTTCGACACAACTATCATTACTGATGGCTCAAAAATGGAGTGCGGAGTTGGTTCTGGGATCTTTTCTGAGTCCCTAAATGTAGCTAAATCCTTTAGGCTTTCTTTCCTTCTAAATCTTTCTTTCTTTCACAGACAGTCAGGCAGCTGTCAAAGCCATTAACTCGGACACATCCTCATCTAAATTGGTCCGGCAATGTCGCGATGAGCTTGCGAGCCTGAATATTAACCTCAGTGTCACCCTGATCTGGGTTCCAGTGGTATCGTGGGAAATGAACGGGCTGAAGAGATGGACAGGCAAGGATCGGCCCTTCATAGCTCACTTGAAGAAACGGTTAATATTCCTCTTGGTGATATGAAGGATAAAATCTTTTCTATCTATCAAACTGAGTCAAAACAAAGGTGGAGCAATTTACCCAACTGCATTATATTTAGGAAGATATGGCCCACCTATAATAAAACCCGTACAAACGATCTATGCAGGCCAAGGCAAGACAGAGCCAGGATTGTTGCGGTTTCTACCGGACATTGGCCTATACGAGTTCATGCAGAGAAGTTGGGTATCTCTTACAACACCTTTTGCCGTAGTTGTAGTGACCAAAGAGTAAGTGAAACGATAATCCATTTCTTCTGCAAATGTCCTGCTCTGGCAAACACTAGAATGAAATACTTTGGAAAAGCATTCTTTCACGAACTTGATGAGCTATCTGAGACAAAGATTAGAGACCTAATCTTTTTTCTCAATGCGACAAAAAAGGGTCTTACTTAATCGCTATGATGCTTCTCTATAAATCTTTCCTTTCAATCACAGGTCAAACGAGTTTGTGGTATCAAAACGGCGCACTACAGCGCTAATAGGATCTCAGACTACGTTGAGATAATAGGATCTCAGACTAGGTTGAGATCGCCATTTTTACCTACCTACCTACCTTTACATTTGAGTCCGAAATATTTGTATTCTGTTGTGTAATTTTCCTAAGCACGGGATCTCAAATAATTAATTTTAACTATGTTTTCTTTATAAATACGAGTTTGAAAATATAGTAAAATTTAAAACAAAAATGGAGCAACAATTCTAAAGTTTCCTGACCGTGACTTAAAAATGGAACTCGTGAAAAGTAACATCAGCAAACATAAGGATTTGGAAAATTCTTTGAAAAAAATATGGAGCAGCAACTGTAAATATCATTTCTCTTTAAAATAAAATAAACATCAATTGATTTCTATCCAAATACTATTTGTTTTTTCAACATTAGCATTAAACCACTTATTGAAAAACCCTTAATTTTTGTTAACTACAAGTTATTTATTGTTATTATCTTGTCAAAGCCATAATTTTATTCGAAGACGTTATAAAAGAATTTTCTTTGAAATTTATTTAAAACGTTTTTCAATCATATTCATACCATGAAGTTATTTCAATGAAAAAGACAAATATTAAAATAAAAAAGTCTGTCAATATTATTATTCAATTTCATAACCAAACAAACCAAGATCCAACAGTCGAGCATTCAAATGGAGAAAATCTTCCTACAACAGAAAATAAAAAGAAGGAAACTGAGAAAATAGAAGAAAAACTATCTTCGAAGAAAAATAGTAAAATTTATAATGATGGTGTGTCTGTCTGTCTGTTTGGATTGAGGGTATTGTGATGAATTTTCTCAGAATTTCTGATGATGTTGAAATGTGATTTCTTGAAAATAAATTTAAAAAAATCATAGAAAAGTTCAAAACAAGGTTTTACCTATTACCTATGGAAATACTCACAATCCCATATCTCAAATCCTTCCAATACACCACATCATAATGTGGATAAGAACATTTTTGATTTGATTTCTTAGGATTTGGTTATTTATTAGGGAAAAATAATAATAAATAATGCAACATGTTTTCTTGGGTGTTTTATTTTTATTTTAAATAAATAATATCTATTCGAGGTCAATAAGCTTATCTTACTTTAAAAAAAGTATATTTAAGGGACATCTTGAGATTTTATTCAGAAAGGATATGTAGCAAATTTATGTATTTATTTATATAATGATTGCTAAACAATTTAAACGTTCTCCCTTATTTAAGTCCTTTAACAACAAAATCAATAGAATTTCTGGAATTTCTGTTCTTTTTAAATATCATCACTAAAGTTAGTTTGAAAACAAGCATACTATTAATCAAAACACCAACCATCATTCAGAAAACACCCGTTTCACTATTGGAATAAAATGCCATTAATAATGTTTTGCAATCAATCAGAAATCTTTTTTTTTGGAGTATCCTTTTAAATGATGATTTTCGGTGGTTTAAAATGACCAAATAAAAAAGAAAAAACATCAATTTTTGTATATATTGTGAGAAATATTGACAAATTGCCTTAAAGTTAACAAATTTGTGGGAAAAAGTGTTTCATCAATTTATGTAGACAATATTAACCATTGATATCTTAAATGACATCAAAGGTGAATGAAAAGGAAAGTTGATTATCCGTAGATTGCAATATTGAAATTTTAGCTTTAACATTTTTTTTCTAAGATTTCTTTCTCTCTTCTAAAAAGTTCCTACACATTACTAAAAGCTTTTTTCATTGATCTGTGAAATATAATGAGTTAAAAATGTTTCAATTTTTTCGTCGAATGACAAATTCTCGTGGAAGTGAAAAGAATGCTACGAATGGTGCTTAAGTTTTTGATATTAAATTAATATCTTAACACACCATTTCCTTTATAATTTTAAAAGGGGATTTTCATTTTCACGTGGTGGCGTTCAAGAAAGTAATGTCTCATTAGTAAAAGTACATTTTGTAATTATAGATACTTTTTAATTTTGGAAGTACAATTTCTAAATTTAGAGTTTTATAGCTTTTGTTTTGAAATTATAGTGAAATGTTCTTAAAGCAAAGTCTAGTTGAGGATGTTATTGAAAACCTTCATGGAAAATTGGATTTTATTTTTCAAGAGAGATAAGTCAGTTAGGGTACTTGATTAAATTGAAAAAAAAGAACAATTTAATATAACTGTCATTGGAGTTTTAAAATTTAGTTTGCTATAAAAATGTTGATTATAAAAAAAAATTTATTCATAACACATATTAACAAATCTTCTTTAAAGTTTCTTGTATAAATTAAAATTATGTACATATTGTGAACCTTTTTTAAAATAATTTAAATAAAATTTAAGAACTATTATTTCAGTTTTTAAACATAAAATAATATAAGAGGCTGGGATGCCACCCCAACTGAAATAAAAATAACACTATATTATTTTGTGTGAGATGCAAAACTTGAATTCAATATTTTTCTTTATTCTCATAGAACTTGAGGTGAAGAAACCATCATCCAGTTTTTTGTTGTTTTCGTACATTTTGTTAAATAAGTCGTCAAATGATATTTTTTTTAATTAAGTTAAAGTAAAGAGTGCCGATCAGCATTCCACCAAGTTCTTGTAATTTTTTTTTCGTTTGTCCATTCTGTTACAAAGTTTAAAACCATAGTGCCTTTTTTCTTTTTCCACCATGGAATAGCATAACGAAACTTTAGCCAGAATATGGTTCGTGCTCTTAACTTCATGTGGTTAAAATTCACGGTAAATAAGCACATCATCCACGCATGTTTTTAATATCAAAGTCCAAATCTGGACAGAAATTCAACTTTTAACGAATCTGATTCTCACACTGAAATCGTCATTGCGGGCAATTTCAATGTACACAATTCTTCTTGGCTTCGATATTCTGGACAGCCAACACAGGAAATAAGGTATGTGGAGATCATTGTTGAGTTAAATCAATAACTCAGCTTGTCGATGAGCCAACTCGAATCGAAAAACTCCTAAGAGAACTGTTTGGCATTATGAGAAACCCAACTGGTCTCAATGAATTCTTCAGGAACTTTAACTGGTCAATATGCTTCCTCGATAGTGACGTCGATTCGAGCGCAGATATGGTTACAAATTTAATTCTTTGTGGAATGAGAAATTTCATCCCGAAAAGGGTGAAATCTTTCAAACCCAAAGAGAACTCATAGTTTGATTCGAGCTGTAAAGAGGTTATTAGGTTCAGAGATGTAAGTTTCAGTTGTTATAAAGCCAACCCGGCTGAAGAAAACCATAATATGTTCAAACAAGCTAGAAAGACCAGTAAAGGTCATATTCGTCAAACCAAATTTTCGCTTGATCAGAAATCAAAGCAAAAAATACTAAAATGTCCCAAAGGTAGTAAGAACTTCTGGTCATTTGTAAAAAACGTACGAACGCCACGTCATCTTCGATTTCAACGCTTGTCCACAATGACACTCCCTATGTAAGCTCCATTGATAAAGCCAATTTGCTTGCAGCACAGTTTCCTGTGAATTCGACGTTACAGGAGAGTGTCATGAATCCTCCTGTTCTTGAGAGCGTAAACGATTCTATGGAACGAATCTTCTTTCACCCTTGTGCAGTTGCAAGAGTACTGAAAGACCTTGACATACACAAATTTGCTGGCCCGGATAGTATTCCCCTTATTGCTCTGAAGAGGTGTTCTTCAAAGCTGGCAAAACCACTGCGGAAGATTTTTCATCTTTCCTTCTCTACTGTTCTCTTTCCGAATGGATGGAGAATAGCATTTGTCCAGCTTGTCCCTAAAAATGGCGAATCCTCCACTCCCTCTAATTATCGTCCAATAGCACTCACGTCCCTTCTTTTCAAGGTCATGGAAACGCCGATTAAATTTCAGCTTAAGAAATATCTTGAAGAACAAAAGCTTCTTAATTACCTGCAATATGGCTTTCGAAGCAATAGGTCCACTGGAGCCCTCATGGTTTATCTCACGGAACAGTGGAACAAATCTTTACATCGTTTAGGAGAAAGTAAGATTATTGCACTTGATATTTCAAAAGCATTTCATAGAGTTTGGCACCAAGCTCTCTTAACGAAAATGCGTGCTTTTGATAAATCTCTTCTTCGTTGGATTAGAAATTACCTTTTAAACCGTTCAATGCAAGTTGTATTGGATGGATTCAAGTCTGATGCTTAGGATTTCTCTGACGGTGCAAGAAATTTGTCACTCCTTCTGATCTGGCGGTAATTTACAAAGTCTTCATTCGTCCAAAACGTGAATATAACTCACTTACATATCATATTTGGGCAAGAGCCCCTTAAACAAGTTTGAGCCTTTTAGAAAGATAGATACAAAATACAGCTTTGAAAATGATAGGCGATAAAACTATAACCGAAACCGGCGCAATGTGTCATGCCTTTCGTTGTTTTACATATAATTTTACAAAAAATGCTATGTCCAATTAGCCAGTTGCATTCCCCCCTGCTCATCAGTTTACCCTAGAGTTCAATTTTGGACGTACTGTTAGAGATTCTTTTTTTAACCACTCACAGAGAATTTGGAATGCTTTCCCCTCCCATTTCAATATTCAAAATTTTAAGACCAATGTGCACCGGTATCTCCTCTTAAAACTTTAACTATTTTCCTAATACTAGCACTGCGTTCAACCGTAAACGTGTTAAGGGTATTAACATCCATTTGATTGCCTGTACTTTATAAAAAAAAGAGGCTGGGATGCGACCCACACTGATAACTTCCCATCCCGTCTGTCGATTTGTCTTGCTTAAAAGTTTGTTGTTTTTATTTTTTTTATAAATTCATTTTTATTTATTCCATCTTAAACCTATCTTAAAGCTAGACAAAAATTCATAAAACTAGCCTAATTATCCATAACTTACAACTAACTTAATGGTCCCATACGGACACTCTAAGCTAAACTATAACACTAATTACTAATGCCTTTCGGCCTTAAGATCTATTTTACTTCAATTTAAATTTTATTTGTTTTGTTTTTATTAGAAAATTTTGAAAAAACTAATATCAATAACCTTTTTTTATTTATTTTTACTTACAAACTACTTAAAATAAGGTCCTTAAATAAAACTTAAAAACTAACTTAAACTACCTATTCTACCTATAAACTACTTAAAACTAGAACAACCACAGAAGCAAATCTAACTATCTAACATTTTGTTTTTCATATTTTGTTGTCTTTTTTTTTATTTTTATTATTTTTTTTTTTTTTTTTTTAATGTTTTTTAATGTTTTTTTTTTTTTTTTTAATTTTTTGTTTTTTTTTTTTTTTTTAATTTTTTTTTTTTCGTGCCACCATGCCTATTCTACTTAAAACTAAACCCTAAACATAAAACAAGTATGTAAGCCGGCCAAGGCTTAAAACCCCATCCCGACTACCCAATATCAAGTGCCGATTGAAGCCACCAAAACTGGTTCTCCTGCTTCACCCTATCAGTTCGGTCCCGTTCGGACACAGCCCTACTGAACTGAAGGAGCTCTGCTCCGCCTTGTGCCATGACGTCCCGATTGTACAGGAATCGCCTATCCCCGGTTCTTCGTCTGACGTGGTAGATTAACGGAACTGCCAATCTATCCTGTATCAGACCGCATCTATCTAAAAAGAGGAATGCCTCTGGGGTAATGAAGCCGCTCAAGCGTGCACTCTCAAAATACTCGTCGTTTGGATAGAACGCCCCGAAAATTAAATTGTTGGTCGAAGACATAGCTCTTGCAATGTGACCTCGAACGAGTTTTATCACGAAATTGTCAATTCTGTTGATTCGAGCCCTGTTGTATAGGACCTCGTTTGAATAGTAATGCACATAAGAAGATTCGGCTGTTCGATATAAGCCGGTACAGCGTCGTAAACACTGCCGCTCGAACACCCGAAACTTCTCCATCTGGGAAGGGGCAACGTTGAACCACACAGGACAACCATAAACGATCATTGGCCGTATGAGGGCCATGTAGCAAATTACCTTCACTCTGGGGTCAAGCCGACTGCTAAAAAACAGTCGTTTCGTCAGAGCGAAGGCTCCTCTGGCCCTGGTCAGAGCAGCATTTATATGTCTGTCGAAATATAAATACTGATCTAACCAGATACCGAGGTACTTCACTACACTTTTGCTCGCTAATGGCTGCCCGTGAAGATCAACGATGACCATCTTGCGCCAATTCTTACAAGTATCCCTCGTGGCCCTAGCCAACGGAGTCCGGAACAGAATTGTCTCTGACTTCTGGACATTTATTTTCAGTTTCCAGTCGTCGCAATATCGCTGAATCTTGTCGAAATCACGCTGCACGAGAATTCTAATAACCTCAACCTTTCGGGCCGTTCTGTACGCAATTAGATCGTCGGCGTACGCAATTGCCTTTGTAAGACTACCTATCAGATCGCTGGTGTAAATGCTGAAGAGAATCGGCGAATTCACCGCTCCCTGTTGAAGACCATTTTTAATTGAGAATGTTGTGGTAGAAGTTACATTGCCACTTTTGACAACAAACTTTCTACCGTTAAGCATATCATAAAGTATATACAACAATGGCTTGCTTATGCCAAGCCTGCTTAGTTTTAGGTAAAGACCCTCTAACCATACGGTGTCAAAGGCCTTTTCCAAATCAACCAGAACAGCACCTGTGCATTGTTGTTTTGATTTATTCCATTGGATATCAGAAACGAGTTTAGACGCAGCATGAATTGTGTCATGACCCGCCTTGAACCCGAACTGTTTATCCGGAATTATTTTGTTGTCCGCAGCCCACTTAGTCAGAGCCCTATTAATGATTTTTTCGAAAACTTTGCTGATGCTCGGAAGAAGACTTATCGACCGAAGATTTGACGGGTTGGAGTTGTCCTTTCCCTTTTTCGGGAGAGGATGAACCACAGCAGTCTTCCAATGCACTGGATAATATGCATTATTCAGTGCATTGTTGAAGAGTGTGGTGTAAATGTCAATTGCTTCCATCGGTAAATGTCTTAGTACAACGTTGGATATACCATCGACACCTGCTGACTTTTTGTTTTTTATTGAGTTGAAGATGAGCTGAAGCTCAACCTTCGTCACTAACAAGGGACTTGGTCCCGTTTGCTCGGCGATTATGGCATTTGCCAAGGAATCGTCATTGAACCGCATGAAACCGCGGTTCTCAGATCGCCAGTGTGTGATATCATTACGGAGGTAAAAGTGATTAAGTAGGGCTCTGTTTTCCAGGTCGTGGTTGGGGCGAATGCTAACATTAACCTTGTACACTTGCTGGAAAGCAGCTCCCACCACCTCCACTTTTTCCTTCGGATCTTCAATTATATAAAAGTCATCGTCAAAGATGGCTTCTTCTGGATCTATTTGCGCTGTCATGAGTACGTCTCTGTTTTCTTCGGTTCTTTGGAGTTTCAGACTCGGAAGGTCATTGTCGTTCTTTTTTCTGAATATCTTGTTGATTTTAGGGAACATGCTAGGGTCGTTCGAATTAACTGACCGGATCTTGCGGTCCCAGTACTTGTTAATTGATAGCCTGTAGTTCTCCTTAATCAACAGATTGACATTTTTTATTGACGACTTCAGTGTCCTAACCTCCAAGTCGTGTGGGTCTGTAAGTCGTCTGTACAAGTTTTTGAGTCTTGTCAGTAAGCCACTCTTGTGCTTTCGCAGTGCGTCAATTGTCGCGTTTCTGTAAGCGTCCATTTGGTCCCGTGCTTTGTACTTTGGGATTGTCCGTTCCATCGTTCGTTTTATTGTTTCGTCCATCTGTTGTAAATGTTGGTCAATTTCTGTATTTGTCAGGTTTCTGTTGTTTGGTGGGGCTATGTCACTCGAACGAAGTTCTCTCGCTAGGGCATTGGTGAAACGAGGCCACCGCATCTTACTGTAATTGTAAGAATGCGTTGGAACGTATTCCTCCAACTCCACGCGTTCGTTCGGAATCTGCATTACAGCAGCCAGTCCGCAGTGATCACTGTCGTACTCGACTGTCTGTAAGCAGTTTCGCGGGTGATTACCCACTTTGTCTGTAACTGTCAGTCTGGTGTCGTACAGCAAAAGGTCCAGAAAGGAGCCGCTTCTTGGATACGATGGCCTTTCAGTAGCCAGCAGGTCGACGCCATACTCAACGCTGTAAAGATTCATCAAATTAAAAAGATGATTACCTCTGGGATTACTATGTTGATTTCCCCAATCTTCATGTTTTGCGTTCAAATCACCGGCCAAGATGAAATAGTTTTCTTCCAAGCTCAGTTTAAGTTCCCTAAAAAGAATCTCGAGTTCTGAAGCAAAGTAAGTAACCTGCGGAGCTCCAGCCGCATAAGCCGCAATCATATACATCCGCTTCCCTTGAGTGAGAGAGATGCATACAACGCAAACTTCTAGCGTCTTGAGCTTTCGCAATTCATTGTTGTATATGACTTTATAATTAATGCCTTTTCGTATAAAGAGAGCGACACCACCCCCTTGAGTGGAGTCGAGCCGGTCTCTTCTTACGATATTGTAATTTTTATGAGTCAATTTGTGTTTGTGGTTTAGCTTAGTTTCGCTAGCCATAAACACATCGGGACTGTAGTCTGTCAACAATTGGAACATATTAGCTCTTCGTTCAATCCTAATCAGTGAATTTACATTCACAGCTAGGACTTTAAGGCGCGTCTCCGGCAGCGCGCCCATTATGATCTAAATTGCGCCAGAATAGAGATGATCTACCCTTTTGCCTTGCTCCTTTATCTGACTTTGCAGTCCTGTTAGTTGACCTTCAATGCTCAACAACAAGGCTACAATGTCAGGCTGCACCTCTGGTGCCTTAGGCACAGGGGCCTTTGGGGCAACCGTTGGTGGAGCCTGTCTCGTGTTCCCATTCCCTGACACCATTTGGGCGTAGGAAAATTTGGGATCTACGAATTTTTGTGTTGGAGCCTGTCGACTAACTGTTCGACTTTTTTCAGCTTTTTGACTGGCCTGTTTCTGTTTCATTTGTTGGACCTTAGGGCAACCCCTATAGTTAGCCGGGTGCCCTTGGTTTCCACAAAGGACACACTTGAGCAGGGTCAAATCCTCAACCCGCTCATTCCCCAGCTTGCACTCTCCTTCTTTGTGGGTTTCTCCGCACCTCACACAACGCAACTGCATATTGCAGTTGGCATTGGCATGGCCAAACCTCTGGCACTTCGTACATTGTAGAATGTCGTCGTGCCTTTTTAATGTCTCCCAGCGTACAGCTTGATTGTCGAGAGTTGTGATTCTCTCGACACTATTCAAACTACTTTGGGGCGATAATGTTACGAGGAACATTGGCAGCCTATAACCCCCTCGTCTTGACTTCACCGTAGTGAAAGGCTTGACCCCGATAAAATCGAGATCGTCACTGGCTTTTTGGCGGAGCTCAGCTAAGAGCTCCTCCGGTTCCGTGCAGGAACTTATGCCCTTCAGAAGGACCGTCTTAAACTTTTCACTTTTTGGCGTGTAGCTGAAGAACTCAGCTGTGGCCTCTTTTAACAATTCTTTCACAAGCTTGTATTCGGCCAGTGAGAAGCACTGGACCGAATAATTCTTTTCTTTTTCGCTTAAGAGTTTAATTAAAAATTTGCCCTTAGTGGCCGACTTACATACCTGTTTTATGTCGTCCAGGTCAACTCTATGAGTTCTTATCGGTGGTATTTTTTCTTTCTTGGGCTGTGGTTGTTTCTGTTGTTGCTGCTGCTGTTTCTGCTGCTGTTGCTGCTGCTGTTGTTTCTGCTGCTGCTGTTTCTGCTGCTGCTGTTTCTGCTGCTGTTGTTGCTGCTCCAATGCTTTAGTTGAGGTCGATGGGCCCTCAACATTTGGGCCTGTCACTGCTGATGGCGGTTTTTTCTTTTGCTCCGCTCCTGTGTTTTTGGTAGCGGGCTTGGTTTGTGGTTGGTTTTGCTGCTGTGGTTGTTGTTGCTGTTGTTTTTGCTGTAGTTGTTTTTTCTGCAGTTGTTTTTGTTGCCGTTGAGCTGCCTCTTGTTGACGGCGCGCCTCTTGTTTTAATTTTAACTGGCTGAGGAGGGGCTCCATTTCCTCCTTGAGCTTTTTGAGGTTTTCCTCAAATTGGCTTATTTTTGCTTGTTTGGCTTGCAGGGCCTTTACAAGCGTTGTCTCCTCTTGGAGGTCCGCCTCTACCTCCAAAGCCTTCGTTGTCGGCGGGACTGGCTCTGGCTCCGATATGATTAAATGCATATTCAGAGACCTAAAGAGCCCCTCTCCACCTTCGGAAACATACTCTGTTTTCTCAGACTCGGCGTAGTCTGAGAACTCACTTTCGGTGGTAATTCCTCCTTTACCACCCTCCATATCTTTCCTCATATCCCGCCGTTTAGCGGAGTTGGCCCTCTCCACTTTATTTGGGCTATGCTTCTTGATTTTTCTTTTTTTGGTTGTTGTTACTTTCATCCATTGGTCAGATGCCTGATCTGATGTTGTTGCAGTTACTTGCGGTACCGCTGCTGGCACCACCGCAGCATCGAACGATGTGTTGGCAGAGGTATCTTTCGATACCCCTGCTCTTTTCTCCTTCTCCATCTCCTTTTCTTCCCAACAGATAAAATCGACAATTTCTCTGTTGTGAAAAAAAGCAATTAAATTTTTCGTTGCCTCCGGCTGGGAATCGAACCCACGACCCTTGGATCTGCTTCCGGACGCCACTTCCACTGGGCTATCAAATTGTTGATTTTCTGGTGGCAAACTGCCAACTTTACTTACAACTTAACTTGCACTGTTTATTAACTTTAAACTAAATATGAATAAAAACACTTCTACACTCGTTGGAGGTCAAATAACGACTGACTTAAAAGTTTGTCTATATGTACTTGTATCAATTTTTACCAAATTTGCGTACTATTTTTTGTAGATTTTATTTTTTATGAAAAAAACGGACTGTTGGATTTTTATATAAAAATTACTGAATATGGAAAACAATATTTTCTGTGAAATAAAATAAGTTTCAAGAAAATATTTTTAAGTTTGGAAAAGCTATTTGAGTCGAAAGTAAATGTTTAATAAGTTTTTGTATTGTTTTTTTTTTAGAGTTTTATTTTTTGTAAAAAAAACTGTCAATTCGATTTTTTAAAAATTTTACCAAATGTTGGCAATATTTAAAAAATTTTAAAAGATATTTGAGACGAAAATCAATTTCTACCAACTTTTATACATTTTTTTTTAGGTTTTTATTTTTTGTAAAAAAACTGTCAATTCGATTTTTTTCAAACTTTAACTTTAACTGGTAAAATCAATTTTTACCAACTTTTATAAATTTTTTTTTAGGTTTTTATTTTTTGTAAAAAAACTATCAATTCGATTTTTCTCAACATTCTTCAAAATGTTGAAAACAATATTTCATATAAGATAAAATAAGTTTGAAGCCTAAATTTCAAGTTTTTGAAAAGATATTTGAATCGATATTCAATTTTTACCAACTTTGAGTAATGTTATTTTTTAGATTTTTATTTTTTATAAAAAAACTGCCAATTAGATTTTTCTCAAAATTTTATCAGATGTCAAAAACATTATTCTTCGTTGCACAAAATTGTTTTAGAGATGAAATTATATTTCAGTCGTAAAATTTTGGAGGTGACAAATTTTTTTTTTTCAGTTTTATTGATTTTAAAAAAAAAACCGTTATATTGATTTTTTTCAAAAAATATACCTGTTTGGTATCATGTTACAATATATTATATAAAATTTAATTCAAGTCTCTAGCGTTTTTGGTTTGTAAGATATTTAGGGTTAACCAAAATTTTCACCTTTTTTTCAAACTGCTATAGTAAAAAAACCACATACGCAATATTCTTGGGAGTCCTTTCTGCATCTTTCTGCCTTATTATCTGTATAACAAAATTTGTTTGAAGTCGATATCTCTTCTGGTTCTTGAGCTATGGACGACGAAAAAAACGTCGCGAACGTACGGACGTACGTACACACGCACGCACAGACATCTTTCTAAAAATCTTTTATTTCGACTCTAGGGACCTTGAAACGTTGAGAAATGTCAAAATTTTCAATTTGACAAATCGGACCCATTACAATAACTTCCTATGGGAAGTTAAAAATTAGAATCTAGGGATCTTGAAATGTTAAAATTACCAATTCGAAAAAACGGGCTGGTTGCAATAACTTCCTATGAAAAGTTAAAAATCCCCACAAACAACTATCTACACCCCAATGCTTCAAGACTCTTTTTCTTCAAACTTATTAGATGAGCTGGAAAGTGTTATTATAAACTCTTCAAAAAAAGTGTTCCAGTAATTTTCAAAAAAGTTTATCTGAAATAGTTTGACTTGGTTTCGAAGGAAAAGGCTTTTTTAAACAATGTTAAGGTATTATAAATGAACCACTCCAAAAAATATAGGTGTGTCGGAAATTTTTGAAGTAAAAGCTTTTTTTTTCAGGGAAGACAAAAGCACTCTAAAATTATAATCCTTTTAAACAGATTTCAATATACAAAATTTCAAAAACCAAAAATCTACTTACGGTTTTAAAAAATAATGTACTATTTTTAGAAAAAAAAAAGGAATGTTTACTGAATTGTGAGTGTTGACCCATTTTTCAAATTGGAATATTCAATTTATTTAGATTTTCTTTGAAACTTAAAGAGAAGATGCATTGTTTTGATGTGATTGGATTCAAAAATTCTCCAAGATTAAAATAAACATTTCCCTTGATATCCAAAAAAAAATACTTAACTCTGCAAGAAAATTTTTACAGGCGCTTCATATCTTTATTTTTCCTAATGATAAGTGAATCGGATTCATCAACTTTTATGGGGGTAGGCATTTATGTGTCTTATTAAACTGAACTTATCACATAATTTATCTCCCCAAAATAAGTTCCGCATATTTATGCCAAGGAATCAGTAAAACCATCGATTATATTACTCAATCTTGCGGTTTCAAGCTTATTGATCTTAAAAAAAGAAGGAATCAATCCAAAAAACATCCCCAACCACTTTAAATTTATGTCCTTTTTTATGACAGATAATTCCGTTCCCACCTTAAGTGTTTATTTTTGAATTTCTTTTAGTATTATTCAAGATAAATAATAATTTATGAATCAAAATAAGTGAAGTAACATACGTAAAAAACTCAGACACGATGTTGATATCTATCGTTAGCAACAACATAAAGTTGCCGAGACGTGACGTCAGGGGAAAACATTTTCTTTTTATGTTCTTATAAAAATGTTATAAGGATCTGTCTATATGAAGCTTGATGGTGATGGAAAAACTGAAAAACAAAAATTCCAATACATCTAATTTAACACTCTTAAATTCTCATCGATGTGATTTTGATTTTGTTTAGGGGTTGAAAACAATAATTTAAAAATGTCCTCCAATCTGTCGCCACCCTTACCATTCTCGGTTCGTTTTCATTTTCGAAAAAAAGTACCTAAAGTTTATTGATTTATTTTTCAAGTTGATTTGAGCATCAACGAACGATTGACCTAGTTTTTATTTTGAGACAGCCGAGCATTAACAAGATGCTGTACCAGAGTGGCACGTATTCTACCTACTTCCATAAGAAAAATAAAATACATATATAAAACAGTCAACATAACAATTTGTAGAAGAGAAGAGGAATTTGCTTCGTTTTATTTTTTGTTATATAAATTTGTCTAAGAATGAGGCAGGCTGAATGCCAAATAGTCTATTCTCTAGTTGGCATCAGGCAGTTTAAGGCATTAGGCTAAGACAAGGCAGTCAGTGGCTATGGCTTAGGATTCATAGGAAACTTGTTTAAAATATTGATTTAAAACTTAGGAAAATTAAATTGACAACTTTCCTGGTTTTCGTATCCTTCGCGAGGGAGTTTTTTTTTATTTTTATTTTTTTGAGATAAGGATTGTTAACTTGCCAATTTATTTTTGTTTACCATATTCAAGCCACCTTCATACTTAGTTCTAATTTAATTAAGTCTATTATTGTTTTAGCAGCATTAGCGTTTTAAAAATTCAAGAATTTAAATGCATATTTGCGATTTTTTTCAGGAGGGTGTTTTTTTAGTCAAAAACAAATTTGGGAATATAAATTTTGTTTGTATGAGTGATCCTAGTTCCTAGCAAATTTAAAGTTTAATTTACCCTTTCGATTTTCATGAATCGAGATTAAAAATGTCTAAGACTGAAATCTACAGACTTAACTGTAAAACTCGAGATTGGTATGAATACATAAAACCTGCAGAGGTTAAAGTTGACATAAGAAAATATCTCTAATGGTAACGTGTTGGAAGCTTCCACGGAAATTTTTAATATCCCATAGGATGTTCTTGTAACTCTTCCAATTTTTTCGAATTCAAAATTTTGAAATGTATCAACGTTTCAAGGTGCCTAGAACCAAAATCTAAGATTGTTCATAGAAGAGCGTAATATCACCTTTTTTCGAAGTGATATTAATTATATTAAGTACTTCAGATTATTTAAGCGTGAATTAATTGTAACTTGAATAAAAATAATGAAGAACAGAGGGAAGAATATTATTAAAATTAACAACCTCATATTAAGATTTGTATTGACAAAGTTTTGGCAAGCTCCTTGTAAGAAAAGCTTAATGTTAACGCCGGAATTTTTACCACTTTCTAAATAGTCAAAACAAAATTGAGGCAAAGCAAGAGACATCAAGAATGTTTTTAAAAATCACTACTCATTTCGAAGAAGAGACCATTTAAATAAGATCAGTTTAGAATTTTGTCAAGGTCTTCATTGGTATAAGAGGCGCCATGCTCAAAGAGTCTAAGAGAAAACTGAATTAAAATTGAAAGTCGTCGGCAAACAGATGACAGGAAAAGTTTTTGATCAAACTTGGAATAGATATAGAACAAGAAGAGGACCCAATATCGACCCTTGAGGAACACCGGACGAAGTAGGTAAAAAACTGGACTGCAGACAAATTCAACTGCTGCATAAGTTTTTAACACAAAATAACATGGACGGTGTCAGAAGCCTTAGAAAAATCAACCAAACTAAGAAAGTTACGTTGTCCGTATTCAGGGCTTGTCTGATTTCTATTTGCATACCAAGGAGTGCTGTTGTACATCTGTGCTTTTTCCGGAGCCTAGATTATTTTGAAATAAAAAGAGTTTGTTGTAATATAAGCGTTAATTTGTATCTTCAAAATGTTCTCAAAGACTAAATACAAATAGATTAGAATTGAGATGGATCCATATTCAATTCCTTTGCATTTTTTGAAAGTTGTGTGATTTCTGTTGTCTCCCAAAGGCCCGAGAAACTCCAGACATCAAAATAGTATTGGATGCACATGTAATGTACAACAGATCTTGACTTCACAGAAAACAGACTTTCACCAACATCAGTACCATCCACAGAACGAAAACTGAAACTAGAGCGATCTAAATGTTGCTAAACGAAGTATTTGTTGAAGAATTTTATTTTTCAAAGGCACATGAGTATGGTACACGATTTGGTTATTATTCGTTAGGAATTGCAATTGTTCATTAGGACGGCATATCATATATACTCTCTTAATTGATCCTCCTCAAGTAGCTGCCCATAATTATTTTTGAGTCACGGTATGACATTTATTTCTCAGAATATTCAACTTTAAATTTGATTGTCAAAATAATTGAGTCGTGTTTTGAAAAAGCAGGTGCCGAGTGTTGATCATACAAGGATACATCATCGTTATAACTAACTAAAAACAATTCAAGCACAGTAACAACGATATCAGAAAAATAAGTACGATTCATTTATTAATTGAACTAAAAATGAGTGTACCCGTGGCATGATAGTTAAAGCGTTGGACTGATGACTTTTACATAATTGAAGATCCGAAGGAAAAAGTCTAAGCGGTGAGAGCTGCTTTCCAACAAGTGTACAAGGAGAATGTTAGCATTCGCCCCAACCACGACCTGGAAAACAGAGCCCTACTCAATCACTTTTACCTTCGAAATCATGTGACACAATGGCGACCTGAGAACCGCGGTTTCATGCGGTTCAATGACGATTCCTTGGCAAATGCCATAATTGCCGAGCAAACGGGACCAAGTCCCTTGTTAGTGACGAAAGTTGAGCTTCAGGCTCATCTTCAATTCAATAAAAAATAAAAAGTCAGCAGGTGTCGATGGTAAATCCAACGTTGTAATAAGACATTTAACGATGGAAGCAATTTACATTTACACCACACTCTTCAACAATGTACTGAATAATGCATAATATCCAATGCATTGGAAGACCGCTGTGGTTCATCCTCTCCCGAAAAAGAGAAAGGACAACTCCAACCCGTCAAATCTTCGGTGGATAAGTCTTCTTCCGAGTATCAGCAAAGTTTTCGAAAAGATCATTAATAGGGCTCTGACTAAGTGGGTTGTGGACAACAAAATAATTCCGGATAAACAGTTCGGGTTCAAGGCGGGTCATGACACAATTCATGCTGCGTCTAAACTCGTTTGTGATAGCCAATGGAATAAATCAAGACGACAATGCACAGGTGCTGTTCTGGTTGATTTGGAAAAGGCCTTTGACACCGTATGGTTAGAAGGTCTTTACCTAAAACTGAGCAAGCTTGGCATAAGCAAGCCATTGTTGTATATACTTTATGATATGCTTAACGGTAGAAAGTTTGTTGTCAAAAGTGGCAATGTAACTTCTACCACAACATTCACAATTAAAAATGGTCTTCAACAGTGAGCGGTGAATTCGCCGATTCTCTTCAGCATTTACACCAGCGATCTGATAGGTAGTCTTACAAATTCAATTGCGTACGCCGACGA
Organism: Eupeodes corollae; assembly: GCF_945859685.1. Classification (NCBI taxonomy): domain Eukaryota; kingdom Metazoa; phylum Arthropoda; class Insecta; order Diptera; family Syrphidae; genus Eupeodes; species Eupeodes corollae. Next base: position 17,639,029 of record NC_079148.1, on the reverse strand, counting down.
TCTAATTGCGTACAGAACGGCCCGAAAGGTTGAGGTTATTAAAATTCTCTTGCAGCGTGATTTCGATAAGATTCAGCGATATTGTGACGACTGGAAACTGAAAATAAATGTCCAGAAGTCGGAGACAATTCTGTTCCGGACTCCGTTGGCTGGGGCCACGATGGATACGTGCAAGAATTGGCTCAAGATAGTTATCGTTGATCTTCACGGGACTTAGATACTTTGTATCTTTCAGATAAATTAAATAAAAACACTGTGTTGTTCGGTTTATAGATTGAGACTGAAAAATGTCTCTCTTTATTAATATTGAAAATGAATGGTCATTTCGTTAGAGAAGTTTCGGGTGTTCGAGCGGCAGTGTTTACGACGCTGTACCGGCTTACAAAGGGGCTCGAATCAACAGAACTGACAATTTCGTGATAAAACTCGTTCGAGGTCACATTGCAAGAGCTATGTCTTCGACCAACAATTTAATTTTCGGGGCATTCTATCCGAACGACGAGTATTTTGAAAGTGCACGCTTAAGCGGCACAGAGGATGCCTCCACCAGAGGCATTCCTCTTTTTAGATAGATGCGGTTTGATACAGGATAGATAGGCAGTTCCGTGACGTGGTAGATCAGACGATGAACCGTGGATAGGTGACTCCTGTACAATCAGGACGTCACAAGGTGGAGCAGAGCTCCTTCCATTCAGTAGGGCTGTGGCCGAACGGGACCGAACTGAAAGGGTGAAGCAGGAGAACCAGTTTTTGTGGCTTCAATTGGCACTTGATAGTGGGTAGTCGGGATGGGGTTTTAAGCCTTGGCCGGCTTACATACTTGTTTTATAGTTTTAGGGTTTAGTTTTAAGTAGAATAGGCATGGTAGCACAAAAAGAAAAAGAAAAAAAAAACATAGAATACAAACAAAAAAAACATGGAATACAAAAAAAAAAATATGAAAAAACAAAAATGTTAGATAGTTAGATTTGCTGCTGTGGTTGTTCTAGTTTTAAGCAGTTTATAGGTAAAATAGATAGTTTAAATTAGCTTTAAGTTTTATATTAAGGACCTTATTTTAAGTAGTTTTTAAGTAAAAATAAAAAAAAGGATCTTGATATTACTTTCTTTCAAAATTTTCTAATAAATACAGAAATAAATAAAATATAAATTGAACTAAAATAGATCTTAGGGCCAAAAGGCATTAGTAGTTAGTGTTATAGTTTAACTTAGAGTGTCCGTATGGGACCATTAAGTTAGTTGTAAGTTATGGATAATTAGGCTAGTTTTATGAATTTTTGTCTAGCTTTAAGATAGGTTTAAGAATGCACTAATAAAAATGAATTAAAAATAAAAAGTGCGTTGGACTGTCATCCCAGATGTCTTGGGTTCGATTACTGCCTATGCCATCTAAATTAATTTTTACGAGTATTTTGCCTCTTGCGAGGAATTGAGAAATTTTCCAAGAGTAATTCTTGTCATGAAAAAGTGCTTTCTCAAATTAGCCTTTCGGAGTCGGCTTAAAACTGTAGGCCCCTCCATCCCTGACAATAGTACACGCACACAGGAATGGTTGAGAGTTGTAGGTCACTAGGCCCTGGTTCTCAACCGACTGTTGCGACACCCTATTTATTTATTTATAAAAGTGAGTGAATGCATGCTATCAGACAACATGTTACTATTCAATAATTTGTAATTGATGTCTTCGCTTAAAACTGTATTAGGGAAAGCCTACGATATTTCTTCTAAAAAAAGAAGTGAAAAGTATATGTTTCTATTTGATCTATAATTTTCACCTAAAAGTATTTAACTATCAATTCTCAAAAGATCAAAAAACAAATATTCAAGATATTTATAATTGAAGTACATTATTATATCTGGCCTCACTTAAGCGCTTTGAATGCAATTTTGAATGATGTTTTAGCTCTATTACTCATGAAATTTCGGATTTTTATCATTCATTCTTTTTATGTTTAAAAACTTCTCAATATTCGTCTCATATAAATATATAAGAAGACAAGCGATAAAATTTGGGAATAAGAAAGGATAAATAATAAAAATCGCCACAATCTTATAAATAAACCAGATTGTATCCTTTTCAAAAATATAAGATGTATTTTTGAAGGTACATTGTGAGGAGTTAAAATAAGTCCATTCATTAATATTTAGATATTTAGATTTTTAGTATAAATTTAGATATATACATGTACATTATAAATACGATTGCAAATAACTTGATGTTGCAAATTTTTTGTCTAAAAAGTACTTCAAAACTAACATCGAAACTTATCTCTCTATTATATGATGTCTACCTGTAGGTACGAAAGTTTTCTTATAAGATCTCTTGCAAATCGCATTTTAGTTGGAGTTGAATGTTGTCGTTGAAAGTTGACTCAAGGGTTCTTATAAAATTTAATTCCAAATAAAATATTCTTATTTAGAAAAAGTTTTCTTTGAAGTTCATAAAAATTCCCAACAAACGGACTCTGATATAAGGATGGAAATATACATTACATATGTGTATACATATCTATAAAAATATAAAAAATAACATTAAGATTCAAAATTGACTTAAAAAAGTCTTTTAGATAAACATTTTGAACCATTCAGTCAACCAACCGAATGATAAAATTAACTATGAATCGAAGAAGAAGAAACATAAGCTACTGAAATAATAAAGTTGCGTATACGCCCTTGTTCTATTCTTGTTTCTAGCGTTTCCAGAGTGTATTTTATTCTAATTTAACTATAGGGTTTTTCAACAGGGACGCTACAATAGAATAGCGATTTCTTGCTGTTCTTTTGAGATTTCACTTCAGTACAGTTTGGCATTTTATTACGGAAAGATATACGAGCCAACATCGAGTCGAAATTATTAAAATTTACTACCGAAAATCTGAGTCAGTGGCGTCAATGTTAAGAGCACTACGTCCAATATATGATTGTCATAATTGTAATAGCAGATCAACAATTGAGCGTCTAGTGGAAAAATTTAAATCCACAGCCACAGATAGATAAGATAATTGCTCACAACATCAACTCCTGTCGTTGACCCATATTTGATGGCAAGCTTTTAAACTTGCTGCCCCTGGCATTGTTTTGACGCTTAGTTTTTAAAATTCCCTGAAAGTATTTCAGTATTTTTTTGGCGAAATGTTTCGAGTGAGTTCCTCTTTCTAAGCTTTAAAGACTTAACTAACACTGCCAGTTTGTTAACCTTTGGTCTTGGTTTTGACCATCTAAATATTGATTTTTCTAGGGTTGAAGAAACCAATGCCCTATGCACATATCCTATATAACCACAGCCACCATGATACTCTCACAAGAAGGCCATCCCATATATGGAATTAACTATCGTGTGATAATTTAGGTCTTTGATGTGGAGCCATCTAGGGAAAATAACCCTAGAAGTGGTCGCCCGATTTCATATATAAATACCGACTCAATTGTCGATTTGAATATTTACTGATTTTCATTGCATTTTTATAATTTTTATCAGTAAGTCAGCCTCGAACCCATAAGGCAGGACGACGAACGGTCCCTCTTTACCATCAATCTTAGATTTTTAATCTTAGGAAGGAAGATAACTACTAGCTTCTTGCGTTCGCTAACAAGTTGATAATTTTCTCAGTGTAGTTCTCCGCCGCGCCGTGCCTTTTTAAATTATTATTAATTGCACAGTATCAATCATCATCAAACTACACTGATTTCTCTAACATGTTCTCAGGAGTCACCATGGGGAGGTGCAAGTAAGCACTTCTTCCTTTCAGACTATAGACAAGCATATAGCATTCCATATGTCTACACGGAAGTCAGTTTGACCGCTAATCCACAGGCACAGTACAAAATGTTCCTGTGCCAGTGAGACAAAAAAGTGCTATTAGTGAGGACAATATTGCTGCCGCGGAAGCTTCAGTTGCAGAAAGCTCAAATGTGTCTTTCAAACGACGTTCTCAAGCGTTGGGTATCTCTATGACGTCGTTGTGGTGAAGTTTGCGAAAAGATCTTGGCCTTCATCCTTACAAGATTAAATTGACGCAAGAAATGAAGCCGCTTGACCACCAGAAGCGTCGTCGTATGTTTGTGAAAGAGGCTGAGCAACAACTTGAAAATGATTCGGATTTACATCGATTTCTTGCTGAATGGCTTCGTCAATAAACAAAATGTGTGGTTTTTTGTCAGGCAGCAATCTACACATACTCCATGAGTCATCATTGCATCCCGAAAAAATTACGGCTTGATGTGGTTTATGGGCCGGCGGCGTCTTTGGGCCGTACTTCTTCCTTGATGATCAAGCCCGGACATTACTGTGGATAGGCATCGCTACCGTTCAATGATAACCGAATATTTTTGGCCCTAATTGGATGATATGGACTTGGAAACCAATTTTGGAGAAAGTTTTATCTCATGAAATGGTCCAGTCGCTTGGCCGCCTCGGTCGTGCGATTTGACGCTGTTAGCCTTTTTCCTGTCAGACTACGTCAAGTCTATGGTCTACGTCAACAAGCCAACGACGATTGATGAATTTTGTACGAATATCGAATATTGTAGAAGTATCAGCAGATTTATGCTTGAAAATTGGAATCAGCTTTTGGACATCTGCAAGCGTGCCCGTGGTGATCATGCAAAATAAATCGAGTTCTATACATAATGGAATTAAACGTACTTTCACAGGAATAAAGAATTTCATTGATATCCAGAACCGTTTTTGTTTTATTAAAAAAAAACTTTTGTAAAACTCTTATTGAAAAACCCCATATATTAATTTAAGTAAACGCTTTTTAACGTCAAAATTCACAAAAATCTGAGGATATTTTTTAAATTCAAGAATTAATAACATCGAGTGTGGTAACAAAGTGGCAAAAAAGGACATTGTGTAGAATAAAATGAAAGGGCAATGGGTGCTTTCGTTAACCTTATACATCTTAAGCCATTCAAAAATAAAGAGTATTTTTTATATTTCTACATTCAAAATTCAATTTGTCTTTATATTTAGCGTTATTGAAAAATTATTCATTGACATAAAAAAGAAAGTAATGTTGTAAACCTTCCCACATTCCCATAAACAAGTCATATATGCATTCTATTCCAATTATTATGTGAATTATCCTCTATCTTATGTGTGATGTTCAGACAGAAAAGAAAAAAAAAAAGAGATATCCCTACGAATTGATCCAATAAATTTAAAGTTAAAATGTCCTTGTCAACTTTATAAGAATAAAGAAAATGGTTTTGTTGCCCTTTTTATTTCAGAGTCTGCATAGTCTGAGTCTATATGAGTATATTCTCTATAAGAATAAAAAAGGATATATAAAAACGTACCAAACGTGTCACATTGTCACATCTCACATGACTTTATGCAATTATCCCTGTGCCACTATTATTGTTACGCTCTCACAATCATTGAACATTATTAAACGTGCGAAAATGTAATTACGACTGACATGAGACGCGACGTGCATCATCGTTCATAGATTGCGTTCGTTGGTGTCAGAATGTAATCGGAAAGATGCAATTTATACGAAGTGTCACTGAAGGATAACAAGAATATAAAAATATACAAAATTTAAAGGGATAAATTTAATTCGAAAGTTCATGTGAGTCTGTTTGTATTTTAGGGAAAAAATTCGAATTTTGTATGTTTGTAATTTAAGGGCATACGCATTTTAAACCTTTAAAAGGACGTAAATATGTATATTGTAATAACAAAAAGAAACATCACTGAAGACATTTTTTGAAGTTGAATTTGAATTTGATACTTGACAAACCTGTTATACTTTATCATGGAATCAAGGAGAAACTTATGTCATTAAATCTAGCTCCGATGACTAGCACCCGCATCATATTAAAAGAAAATACTTAAGAAAGTAGAAACCCAACTCACCTGAAATCGTCAAAAACTCGTCTTATGTTTATTAAAGGTGCATGCTTCATACTTTACATGAATAATATGTGTGTCAAATGACCCAAAACCATTTATTAAAGCTGATTCTTTTTGAAAACATCGAATTTTTACTTTCGAGATGCTGATATTCGGTGGAGAAAATTCTTTTCAAGTTAAAATGAAAAATGTAAAGTATACTCAACCCTTTTATAATCACTCTAATTAAACTCTGTTATTAATCTACAAAATTATTACATTGAAGTGTTTTTATTCCTAAGCATTTTGAAAAATTAAACTTAGAAACCCAAGGTTATCAACCATTATTATTATCTCGATGCGTATCGTGGTCGCAGTCTTCTTTCTAAAGTATTCTGTCCATCTTTTTTTTGGGTCTTGAATTCAAAATGATATCCTTTTATCATCACCAAATTTAAAAGGAAGTTCTTTTATTATTGTTTATTCAAACCCTTAGTCACTAGTATCAAGGGAATACAAAATGATAGCGCTGATGTCTATTATTATGTCCTGTTCCAGTTCCTTTCGCGGTTGGTTAACATAATAACAAAAAAGATACGTATCTATGATGAAGTAAAATTATATAATTATGTAAGAAGGTATAAATGCTTTTTTCTAGTTTGTTATCATAGAAAAGGTCTTTCGATTTGACCCAGTTTTCTTACGATGCAGAACATGGAGTAAAATTTTCTGTGAGTTTAATTTTTGTTTGCTTAGTTTATGTTGTGCGTATAATAATAATTAAGTCCTGAAAACACAAAGTGGTGACTGTTTTTTAATAAATTAAATATAATAGTTGACAGCTGACCCTAGAATTTCGTTAATATATTGTTCAAATATTAAAATGCAAGGTTTATCAGACTTACTATTTTTGCTACTTTAAGTTTGCATTTACAGCTCGTCGTTCCATTTTCTCCTTCACTATACACCGTTGATCACAAAAAGAACTTTTCTCATTCATCAGCCTTTATCCATGCCTCTGCATCATATACCAGGACGGAGATTATGTGAGTTTTAAATAGCGACACATTCTTGTTGTAGTTTACTGCGTTCATAGCAGAGTCTAAATATACGAAATCCTTAACTAACTCAAAGTTCCGTCTATCGATGCTGACGTTTTGGCTAAGACGTCGTTATTGTAAGTCCTTTCTTGATGACAGAATGCCCTAAACCTACTTTTGCCGCCTCTGCCTCAATACTCACAAAATTCCCATTGACATCACGCTGAGTTTTTCTGATTTGGCAATGTCATCAGCATGAACTAGTAATTTGAGAGACTTCTAAAAGATAGTGCCTCCAATATTGACGTGGGAGCTCTGCACTATTCTTTCAAGTGCGATGTTAAGAAATCGCATGACAGTGCACTTTAACTTACCGAAGCCTTTCTTGCATCGAAAGGTTCTATTAAGTTCTTTCCAACTTTTTTGGTCAGCGCAAATTCTTCATGGTCATGGATGCCAAAACTAGACATGGTTCTATACAGCTCGTCCCTGTATATGCTGTCATATGCGGCCTGGAAATCGATGAAAAGATGGTGGGTGTCGTTTCAATATTTGATCGACTATGGACTTTCCTGATCTAAAATCACAGATAAGGGCCTGACGATGGGCTTTAGACCTTCATATATTACGCCAAAGAAGATTTTGTAAGCTACGAGGGGCAAATGATAAGTAATGCACAATCGTTAATTTTTCGAAAATGGAGAGGGATAGAAAAAAATATATAAAAATAAACTTCTTTAGCTAGAAATTAATACCTTTACTTTTCAATATAATCACCATTTACAGATATACACTTCTCCCAACGAGTCACAAGTTTCTTCATACCGTCACTGAAACATGTAGCTGGTCTCTATTTTAATCCAAGACTTCACTGCTTCCTTGACTTCCTCGTCCGACGTGAAATGGGTGCCTTTGAGGTCTCTTTTAAGGCCTGGGAATAAGTGGAAATCAAAACGTGCCAAATCTGGTGAATACGATGGGTGTTGAAGAACCTCGAATTTCAACTGCTTGAGAGCGGTAATGGTTGCATTTGATGTGTGAGGTCGGGCGTTATCGTGATGTAACAAAATGGTGTTAGTTGATCCACGAACGCGACACACTAGCCTCCTCAATTTTTTCAGTGACTCATTGTATCAGGCTTAGCTTACACTAACTTGTCCCCTTTCACAAAAAATCCGTTAAAATAGTCGGCTAATAATTCAATCACAGCTCGTTGTTTTTAATTTGTTGACAATACGTCAGTACTCGGCTCCATTCTGACACGCGTTTAATAAAAACAAATCGAGTCATATGCAAATTGGTATTTCTCAGTTATAAACAAAAACAATAGCTACTCGTAAATTTGGAACTTATTTTGATGTCTATAGCTTATTACGATTGTTAGTTTTTGGCTATCGTGCATTACTTATCATTTGCCCCTCGTATGTTAAGTAGACTGATGCCTCTATAGTTTGTGCAGTTTAGAGGGTCTCCTATTTTCAGAATCAGGGGATCATAATATTATATTTATAATTTAACTAAAAATCTTTATCTCTATCTCTATCTCTATCTCTATCTCTATCTCTATCTCTATCTCTATCTCTATCTCTATCTCTATCTCTATCTCTATCTCTATCTCTATCTCTATCTCTATCTCTATCTCTATCTCTATCTCTATCTCTATCTCTATCTCTATCTCTATCTCTATCTCTATCTCTATCTCTATCTCTATCTCTATCTCTATCTCTATCTCTATCTCTATGTCTATCTCTATCTCTATCTCTATCTCTATCTCTATCTCTATCTCTATCTCTATCTCTATCTCTATCTCTATCTCTATCTCTATCTCTATCTCTATCTCTATCTCTATCTCTATCTCTATCTCTATCTCTATCTCTATCTCTATCTCTATCTCTATCTCTATCTCTATCTCTATCTCTATCTCTATCTCTATCTCTATCTCTATCTCTATCTCTATCTCTATCTCTATCTCTATCTCTATCTCTATCTCTATTAAAATTACAAAATTTTTGATATTAAATCAAAAATAAATCAATTTGTTTTGCAAATAGAACATATTTTTGACAGATTTAAACTTAAATTTAATCCATTTTTGGCAAAGCTCTTTAAAATTTATTTTTGTTAGAGAAGTTTAAACATTTTAAAGTGTATGTCTGGCTTTTATTGAAATTCGATATAAGTCTGGATGTCTACACTTCGATCCTTTTTACCTTTTTAAATGACATATTGGCCTACATTTTTCTGTATTTGAATTGTCATTGACAAGCCACTGTCTCATGCCATCTTTTGGAAGCAAGGTACATTAAAACAAACTGGTATAACACCCCTTGCTATAACCTTAATATCCGTCCGACCCTTTGTATGTTACCAGACTCCAAACCTTAAATGATACATTCATATTATTATGTGTGTCAAACGTCACAATCAATCCCTTAAAAAAAGTAAAGAAGACGAAACCATTAGACATTAGATACAGAAGTTGTCGAAAAAAAATGAAATACTAACTTTTACCCTCTTCTCAGTTAATAAAACCAACCTCCGCATAAAGTTTCGTAGAGAATGAAGACACAAAATACAATTTAGGCTTTTCCATTCAATATAAATACATTTGTAGATACAAATGTTGATATGTACGTATAGGTATACCTATAACCCTTATCAAATCATTACGAATCAAGCCCCTTTTGAATTGATTCTTTCGATGTATCTTCGTCTGGGTATTTTTTTTGTTGTGTTTTTTGTGTTTTATTTTGATGATTTCTAATTTTTGTTTTGTTTACCTACATTTGGTTTCTTTTCTTTTATCTTTGAACGAAAATTAGGTCATGTGGGTATTAACAGGATAAATTGTTTTAACTGAACTGAAGGTACAATATTGATTTATATGTCATACAAAATCTCAAGGCTTGTATGGAGGAGTTAGGAATTCGAATTTAGGTTGATTGGTTGAGGCTATTTATCTAGGCCATTTGGCATATTGCGTTTGTGTATAAGAAGAATCAAGAGGTTACTAAAATAACTTTCTGCTTAAATTTTGTATTGTTTCGATATCACTCAACTTAATATCTGAGGCATTGTTTGCTGTGGCTTCAAAAACTTAGAACTTGGTAACGGGGATTTTTAAAAAATATTGAACTTTAAGATGGCAACATTATTTTAACGGAAGCCATTTTGACGGTTATCAAGTATTTATTAACTTGTAATCGCTTTGAGTTGTCAAATTGAAAATTTTAAGATTCCTCGTCATTTCAAGGTTAATTGAATCTAAGTCAAAGATTCTTAGAGAGATGTCTGTGTGTGATAATAACATTGAAAGATGCAGATAGGTAGGGGGCCAAGTAAGGTCTAGCTAACAGATTTTTCTAATTTTCTGCCACATTTTTAACAATATCGGAGTTTATGAATCTAAAATAAAACGTGTTTAACTTAAAACACAAAAAAGACAAATATTTTTTCATAAAGACTTTAAAAAAAATTATTTCATGAAAAAATACATAAAAATAGCCTTTCCGACATAGTCTCGTTTCAAACGAAAAAACATAAAAATATCCTTCTTGGTAAAAAAAAAACTTAAATGCCCTTCTTGGGTAAAATATCACATAAAAACTTACAAAAATTAAGAAGCATCCACTAGGGCATTCGAATCCTTCATCTGCTGATACCAACCCAAAACAGAGTTCAGGAACCAGGCTTCACAATTCTGGCATTTCCTCATATCCTCCATGCTGTCTTCTTTGCAGGCATGACAATACCAAGCCGCGTTAGCACTATTTTGCTTTCACGCGGACTTTGATTTTGAAGGCTGCGGTGATCTATTCTTGTCAATAAACAAACTTTATGTCATAAGGTTTTATTAGCTTTTATTTTAGGAGTTGGCAATAGTTTTTGAAATGGAAATTTTTGGACTTGGCTTCTTTCCTCAATTTAAATTCTCTCCATAGCTTGTAGCATTGCAGCCAGGCCAAATTCAGGTTCTGGATCTGTTACGACAACGGCATTCGCATTTTCAACTAAAGTTGAAAGGGGCATGTCGTTTGATTCAGCATCCGAGGCTGGTGTGACCGTAGAGCCGTTTATATTTTCGTTGTCTGCTGAATCTGGACATGGTTTTTCTGAAAGGGCTGATGGAGCAACAGCTAGTTCCGATATTACATCTGGGTCGAAGGGATACAAACCGGTTGCACGAAATCCTGAAGTGATATTATCATACGTCATACATTTAGACCAAACGTTCGACAAAATGACATTAAAACTTGTTTTGTTTTTTTGTTCCTTTCAGGATACTTTGCAGTGAACCTTAACAATTCCTGGTCCCAATGGTGTCCAAAAGATCGACATACGGCTTTGTCCAGAGGATGGAGTTCGTGTGTCGTATTTGATGACGTTTTGCCTCCTCTACGATGGAATTGTCTAAGTGACATGCTGCACCATCAAAAATAAGCAGACATGGTAATGGAGTCTTGAACTTACCCAAAGGGGATATGAACTCTACAAAAGTAGCGTGGTTCATGTATCCTTTAGGAGTCATTTTCACTTGGAAACCAGTTGGAAGATTGTCCATGAATTCAGGCTTTTGTCTCTTTCTTTTGAAAAGAATAACTGGTGGAATGGCAGTCCCTATAGCACTAACACATCCTACAATCGTCACACTTTCGGCATGTTCATTCTAAAATTTGATTAACCCGCTTCGATCCTTTTTGGGGGCCAAGACATTCTGCTGGTGATGGAGGGAAATCCTGCTGCCTTTCTTGTCCATATTATATATGCATTCTGGTCTGTTTCGGATATTTAACCTTTCCATAAGTGTCCTTACCTTTTCAAAATGATCAGAGACAATTGAGTTTGTGGGCTCTTACTGAGTTCATCATTTGAGCCTTGCGTACAGAGATTTCCGGATGTCGTTTCATAAATAGTCGCAACCACTTTCTTCCAGCGCCATTTTCTGAATTACTAAGGCTGTTTGGGAAATGCAAAAAAACTGCAGCTTGGTATCGGAGCATCTTTGGAGTAATGGGCATTCCAACCTGAGACAGCCTCACTGTCACTATTCCTTGGCACAAATCTGTCGCTTGTTCTAGTTTCTTTTTACTTGAACCGCTCTTGATGTGATTTCTGAGTGTTCTTCTTGTCATTCCAAAGCGCCTGGAAGCTTTATGTTGTGAAAACCCACGTTCAATAAGCTTCATGGCATTTCCCATGTCCACCTCCTTCCAATTTGCTCTTTTTTTTGTTAAAGTTGACATTTTGGCTAAAACCCAATAAAACTTTAATTAAACAGAGAATGGAATGGAAAAAAATTATAATTTATAAACATCAAAACGTTTTTAATAAAATAAATATTGAGATGTACTTAAAATTTAATTTATTTTGTCCGAAAAATATTAAAAAAGTACTTACTTCGTTGAATTTTCCGCAAAACACACAAATAACGAGCTCTTTTTATAATTCTAGGGTTGTTCACCCTTCAACGAACTTCAAGCGACTGCAGACCACGACATGAATCGCGCAGCTGGCTGTTTTTGCTTTGTATGAGTTTCTAATTTCTATAGACAGAGTTCACATGAAAAAGCAAAAAAGTCCCGTTATTTGTTTGTTTCGTTATTTTCTGTGAGTTGGGCCTTGGGCCCTATTAGGCACTGGGCCTTATTTGACCCCCTACCTACTCCAAAAATTCAATCAACGTTTTTATAAACCAAAAAAAAAGTGAGTGAAGAAAAAATTATATTACATACAAAACAAATTTTATGCAACGAAGACAACGTTTTTGACATTTGAAACATTTTGAGAAAATGGAAGTTTACAGAAAATAAAAACTTAAAAATTCTACAGTACTAGAAGTTGGTAAAAATTGATTCAACACCCGAAAATCTTGGCAAACTAATGTTATCTTATGAAAAATATGGTTTCATAAATTTTTTTTATAACAAAAAACAACAGTCAGTTTTTTTTTTTATAAAAAGTAAGAATCTACAAAAAATACTTTGCAAAATTGGTAAAAACTAATGTTTGATTCAAATATTTTGCGACTAGATGAAGCAATTGCTTAATTTTGTTGTTAACGTAAACAAATTCATAAGAAATGAAAACTTTACAAAATTGTCGGTAACAAAAACAAATATTGAAATAAAACTAATTTTATCACATGTAAAATATTTTTGTTAGCTTTTGGTTAATTTTTAGAAATAATAGACTGACAACTTTTTTCATAAAACATGAAAACCTGTACAAACAACCAAAAATTGATAAGAAATGATTTTCGACTCAATTATTATGAAAACAAAGAAAGATAATTAACTTCAAATTTGTATATCTCATACAGAATATTGTTAATAGTAATGTGAAAAAATTGACAGACGGGGATGCATCCCATCCAGGGGAATTAAAACTTAAGTAACATAAAAGTAATAATAACGAACCATTTACATATATTTATTTCCTCTCTTTGATAGTTAACCAAAATTCGAATTAAAAGAAAACCTTCAGGAAACAAAAATTTTCAATTCTAATTCTAATTCAGTTTATAAAGCCCACTTTCTGAATTAGAATTTTTAGCCATTTGTAGCAAGAAACTAGTCCCTCTAAGGTTAGGTAAACACTTTACAATTCATTCTTCTCATTTTCATATTTTTTGAACACTGTCATGAATTTCTGACAAGTTCATAAAAAAAATGTATCCCAGATTTTAGTGTGCGCTGAAAATTGACCCCCACATTCGATGTGGGCATGTAAATTGACGTTTCCGCTTGTAGGCAAATCTGAATGACAGCTTTCTAAAAACTCTCTATATGAAGACATAACTCTTTAATAAGTATCAACCTTAATTTGCTAACATTTTTGAATTTGTAAAGATGTGAATTCCAAAAATAACTTTTAGCTTGTTTTCACGCAAAAATAAAATAAAACCTTGAGCTTTTCACGCACAAGTTAAATTCATTCCTAGAACAGCTGTTCGTTTGAGCTTTGAGCCCAAACGAGGGATTTATAATTCTAATAAATATAGGGTGTGTTTGATAAGTTGCCGACCCATAAAATTCGTTGTATGCGTTGCATATCCGTAGACATTGACGTACGAAACTAATGGATGCGGTGACGGTTTTGACAGCTCAATTCAAATAGGTTTGTTCAGTTTCTGGAACTCAGTGCGGACTGAGATTCTTTAGAGCAATTTATACACCTGATACAAGCTTTATTTTATATTTGTTGTGCGAAAAAAATTGAATTGTCAAAATAATTTCAATTCCTGACAGGTTTAAAAAGAAGGTAATTATTTGTATTTCCTTTACTCAAAAAAGAGGGTGGGATGCGACCCACACTGATAACTTCCCATCCCGTCTGTCGATTTGTCTTGCTTAAAAGTTTGTCTTATGTACTCGTATCAATTTTTACCAAATTTGCGTACTATTTTTTGTAGATATTATTTTTTATGAAAAAACGAACTGTTACTGTCACTGAATATCGAAAACAATATTTTCTTTAAAATAAAATAAGTTTGAAGACAATATTTTTAATTTTTGAAATGCTATTTGAGTCGAAAATAAATTTTTACCAACTTTTGTTAATTTTTTTCTGTTTTTATTTTTTTGTAAAAAAAACTGTCAATTCGATTTTTTTAAAAATTTTACTGAATGTTGACAATAATATTTTTTGAAAGATAAAAGTAAATTAAAGCCAATATCTCAAAGTTTTGAAAAAATATTTAAGTCGAAAATCAATTTTTACAAACTTTTATAAATTTTTGTTTAGGTTTTTATTTTTTGTAAAAAAACTGTCAATTCAATTTTTCTCAACATCTTTCAGAATTTTAAAAACAATATTTTTTATAAGATAAAATAAGTTTGAAGCCTAACTTTCAAGTTTTTGAAAAGATATTTGAATCGATATTCAATTTTTACCAACTTTGATTAATGTTTTGTTTTTGGATTTTTCTTTTTTTATAAAAAAAACGGTAACTTCGATATTTCTCAAAATTTTATCAGATGTCAAAAACAATATTTTTCGTTGCACAAAATTGTTTTGGAGATAAAATCATATTTTAGTCGTAAAATTTTGGAGGTGACAAATTTTTTTCAGTTTTTTTGATTTATAAAAAAAAAGTTAATTGGATTTTTTCCAAAAATATGTTTCCTTGAAATCACCTTACAATATATTATATAAAATTTAATTCAAGTCTCTAGCGTTTTTGGTTCGTAAGATATTTAGGGTTAACCAAAATTTTCACCTTTGTTTCAAACTGCTTTGGTAAGAAAACCACCTACGCAATTATTATGTGTATAACAAAATTTATTTGAAGTCGAATCTCTTCTAGTTCTTGAGCTATTGACGACGAAAAAAACGTCGCGAACGTACGGACGTACGAACGTACGCACACACGCACGCACAGACATCTTTCTAAAAATCTTTTATTTCGACTCTAAGGACCTTGAAACGTCGAGAAATGTCAAAATTTTCAATTTGACAAGTCGGACCCATTACAATAACTTCCTATGAGAAGTTAATAAATAATGTAATTTATAAAATTCTCCTGGCATAGTGTTAGTTGCCATAATATTCCGAAACGGCTTAACCAATTTCAATGAAATTTTGCACAAAGGTTTTTATCTATTTTTTATATTCCTAAGTGCTTACCACTCAGTCATTTCGGTATACATTCACCAAATCGAAATGCATCTGATTTAATAGAGACTGAATTAAATGCAGAACAACAACAAAACACTGTAGAAATGGCAGCGATTGTTGCTTGCATTGTGCGAATAATGAATGAAAATTAAAGAAACATTTATGACCACATAATGCTCGCAGTTTCGGCAGGGAAAGATGGATTCCTTTTTTTGGATGCACCTGGTCTAGTTGGCAAAACATTCCTTATTTCACTAAATCTTACTTAAATACGATCAAATAATGGTACCGTATTGTCTGTTTCATCTTCTGGGATTGCGGCAACTTTATTGGATGGAGGCACAACAGCCCAGTATTTAAACTGCCACTAAATATTCAAAATTAACTAGACGCGTTGTGCAATATAAAGAAACAATCATCTATGGTCACAGTGCTGAAACAGGCACACAAACATTCGCTTGAGGCGTTGAACAGAATATTTGGCGGCACTCTGTTACTCCTTTCAGGTGATTTCAGACAAACACTTACTGTCATACCACGTTCAATGTACGCTGATGAGATAAACGTGTTCCACTGTGGCGTAATGTTGAAAAAGTGAAACTAAAAGTAAATAATGCGCGTTCAAATTCTCAAAACAACTGTTAGATATAGGCGACGGACGGAAAAGTTACTACATATTAAAAAGGATGCATAAAATTGGAGGTCGATTTCTCCAAGATTGTTAATTCACAAGATGCTCTTATTGACCAGATATTTCTGATGTACACAGACAATATACAAATAATAAGTTTCTGGCAGAACGGCTAATTTAAGAAAGCACTTTTCATGACAAGAATTACTCTTGAAGAATGTGTCAAATCCTCGCAAGAGGCTGTACCGAACCCAAGACCTCTGGGATGATAGTCCCGCGCACTAACCATCATGCCACAGGTACTACAAACTGCTAAAATAGGTTATGTTTCTTTTGTAAATCATTACATGATGTTCCCTAATGGTTCGAGTATTTATACCTATATGTACATACATGTGCATAAATTCATAGAATTTGTCATTGAGAAGGGAATTTCTTAATCGGTCAAGCTGCCATTCCTACACACTTTTAACATATGTATAAGCTTAAGTATTCAACCAAATGAAAAGAGGATACCTACCTAAATACATTTAGGATGAAGTCATTTCAGGAATAGGTCTTGACATGGATTTTAGTTCCTTTTCCATCCTATATCTATGATATATACAAATACATATATGTATATTTATATAATGTAAGAGCATACTCATTCTTATATTGCATTCTTTTCTTTGTCATTATGCACATTAAGTTGGCGTCTTGTGGATTGGATAGGATATACAAATGCAAGAATGTGCACTCTTTGACCTCAATTTCTTTGGTCCACAATTTTAAATAATGTAAATTCTGTTTAGTACATATGTATGTATGTATGTATGTGTGGTGACTTCAATTATAATAAAATTGTGAATAGGTTTTTAAAAGATTACGAAATGTCCATCGCATCATGTTTATAGCTAGAAAAATGTACATTTATTTTCATGTCTAAATGCTTTCTAAAGTACAAAGGCTGAGTTTAACTTAACCTAATAACTTATATTATATGCTTGTAAAAATTGAAAATTCATTTACAGTGCCTTCATGTTAATAGCGTTGGAATATAACACCTGTCAAACTCATCTGTCATTTAAAGTGTCATAATACGATAATGGATCGTTTAACAATCCAAAAAAACTCGTTTAAATTATTAGACTTACCACTAACATTTTTATTTAAACTTAGCCTATAAGCGATGATTACGGTCGTCAAAATCGACTGGCGAAGTAATTGTTTGGAGAGAGTTAAAGATATCAGTAGCCATGTTTGTTTTGGTATTCCATATTAAGTACAGTGAGAAATTTCCAAAAAACTATCCGCAGTAGTCCAATTTTATATTTGAAAGTTGATACAATTGAATATTTGCCAGAATAATTTATCGAAAAATTCAAAAAAAAAAAATAAAAAATAGTAAAATTAAGACCAGGGGTGAAGTCGTGTAAGCTGATTTCTGATAGTTGACTATCAAAATCAAGAAAATACGTCTGTGTAGTGTGATAGTCGATTTCAAAGTTTTAACCAAACAATTTAACATAAAATAAAAACATCAAGAAAGGTTTTGTTCGTAGACTACTTCTTTAAAATGTGGTGTTGAAGCGAGCTTGAAGCGAGCCTAAATTCTTTATATACCTGAATTGAGTTGAAATATACCTGAATTGAGTTGAATGAAAAAAAATCTGTGTGGAGAAGTTGGTTTTACAGATAATGCGTTATGGTCTGTTCATCTCCATGTTTGTGTACAAAAATATAGTTTTGTTGTAATCATTTGTACGTAGCATATTCTTATATGGAGCTGAACTATTCAGTTTTCATTGTTGAACATGAATCAAACTATTTCACTTGCACTTCATAAGAAACATCGAAACACCATTTGCATTTTAGAAAGTGCTGTCAAACCTAATCATTTTTTAATCTTCTTGTGCGGTGGAAACACTAAATAGATTTATTTAATCTAAACTGAGATAAGCCTTTGGTGGAAACATAGCAAAACTTAATTATATTTTCCATTTAGTTCATTCTCATTAACAAAACTAAATAATATCAACAGTAACAGATTGATTTTTTTTCCTCAATGTAAAACACATGATTCCAAATGCACAACTACTCAACGAACACAGCCATCGAGAAACAAGTGCATTATCAATTTTACCAACATTTGAGAACGAAATCACATAAGATCCATTCGAGAATCGTATAAATGTTAAAAACCCAACCGCAGTAAGATTTTGCTTTAAATTTTATCGGTAGTATTCATACTGCGGATATTGTGTTTGTTATTGGTGTAAAATCCTAATATACTATTGATTGATTCTCGAACAAAACACGGGTATTGAAATCAATTCAAAATTTATATGTGTTTCTTCATGAAGGAAATAAAATTCTTATATACTGATCGAATGGAAATCATTTAAGGAATTTTTTTTAGAACAAAAATAAATTTGTATTAAAATTCAATTTCCTTAACAGCTGACTATATTTTGTAAAAAAATTAAATTAACGACACACCAAAATACCATTATATCTAGAATAATTAGTTTTACTGATGAAAACCAACACCATTTCTATAACCAGCCCTTAATTTTGTAATATAGCCTATAGACAATTTCTCGGAGTTATAGTAATTATTGAATTTTAGGTACAACTCCTTTATTATTGAAAATTATTACTTGGATCGTACAGGATCTTGGTTTTAACAAGACCAGGCAGCCAATCACAGAAAAATACCAATTAAGTCAAAACACTGAGATTAACCGCTCCATCGAAACCAAAAAAATGAATAAGACGTCAAACTGTCATTCCCTAAATGTGTGTTGGAATTAATTATATCATAAATATATATATATAATAATTAAATAGTAGATTTCGGCTTTTAAATTGGCGCCATTTTGTGTGTATCTTCGAATTAAAAATTGTCTCTTAACACTGTTGGAATACTTTAGAAAACAATAAATTGGTAGACTTAAAGAGCAGATACACACAACATAAAGGACTTCATTTGCAGTCAACTGAATTCTTTGAACGCAACATTAGACCAATGTAGCAGGTTAATTCTCTAGATTTCACTAATTTCAAAATTGGACCTTCACTATCTTTTCTAGCACCAAAAAGAATATTATCAACACAAAACAACTCCTTTTACGTGGTACAAGTCCAGACAAAGTTGTTATTTGTATTAATGTGGAGAAATCCTTATTCCTCTTCCAATATGGCAACAAAACTTTTACACAAAATTCTAAATTAAATTGTGCAGTAAATTAATAAATAACATATTTACTTATAAAGTTCAGCTTGCAGTTGAATAAAAAAAACACGATAATCTGTAATTTTGACATAAGTAGATTTTACTTGGTACTAAAAGTGAATGGTCAGGTCCAGACAACTTAAGGCACTCCATTTGCAGTCAAATTCATTCTCTGAACGTAAAATTTGACCAAGGCAACTGTAGTTAGTTTTTCAAGGGTCCTGAATTTCAAATTGAGAACCTTAACTCACAAACCTCTACTTTAAGTGCGTAGTACAAAAACTATCAAAAACATTATTGTCTAAAAAACACTCCTTAGTCATATTACAAACCCATCAAGATTTGATTTACTTGCATATTTCTTTTCTAAATTGACAATGAAATCTTTTACAAAAGAAGTTGTAAAAAATAATTAAATCATAGAGTAGAAAGTTGTCCTACTTTCAAGTCCCTTATATCGCCTGAATTGTGGCTTATTGCTTTAATTGGGCAGCTTCAGGCGACATAAGGGACTTGAAAGTAAGGCAAGTTTCTAGTATCTGATTGGCGAGCTGCTAAAAAATTGCCTTCCAATTAAGGCAACTTTATTGAAATGTTTACTGGAAAATTAGCCAAGAAAATCTCCCTAACTATCAAGTCAAGTGATGTTTAAATGGTAGACATGTGCATTCAAGAGGACACAAGCTTCCACCTCTGTCTAACAACTCCTAATCTCACCTCCCCGTGGTGAACATCGGGTGCCTAGTACCTCAACTGGAGATTGGCTTCCAAAACCACTGGAAAGTTGTTGGAGGCAGCAAACGAGAGAGGGGGGAGAGGTGTTTCCACATCTCCAGTTCCAGTACGGTTGAACTACTTAGTGAACACCTTATAGGGCTTCTTCGACTTATTCGGACCCTAAGCTTATAAGGAGCGGTTTCATCCGGCTTCCCATCCTTCAATTTCTGGCCACGTAAAAGCCTCATAGTTGAGAAGCACCAACAAGCCTCGTATACGGACGGATTTACTGTTGACAACCTACGCAGACGAATTAAGGACAACGAACTTCGGATATGCACGTGGAATGTTAGATCCCTTAACAGACCACGTGCGGCCGAAGAATTAGCGGAGGCCCTAGAACGATATAAAGCAGATATCACCGCCATCCAGGAAATACGATGGGATGGGCCGGGCAAAAAGAGGATGAAAAACTGCGATATTTACTATGGTGACTGCTACCACGAAAACCAACAGCGCTTATTTGGATGCGGCTTCGTCATTGGAGCCAGACTTAGGCAAGAAGTCTTAAGTTATAGGTGTATCAATGAGCGCCTCATGACCATACGCATCAAGGCTAAATTCGGCAACATTAGCCTGATAAGCGCGCACGCCCTCACAGAAGAGAAAGACGACAACACCAATGATATGTTTTTCGAGCTCTTAGACAAAACATATGAGCAGTGTCCTAGCTACGGTACTAAAATTGTCCTGGGCGATTTTAATGCCAAGCTAGGAAGGGAAGACATCTTTGGTTAAATAATCCGAAAAAACAGCCTGCACGACAACATTTCCGACAACGGATTCATTCTCATAGATTTTGTTGCGGGGCAAAACATGGTAGCCACAACTCAACATCCACAAATGAACTTGGAAATTTCCAGATTGACCATATTGCAATCGACGCAAGACACGTTTTCAGAATCATGGATGTACGAACTTTACGAGGAGCTAACATCGACTCGGACAACTACCTTGTTGTAACCAAGGTAGCATTTATGGTTTCAAGACCCAGGACAAAACAGGGACGTGCTGGGAGAACGTACAACGTCAAACGGCTACAATCGCAAGAGATCGCCAAATCCTTTTCGACCGAGTTACAAGAAACCTCTTTCGAAGTTCTCTGCCGCCAACACAATGTATCGAAAACCAGTGGCAACATTGCCAAGATGCAATCAGAGAAGCCGCCTCTGATGTGCTGGATTTTAAGCAGCCACAAACAAGGAACCCCTGGTTTGATGAGGAATGTCGGCAGGCTAATGCAGCCAAACAACAGGCACGCAAAGCGGCGCTGCATAAAAGGACGAGAGCTGCTCATGAGCTCTATGAGCAGAAGAGGCGAGAGGAACACCTACTTCTCAGAAGGAAAAAGAGAGGGCATGAAAAGCGTGCGGTCGAAGATGTTGAGAGGTATAAGAGCAGGAATGAGGTTCGAAAGTTTTATGAACAGGTGAAACGAAATTGACAGGTACATAAATCTAGAACCGAAGGCTGCAAAGACGAAAGTGGAAACATCATAGTGGAACCGCAGTCAATGCTGAGGATATGAAAGGACCACTTTTGCAGACTGTATAACGGCGACGAAGAACTGAATTCCATATGGACGACGAAAGCCAACAATCCCGTCCTCCCGACTTAGACGAAGTAAAGGTTGCCATATCTAAGCTGAAGTCTAATAAAGCCGCTGGAGCGGATGGCTTGAATGCCGAGCTCCTTAAAGAAGCTGGAGATAAGTTGATTAGGAGCATGCACCAACTTATCTGTAAGATATGGTCGGAAGAAAGCATGCTCCATGAATGTACTTTCAGTATTGTTTGCCCGATCATGAAAAAAAATAGACCTTCTACACTGCGCCAACTATAGAGGAATCAGTCTACTTAACATCGACTATAAAATCTTCTCTGCCGTTATAGGTGAACGTCTAAAGCCCATCGTCATCAACCTGATAGGTCCTTATCAGTGTGGTTTTAGACCAGGAAAGTCTACAGTCGATCAAATATTCACATTACGACAGATCCTGGAAAAACCCAAGAATACCAAATCGACACCCACCATCTTTTCATCAATATCAAGGCCGCATATTACAGCATCTAGGGACGAGCTATATAGAGCCTTGTCCACTTTTGGCATCCCTGCCAAACTCGTCCGTTTGTGCAGGATGACCATGGAGAATGCACGCTGCTCCATAAAGGTTGGGAACAACTTAACAGAACCTTTCGATGTCAAAAAAGGTTTTAGACAAGGTGATGCGCTGTCATGCGATTTTTTTAACATCGTAAAGAATAGTGCAGATCTCAATCGTCTACACTAGAGGCACTATCTTTCAAAAGTCTGTCCAACTACTAGAATATACTGACGACATTGATATAATCGGAAGGACTCAGAGTCAATGGTCAATGGGGTTTTTGTGAGTATTGAGGCAGAGGCTCCAAAAATGGGTTTTACTGTTAATGAGGGCAAAACAAAGAACATGCTATCGTCAAGAAAGGACCTACAACACCGACGTCTTGGTCAAAACGTCACCATCGACAGACGTACCTTTGAGGTAGTCAAGGACTTCGTCTACCTAGGCTCCGCTGTAAACAAAGAAGAAGTGGAAAGTGACCTCACCCAACTTGGAGCGCGAAACTGGAGACTTCTAGCTAGGGACCGAGCTAGATGGAGAAGTTTGTTGGGTGAGGCCCTAGTTCACAAAGGACTATAGCGACCTTAAGTAAGTAAGTATCAAGTAAAGTGAATTTATGTCACATTGACAATAAATTGATGATGTTTTATAATTCAACTGAAAGCTGCATAATAAACTGAACGTAGAGGTTAGTGAAGTAAAGTTTCAAGTTTGAAGATTATGACAGTTGAAAAACTAACTAGTTGTCTTGGTCAAAATGTACGTTCAGGGAATGCAGTTTACTACAAATGAAGTCCCTAATGTTGTCTGAACCTGCCCATTGTTGGCAGATAGTCAATCACTTTATTCAAACACATTTTGTCAATTTTAAAATTGAAATTTGTATTGAGGTTTGTCCATTTGGCTTTACATACGTTGCCGTCCATCTCAATGGCGCCAACGTACAGTGGACAAGAGTCCAAATAATTACAAAAATTGGGTATTTAAAAGATTTCAAACGATTTCAAAATTGTCCAAACGGTTTGTTGCCAATTTTTGTCTGACAGTTGTCTTTTTTGATAGAAAATTGATTAACATCTTATCGTGTTAACTTAGATCAAGGAACTTTAAATTTTTAGTTGTTTCAATATTTGCAAATGTATAAGATTCTTCAATTTTGAAAACTGTTCATTTTTGTATTCTCAGTATTTTAAATATTATCATGGAATCTATTCCAATATTTGTTAACAAAATGTCCGTAAAAAACCCAAGCAATTAGGTGCACATATTTTTTTAATTAAAAAGTAATTCCTTCACACATTTCTTTTATCTGCTTTTTGTTTACTTTTAATTAAAACTTATCAATTATAGAAGAATTAGAAATAAAAGCCTATAAACGATGTCAGTTCTGTTTTCTAAAGCAAATAATCGAGTTTATGTACACAAATATAAATATGTTCCGATGAAATGACAAAATACAATTAAAATTCCTTCCTTTTATTGAATTTAGTTCCTACAGTTCCCGGAATCATGTAAATATACATTAAAAAGGCAACAACTTTGAGCTTATGGAACAAATAGATAAATCAAAATCAACTAAACTGTTCCAGAAACGTGTCATGTCTTTTAGATATTGTTTTAAACTGAAATAATATTTTTGTACGTGTCGGCTTTGCAAGCAGTGTAAGGATGAAACATTCCTGAAATTTTAAACTTACATATTTGGTATCATATCATCAATTAAATTCGTGTGAAAACTTTCAGAATGTCCTTGGTCCTATTTTGAAAACAGAAAATGATTAACCACATGACAGAAATTTCAAAGACATCATACTGAAACCGCAACAGTGTTTTTTTAGATTGAAGAATTCAAGACTTGATTTATACATATACACAAAAATATAATTGTTTTATTTCAAAATTTAGGTACATTTTCACACCTAACCCGTATAATCACTAAATTGTTTCTAAGAAGACCTTCGATCTCAACTGAACGAATTTGAAAAAATAAAGAAAAGAATTCAAGAAAAAAAAAAGAAGAAAAAACCCTCCTGGATGGGATGATGGATTCAGAAATGTTCCTTCCTATGTAGGATTTAAAAACATTTCGTCATACAAGCAATGAATGCTAAAGAATCCCATAGCAGGCTGGTGAACTGTGTCCAAGAAGTGTGACTAGAAGCACACTGCACGAGTCTTGGACACTTTACCGAGATCATCCACCTCCAGGAACAGTACAATCGGGAATCGTCATAATTCTTCCTATTCTTCGATTTGGTCTCGGCCCATTTCCACGTCCAGGACCACCAGGTCCACCACCACCTCCTCCTCCTCCACCGCCACCACCACTTCCCCAATTACGTTGGGCATTGTTCTGGGCATCGAGAAGTGGAGCTAATAATGTTCGGAAACTAAAATGAGGAAATTATGAGAAACTTGGAGTCAACATTGAAATAAAGCCTTTGCACTCACAATGCCATTATGAACCCGAAGAAACTAATGAATATTCCGAACACTCGATCCATAGACCAAGGTCTACGCTCCAGCACCTGACCATCTGTTTGGTTTGAGAAAATTGAGTCATTCCATGAAATGTTTTAATTTTGATTGTTTTCGCTTACCTCTTCCAATATACACCATTTTAAATGGTGATGCTTTGTTAAAACTTCGTTCTTAATAATTAATTTTGATTTTACTCAGTTTTGATTAAATAAAATTAATTGAATTAAGAAATACAAATAAAAAGAATTTAGTGACTGTAATTTTATTCTGAATCTGACGTGTTCTTGTTGACTGTTGTGTTGTGTCAAATGTCAAAACTGAGCTACTAATGAGCAAATAACGTAACGTTACGCAATAAATTTAGTACTATTTACGTTATGGCAATGGTTTGTGCATATGCTATAATATTTGCCTAAAGCTGATACCACAATGATGTAAGTACTGGAACTAGCACTAAGTGCGCTGGTGTTGCAAAAGTGGTGACGGAATATTATGTTATGTTGATTTCAAAGACAGTTTTGAATGGATTTGGTGTGCTTTTTTGACACTTTTAAATTAGTGAAATGTCAAAATTGGTATTTAATTTTATTAATTTAATTTTTTCTAACTCTTTAAGGAAATGTCGACATGGTTTTATCGGATTGAGATGCATTTGAGGTAAGTAAAAACTACAAGATACTTTTGTAATCTTGAAATTACAATGTTTACATGCAGTTTTGTGGAAAATGACAGTTAGTTGGTTGGAGTAGGGATTTGGAGTGGTTCTTTGACATTACTTCTATAATAAAAATGTCATTGAAGCCAATTTCAAGCGTTCCAGCGCAGCCTTCGCATTGGATTTTGTAATTGGATTTTTAACGAAACAATTCACTGTCAGATCTAATGCAAATGACATTACAGGTATGTCAGCTTCTTATTTTTACGATCATACGATTTTTGATTTTTTCTTGTAAAAAATTAAGTGGCCATTCGAAATATTAAAGAAAACAAATATACTTTGCTTACATAACGTATATTTCGTATGAAACCCCACTTTTAAAACATTTTAATGGGACTTCAATGAATGAAAGGTTAAATAAAATTCGCAGAAAATATATCATAAAAATGAGAAACAGCTGCTTTATGACATAAAACAATTTTAAATTAAAAATTCTTAGATTTAACGGTAAGTTAATTAAATTAATTTTATACTTCTACTGACAGTAACAATGTAAACGCAATTGCGTCATGTTTCCAATTGAATTTAAAATCAAATTAATTCATGCAATAGCTAGTTTTTGGTATTTAAGTTATTAAATTGGTAAAATGTAGGAAAAGACTATCATTTGAAAGACAGAGACGACTGAAGATAGATATTTCCAATAGAGAGTGGAAGGGTCAAACTGTTAATGACACTTCTTATTTTTCATTTTTGAAACTATCATCTTCTAACATTGATATTTTAAACTACGCCATTACTAAAATTGGAACGATTTACGATTCAACGATGCATTCAAATTATTAAAATTCATTACAAAAACGATACAAAATTTCGCAATCACATGGGGTTTTCCATGGGCAAAATATATCAATTCGTTTTTGATCTACATCTGTCAAAACACAATTTTCCCCGGATTTTACATTCCATGAGGCAAAATAAATTGATTTATTTTTTATTTAAGATTAAATCTGCACATCTATATTTTTTGTTAGATTTATCCCAACAGTTTTCAGTTTGCAAGAAAAGATGACCATGTTATTTATTTAGGAGGTGGTCATAAATGGCAACCAAGTTCTAAATTACAAGATACAATTTTAGGAGACATACAACCGCAAATTCCTTGTCAGATAATTTGATAAACTTCTTTTGAAATCTGGATTGCAAATGGTCATAATTTTGATTTCCTATACATACTTACTTACTTAAGGTGGCGATTAAGTCTGGGGCCAACCAACATGCGTCTCCAGCCAGCTCGGTCCCTAGCTATCCGTCTCCAGTTTTGCACACCAAGTTGGTTGAAGTCCTCTCCCACCTGGGTGCGCCACCTGAGTCGCGGTCTTCCTCTACTGCGCCGTCCCTCGAGATTGGATACAAAGACCTTCCGGGCTGGAGCGTTGATGTCCATTCGGTCTACATGACCTAGCCGTTTAAGCCATTGGACTTTAATTCTGCTAACCAGGTCAGTGTCGCTGTACAACCCGTACAGTTCGTCGTTATATCTTCTCCTTCATTCTTCATCTTTGCGTACGGGACCGAAAATCAGCCGAAGAATTTTTCTCTCGAAGCATCCTAAGACGTTCTCATCTTTCTTTGACAGGGTCCAGGCCTCAGCGCCATAGATGCGAACCGGGATGATGAGTGTCTTATAGATGGTGATTTTACATGCTCGAGAGAGGACTTTGCTTCTCAATTGCCTTCTAAGTCCAAAGAAGCAGCGATTTGCAAGAGTTATTCTTCGTTTAATTTCAGCGCTGATGTCGTTGTCTGTGTTAATAGCAGTGCCTAGGTTGACAAAGTCCTTTACTACTTCAAAGTTATAGCTGTCCATGATAACGTTTTGTCCAAGACGTCGTTGTTCAGTGTCCTTTTTTGATGACAACATATACTTGGTCTTGCCCTCATTGACCACTTAACCCATTTTCTTCGCTTCCGTCGCAATGCTCAAAAACGCTCCACTGACATCACGCTTTGACCTTCCAATTATGTCAGTATCATCTGCATATCCGAGTAATTGGATGGACCTTTGGAAGATTGTGCCTCTAGTGTTGACAGTTGAGTTCTGCTTAATTCTTTCCAGAACGATGTTGAAGAAGTCGCATGATAGTGCATCACCTTGTCTAAAACTTTTTTTGACATCAAATGCATCGGTGAGATCTTTTCCGACCTTGATAGAGCAGCGTGCATTCTCCGTCGTCATTCTGCACAAACGGATAAGTTTGACAGGGATGCCAAAACTAGACATTGCTCTGTAGAGCTCTTCCATATAGACACTGTCTTACGCTTTAAAATCGATAAAGAGATGGTGGGTATCGATTTGAAGCTCCTGGGTTTTTTCCAAGATCTACCGTAATATGAATATTTGTTCAATAGTGGACTTTCCTGGTCTGAAGCCACACTGATAAGGACCAATCAGGTTGTTGACGAATGGCTTCAGTGGTTCACATAATACGGCAGAGAGGATCTTATACTCAATGTTGAGGAGACTGATGCCTCTGTAGTTGGCGCAGTTTAGAGGGTCTCCTTTCTTATGTATCGGGCACACTATGCTGAGATTCCACTCATCGGGCATGCTTTCTTCCGACCATATTTTGCAGATGAGTTGGTGCATGCTCCCTACCAAGTCATCGCCTGCTGCTTTGAATAGTTCGGCAGCGATGCCATCAGCTCCAGCAGCTTTGTTTGACTTAAGTTTAGATATAGCTATCTTCACTTTGTCAAGGTTGGGTAGGCGGAATTGTTGATCTGCGTCGCCGAGGTTGAGTGGTTCTATCTCCCTTACAGCGGAATTCGGTTCGTCATCGCCGTTATATAATTTGGAGAAGTGATCTTTCCATATTCTCAGCATCGACTGCGGTTCTACTACGATGTTTCCCTGATCGTCTTTACAGGCTTCGGTTCGTGGTTGTACCCTTGGGAGGTTTTTTTGACCTTTTGGTAAAATTTACGAACCTCATTCCTGTTGTGACATCCTTCTATCTCCTCGATCGCGCGCTTCTCGTGCACTCTTTTTCTCAATCTAAGAAGCCGGTGTTACTCTCTCCTCTTCTGCTCGTATAGCTCGGGAGCAGCTCTTGTTTAGCTGCGTGCGCTTGCCGGCATTCGTTGTTAAACTACGAACGTTTGCAACGATTAATGCAGGTAGCATATGTGAGACTCCTTAAGATTTGACTAGAGACTCGATCGAAAGAGGACATGGCAGTCTCTTGTGATTGTAGCCGTCTAACGTCGATACTTCTCACAGTACTTCCTTGTTTTGGCTTGGACCGGGATATCCATAGCCGTACCCTGGCTACAACGAGGTAGTGGTTCGAGTCAATTTTGGAAAGTTCGGACATCCTGTATACTAGAGAAGTGTCGTACGTCAATCGCAATGAGGTCAATCTGGTTGACAGTTAATAGATCAGTAGATTTCCATGTCCCCTTGTGGATATTAAGATGTGTGAACTGCGTACTAGGTACAAGAACGTCTCGCCCCGCAGCGAAATCAATCACCCTGAATCCGTTGTCGGATGTGTTGCCGTTCAAGCTGTAACTGTGCCACCAAAGAGATCTTCTCTTCTAGCTTGGCGTTAAAATCTCCTAAGATAATTTCAATAGCCAGGTCACTGCTCATAAGTCTTGCCCAAGAGCTCAAAGAATATGTCTTTGGTGTCTTCATTTTTCTCCTCTATTGGGGCATGAGCGCATATTAGGCTTATGTTGGCGATTTTAGCCTTGATGCGGATTGTCGAGAAGCGCTCGCTCACATTGTTGAAAATCGAGAGTTTTTGCCTGAGTCTAGTTCCAACAACAAATCCACACAGAAATAGGCGCTGTCTTTGTTCTCGGTAGTAGGGCTTTCGCTAATTGTTCGGCTGCATGTGGTCTGTTAAGGGATCTAACATTCCACGTACAGATCCAAAGTTCGTTGTTCTTACTTCGTTTGCTTGGGTTGTCAACAGTAAACTTGTCCGTATCCAAGGCTTGTTGGTGCTTCGCAACTGACGTATTTTTACGTGGCCAGGAAGTCACCCCGACGACACAACCCCAAACCTGGAGGGCCAGTTCCTTTGTATGCATAACTTCAAGGACGAGGAGCCGGATAAACCGCTCTTTATAGGCCTGGGCCGTCTGGATGAGAAGAGGTTCCTTAGTGGAAACACCTCTCCCCCACTCTCTCGTTTGCTGCCCCCATCAACTTTCCAGTTGAGGTACTAGGTACCCTATGTTCAACGCGGGGAGGTGAGAGTAGAAGTTGATAGTCAGGGGTGGGTTTTGAGAAAAATCTGTGGACGCTTATGGCCTTTTAAATGCACATGTCTACCACGTGAATATTGTCACCATTTCCTCCAAAAATGAGCCTAACCACTAAAGTGATTTTTAAACAAATTTAAAACCTAAACTTATCTAACGCATTTACAACGCTATGTATGGTTGTATGTTTTTAGCAACTGGGCCAGTTGCATTTTGTCCGGGTGGACCCAAAATTTGCCATGTTGTGTTCTGCTAAGTTCTCTTAAAGACTGCTTCTAATTCTGCTGCACGCTTTCACGAACAACAGCGATATTTTCGGCTAATCTTGCGTTTCGTTGACTTTAAGATGTTGGCTAATTGTTCACTGCGTCAATGGACTCGATCATCAAACGTCGGTGGATTTGATTATCAAACGTTGAATAGTCGATTTGGAAGAATGACAAATAAAAAGGGAGCAACGTGTGTATCTTTGCTACTAAAGAACACCCATTGTGATAAAAAAGTGTTATCATTTTCACGTGCTGTAAATTTCCCTGATAATGTCTTTTGAGATAATATGGCCGCCACGAACTGTCAAAATCAACCCGTCCCTATTGGAAACCCCTTTATGTGTTGCCAAAAAAACGTGGCCATAGTTATATAACAACTGGTCACTTACTTGATGCAATATTTGATCCATAGTTCAGCACTTCAAACCAATTTTGATGAGTTGACAAAGGTTCAACTGTGCTAATGGGTCATGTAATCTTGCTGGAGATAAGCCCGTAACTCTTTCGTGTGGAATCGGAATCAAATAAATTAACAATCACTTATCATGTTGAAAATCAAATTGAAAATTAAATATTATATATGTATGTTAACTCACGTTCTTTTACTATGTCCTTTATTACGTCCAAATGTTTAATTCGATTTCAAATAAAATTAAATGATAAATTTATGATAAACTTATCCTTACTTCCAGTATCCTATGAAATAAACAATATCATGAATTATGTTAAGTATTATAAAGCATAATTATTTCATTAACATTTATGTATAATTATTTCCAAATCGTTTAAGAATTCAAAATACAGAAATCCCAATGTTATATTCGTTTTCTAAATGACATATGGGAGAGCAGATTATCAATTTCTAAAAGTTTGC
Source organism: Eupeodes corollae (assembly GCF_945859685.1). NCBI lineage: Eukaryota > Metazoa > Arthropoda > Insecta > Diptera > Syrphidae > Eupeodes > Eupeodes corollae. Next base: position 17,608,248 of record NC_079148.1, on the reverse strand, counting down.
TGTCAAAAATCCTCTATATATTTTCCAAATTTCAATCTCTATTTTATATGCATGCATATTGACGTAAGTATATTAACTAATGAATACCTATTGACCCTATTCCTCTAAACAGAATATTAAATGAATATTGTTAAAAGCCATGGCAGCCGAACGGCGGCGAGCCAATCCCGTCAACCATCCAACAAACTCAAAACAGAACCGAACCAAACCGAAGCGAAGCGAACGGAACTCTTTTTCCATCAATGAAATCAAATTGAACGCGATTTGAATACAAAATTTTGCCGATGGCACATTAAACTATACTCGTGTATACAAAGTTTCCTTCCCAATGTGCACTTGATTTTGCATTTTCAAAGTTGCAGCCATGGGAATGGAAATATAGAGAGAATTATGAGGCATGCACGATGCACCCTAGCGGCATTATTTTGCATAAATCATCATTAGAAAAAAAATGACAACAAAGTGACAGGTGTTTTCAATAATAAACGGTCTCTGTATTAAGTTCGTTCTTTAACTGAACTGAACAAACCTAGGTAAATACCGTAGCTCTACCAGGTGGTGCAACATTCGGTTTTTGTTTGTTCAATGATGATTAAACAGGTAGATAATTAAACTTCATGCTTAAGACGATTGACATATGAGATATGACACCGACAGAATTTTGAAGATACTCTGAATGGAATATGCAGACTATACCTTATGCACATATGGCTTTTGTCTATCGGTTATAGTGGTACTTTCAACACCGCAAAGCTAAACTGCAATCAATTATTATCTTAGGGGCAATAAGTCTGTTGTTAGATATTAATCTCACACTTGAGCAGCCAACACTATTCCATAAGACATATTATATGCAATATGTCAACTCAAGACCATAGACAGTGGCTGTCAAATAATGAAGCATTTATGGTTAGGCTGCACTTACTAGTGTAGTAAAACCAATATCTCATGGGAAATCAATATGAAAATTGTTTCCGATTAATTGTATTATCTATTTTACATATTTCATGCACACAGCACATAAAATACAAAAGTCAAATGTATTGTGACTTTTCAATAATTGAATACATCAAGATTTGCGATTAATTTGAAAAATAATTAACACATTTCTTTGAAGTACTTGCATGAGTTCAACTAAATATTTGCATGGATATAAACGAGGGCTTAAAATACATTCAACTCAATTGTCAACTGAATCAAATCAAATGTAAATCAACCTGTGTGTGTCGTTGTCATTTCATCGATTTGACAGTTGAATGGTTGGTTGAAGAAAAATCAAAAGATTTTGATTTTTTTGAAGTTGAATGTAAAGTCCTTCAACTGAATTGAACTGTATTTGGACGAGTTGGTTGATTTGCTGTCAAAACAGCGTCAGTCGAATTTTTGAATTTAAACTTAAAGCAAGTTGATCTATTGCTAAAAATGACTCCCAACGCGAACACGAATATTGGGAAAGAAATTTTCAAAATAATTCAAAATCATCCAGCTATTTGGAAAATAAAAAGCACCGAATATAGAAATAAAATGAAGAAAAACCAGGCATGGGATTTAATTTTAGAGAAGTATAAAGAAATTGACCCTGACGGTACCATGGCCATTAAAAACAAAATAACTAACATCAGAACGTGCTACCGTCGGGAGCTGAAAAAAGTAGCCGATTCCCTAAAATCTGGTGCTGGGGGAGAAGATGTTTATATTCCCTCGTTATGGTATTTTTACGAATTGGATTTTCTTCGAGACCAAGAAGAGGCTTTCGAAAGCGTCTCAACAGTAGATTTCGATGTTGAAGCGTTAAAGGTAAATATTTGTAAGTTAAGATTTTTTTTCAAATTTAAATTTGTTTTAGGAAATTCGGCCTTAACGCAGAAAGAACAATCCGAAACAAGATTTTCTGCAACAAGCCTGCGCCCAACTTGAGTCGATGAACAAAAATGACGATGAAGATGATGCAATTATCCATGCAAAGTCCTGGGCATGTTCCTTCAGGAAACTTGACCCTGAGCAAAGGCTTTATGCAAAAAAAGCATTGAAGAAATTCTCATTCTTGGTGAACTTAAACAACTAACATTGCATTCTATTGTATCACCATCAATGACATCGTCATCAAGAACTACAAATAGCTACAAACATTTTTCACCATCGCCACCCATTTCCATATCTTTTATGTCCAGTTCATCACCAACACAATACCATCAATCAACGTTAATCCAACCATCAGTTTCCACATGATCACCTCCATGCAGTTCATTACCACAAAAATATGTCCATTTGACCCAACAAGGAATTCAAAAAGTTGTTCCCAGAAAATTTTTGATTTTAGATCAAAACTCCATGAGAACTCAAGAACGAATAGAAAACAATATTCAGGATTCATTAACCCAAAACAAAGAAGGCGAATATTCCAGCATATCGGAACTTTTTGAAGACAGAGAATTTTGTTAATGATTTTTTTGTTATCTACACTTTTGTTTTTTTTTTATTATTAATAAGAAATGAATAAATTGAATTAAATGTTTGATATATTTGAGTTTGTATACGTGCATAATTTGTTGCGGATGTTTTTGGCGATAGTCGTAGCATTTCTTGATGTGGTAAGTTCCAGACCTATTAGAACGTCTTTGTTGGACTGTTGGACGATAAAGCTTCATAAACTGGTCCATTCTTTCGTTTTAAAAAGTTGTGGAGAAAACAATAAGCCAAGACTATCTTTGTCACTTTTTCGGGTCGCAAGTTAATGGGCTTTAGCAAAACTTGGAAACGGTGAGCAAGAATACCAAAAGCGTTTTCTACACGAACTCTTGATGAGCTAAGGCATTTGTTGAAATTCAGCTCTTGCGGTGATAATTATGTACCTGAATACGGCTTCATTATATGTTCTTTTAATGGGAAAGCATCGTCTGCCACGAATACATACGGCAACTTTTCTTCACCCGTGACAAGTTCTTCAGCATCTGCCAAATGGAGCGAACCGCTTTCTAACATTTTTGAAAATTTTGTGTGCCCAAAAACTCCAGCATCGGAGTTTCGGCCATTTTTTCCAACATCCACCATCAAAAATTCACTTTTAGCATTAACAATTGCCATTAAAACGATGCTAAAAGTCTTCTTGTAATTGAAGTAAAAGGAACCTGAATTCGGTGGCTTCCGTATTTCCCATCAATTGCCAAAAGACAATGTGGAAATCCACTCACATTAAAGAATTTTTCGGATTCTATTTTCCAATCATCAGCTGTTTGGGGTAGCTAAAAGAAACACAAATATAAGGCTAGGGATTTATAATATCTAAGCGTAAACAAGAAAAAACGTACCTTTATGTATTCCCTTAACACATATACATACTATGGATTCACATGTTTCAATAACAATTTTTCCTATTGCTTGTGGCGAAACTGCATAAAAAAACTTTAGATATTCGAAATCGTTACCCTTTGCAAGGTATCTGAGGGTTATGGAGAGTCGCGTTTCTGGCGATATTGCGTCCCTCATAAAAGTGTCTTCTCTTTTGATCAACGGAGTTATTTGAAGTAAGAGTTCATCAAAAGCTTTCACATTCATTCTCGAAAAATTTGCAAAGTCAATTGGTGCACTTATTTTCATAAATCTTACTAGTCTTTCATTTGAATTTTTTTTTATTTTTTAACCAATTCTTTGTCCAAATTCTACGTTTTTTAACACTTTCTTCTTCTTCATTTTTAATACACTCTGTAATGATCATTAATGCTAATAATTTTCTTTTTTCCATTATTCTTCACTTTAAAAATGCACCAAACCAGAAACCCCATCACAAAAATAATACCGTTTCTACAACACGAATTGATTTTTTGACAGTAGAAGCAATGCGTCTAATGGGGCACTTAAGATAAAGTAATGCCATATTGTGGTCGTAACATTTTGACAGCTGCTGGCAATTGTAAACTGCCATAGCAAAAGTAATTGTTCAATACATACACTGTGAATTATTTTGACGTCTCATAATTAATTCTCACTCACACTTTACAAAACGAATTTTGGAAAATAATAGAGAATACATTTTTATTTTCGTTTCTGTTGATTAGAATATAGAATATAGAATATCAAAATAAGAATTCTTATTAAAGTCCAATTTAACCATTAATTCAATCCAATTGGAATGTGGAACGTAGAATATAAATTGTGGTTATAAATTTGACAGTTCGAAGATAGTAGTAAATGGATGCTTAAAGAAAAGGGAGTATTATTTAAAACTAAATAAATTGATGTTTTTTGATATTGTAAAAAGGAATGGAACGGGTACAATTATTAACTTCCCATAGGAAGTTATTGTAATGGGTCCGATTTGTCAAATTGAAAATTTTGACATTTCTCGACGTTTCAAGGTCCCTAGAGTCGAAATAAAAGATTTTTAGAAAGATGTCTGTGCGTGCGTGTGTACGTACGTTTGTACGTCCGTACGTCCGTACGTCCGTACGTTCGCGACCTTTTTTTCGTCGTCCATAGCTCAAGAACCAGAAGAGATATCGACTTCAAATAAATTTTGTTACACAGATAATAAGGCAGAAAGATGCAGAAAGGGCTCTCAAGAAAATTGCGTGGGTGGTTTTTTTTACCATAGCAGTTTGAAAAAAAGGTGAAAATTTTGGTTAACCCTAAATATCTTACGAACCAAAAACGCTTGAGACTTGAATTAAATTTTATATAATGTATTGTAACGTGACACAAAACAGGTATATTTTTTGAAAAAAATCAATATAACGGTTTTTTTTATAAATCAATAAAAGTGAAAAAAAAATTTGTCACCTCCAAAATTTTACGACTTAAATATGATTTCATCTCTAAAACAATTTTGTGCAACGAAAAATAATGTTTTTGATATCTGATAAAATTTTGAGAAAAATCTAATTGACAGTTTTTTTTACAAAAAATAAAAACCTAAAAAAAAAATGTATAAAAGTTGGTAAAAATTGATTTTCGACTCAAACATCTTTTCAAAACTCTAAGATATTGGCTTTAATTTACTTTTATCTTTCAAAAAATCTTGTTGTCAACATTCAGTTAAAGTTTGAAAAAAATCGATTTGACAGTTTTTGTACAAAAAATTAAAAACCGAAAAAAAAATTAACAAAAGTTCGTAAAAAATGATTTTCGACTCAAATTTCTTTTCAAAACTTTGAGTTATTGGCTTTAATTTACTTTTATCTTTCAAAACATTTTGTTGTCAACATTCAGTTATAGTTTGAAAAAAATCGAATTGATAGTTTTTTTACAAAAAATAAAAACCTAAAAAAAAAATTTATAAAAGTTGGTAAAAATTGATTTTCGACTCAAACATCTTTTCAAAACTCTAAGATATTGGCTTTAATTTACTTTTATCTTTCAAAACATCTTGTTGTCAACATTTAGTTTAAGTTTGAAAAAAATCGATTTGACAGTTTTTGTACAAAAAATTAAAAACCGAAAAAAAAATTAACAAAAGTTCGTAAAAAATGATTTTCGACTCAAATATCTCTTCAAAAGTTTCAAATATTGGCTTCAAACTAGTTTTATCTTATAAGAAATATTGTTTTTAACAGTTGGTAAAATTTTTAAAAAATTCGAATTGACAGTTTTTTTACAAAAAATAAAACTCTAAAAAAAAAAACAATACTAAAACTTGGTAAAAATTTACTTTCGGCTCAAATAACTTTTCAAAAATTAAAAATATTGGCTTCAAACTTATTTTATTTCAGAGAAAATATTGTTTTCAATATTCAGTAATTTTTATATAAAAATCCAACAGTCTGTTTTTTTTCATATAAAATAAAATCTACAAAAAATAATGCGCAAATTTGGTAAAAATACATATAGACAAACTTTTAAGCAAGAGAAATCGACAGACGGGATGGGAAGTTATCAGTGTGGGTCGCATCCCAGCCTCTTTTTATTAATTGTTTTTAATTCGTGGATGGTTTTTGAACGAATTATTTATTCACTGCTATGATATTCGTTTACGTTTGACAGTTCAAAAAAGTTGGGTATAATAACATCCTTTAAACTATATTAAAATGATCGCAGTAAAAATAAAAACAAAAACTTGGCGCAGAATTTAAAACAACCTTAACAATTTACTAGTTAGCAAATTGTAAAATATTTAGACTTTTACTGATGGTGTGCAGAATTTTAAACCTAACTCATAAATTTGCTAATTGGCTTTTATTAAAAAACGATAATCCAAACGTGTCCAAAAAGTGACAGTTCGTGAAATAAACAAAGCAAATACGGACCTATTAATTATAATTCCCAATTGTCGACTGGACCATTTTAACCAATGCTCTTATAAGAATAATTGAACAGATGTCATATAGACTTCAATTCCCAGTGTCAGCTGTACTGTAGGTGACACATGTTTAACATAAATATAACGGTGAAAATGTTAGGTGTCACCTGTAGGTGACATTGGGCATTGTGTTAACAATTAAAACAATTATTGAAGCGTTGATTATGATGGGATTTTAGAGCTATTGTACGTCTTACAGGTTAACTTTAGATGAAGTTCTCGAGGATTTGCTTTCCGTAGGACCACGGTGATGTAATTTTATTTACACCGAATGATTAGGCGGTGACAGACGAAGACAGTGGAGATGAAAACGATGCTAATATTCTGCATCTTCCTAGTCGCTTCGGTCACAAGTAGAGCGACAAAGCAGACGTTCTGTTTCTGGACATAGAAGAAGACAATGTAGATGTATCAGCTCCAGCACCGAAAAAAAGAAAAAAGAAAACACAATTAGCAAATGGTACATCAGCACTTCTTTTACTACTTGTGGAAAAGGGGATTGTGATGAAGAAGTCTTTACAAACTTTCAGCAAAACGTGACTGCCATTGAGTGCTTCGAACTGCTGTATAGTGACGAAATTTTCAATTTATTGCAGATATCAGCAATTTGTACGCTTTGCAGAGAAATCACACCCTAAATGTTGCAACTCAAGAAATTAGAGTGTATATTGCAATATTGCTTCTGACAGGATACTTGACGCCAAAGTATATGAGAATGTTCTGGCAAGTAAAAAGTGACACCCACAACGAGCTTGTAGCTTCCAGCATGAGACGAAATATATTTTTCGAAATTCAGCAATTTGTTCATCTCTGTGATAGTACGACTTTATCGCCCAACGATAAATTTGCTAAAGTTCGCGAGTATTTTACGAAACTGAACACAAACTTCAAAGCTCATTTCGAAAAAGCTGGTTCTTCACATACTTCTATTGATGAGACTATAGTGCCTTACTTCGGCAGACACGGTACAAAGCAGCACATCCACGGAAAGCCAATAAGGTTTGGTTACAAGCTTTGGTCAGCAGCAACTCGCCATGGATACTTAGTAAGTTGTGAGCTTTATCAAGGTGCGTCTGTGCCTAGGAGCTGAAGTTATTTTGGAACTCCATTCTAGATTAACGCCAGAATTTGGACCTTACAACTTGTACTTTGATAATTTTTTTTACTGGCTTTCCATTACTAAAGTATTTGCGGGATCAAAATGTTGGAGGAACTGGTATTGTTCGAGAAAACCGCCTAGAAAATTGCAAGCTGCCAAGTTCAAAGGGGATGAGAAAAAAGCCTAGAGGTGAGCTATGTCATCAAATGTCTTCGGAAATTATTGCAGCTAAGTGGCATGATAACAGTGTCGTCACCATCGCATCTAACTGTCATTATTGGAATCCCATCATCAAAGTCAATCGGATTGGTTTCATAAATAAAAAGCGATCGAAAATTCAAGTAGATTGTCCAGCTTCTATCAAGATGTACAATAAGTATAGGGTGGAGTTGACTGTTTTGACGAAAATGTTGACTCCATGAGAGTAGGTCCTCGTGGCAAGTTTGCTTTTTGGTATAGATGCTGCTTGCCGAAATACATGGCTTATCAAAAGGCAAAAAGAAAACAACTGGACCTACTGTGATTTTCGAAGAAATATCGCTACTGTTTACTTGCAAAAATATGGTAGGCCTCCAACCCTTGATTCTGCTTGTGGAGTTCCAATCCAGATAAGAGTGCCATTTGAGGTGAGATCAGCAGGTGCAGCCGAAGACCACTCAGAAATTGACTGTTCCCAGCGATGTTGTGGATTCTGTCACCAACGTACGCGAAAAATGTGCGCTAAGTGCAATATCGGTTTGCACCAAAAGTGCTGGTGTAAGTTCCACAACAAATGATTCAGTTCAGTTTATTACTTTTGCAATATTTTTTTCTTTTACCTAGTAAACCTTGGATTATACTTCTCTAGCATTGCTTCATTTCTACGGTTTAGCTCTTCCTAAAAATGTACCATATTTTGGATTGAATCAAATTTAGGGGGTGGGTGATATAAAAAAAGTACCTACACATTTTTGGAAATCATCCGAAAACTTTTTTTTTTAAGTTAAAGCTACACATCGTAGTTCAATTGTGGATTAATTCAAAATTTAGTCGGATGTGGATAAACTAGATTATTTTTTAACCGATGGAGGTTATTATTTAACCTAGGTTACTTTTTACCCCTTGCTATTTTTTGGCGTAGGTTGATTTGTAACCCAGGTTATTTTTTTACCCAAGTAATTTTTAATCTAGGTTATTTTATACCAAAGGTTATTTTTTAACCCAGCTTAATTTCGAGCCTAGTGTGATTTGTAACCGAAGTTATTTTTGGAGGATGATATTTTTGGACCTAGGTTATTTCTTAATCCGCGAAGTTTTATAAATAATGTTATTTTGTAACTATTTTTATTTTTGAAGCAGGTTATTTCATATGTCAAGTTTATTTGTAACCCGACTAATTTTTTAACCCATTAATCCTCGATTATCAGATTTACATGAGATGAGTTCGTGATATGAGGTGTCACTGAGGTACGTATCATCCCTTGCGCTAAAAAATATGAAATACAGGAATACTAACTTAAATGATTCTTTTTTTTGAATAATTAGCGAACACTAAAAGGGACTTGTTAACTTCCCATAGGAAGTTATTGTAATGGGTCCGATTTGTCAAATTGAAAATTTTGACATTTCTCAACGTTTCAAGGTCCCTAGAGTCGAGATAAAAGATTTTTAGAAAGATGTCTGTGCGTGCGTGTGTACGTACGTTCGTACGTCCGTACGTCCGTACGTTCGCGACGTTTTTTTCGTCGTCCACAGCTCAAGAACCAGAAGAGATATCGACTTCAAATAAATTTCGTTAAACAGATAATAATGCAGAAAGATGCAGAAAGGGCTCTCAAGACAATTGCGTGGGTGGTTTTTTTACCATAGTAGTTTGAAAAAAGGTGAAAATTTTGGTTAACCCTAAATATCTTACGAACCAAAAACGCTAGAGACTTGAAATAAATTTTATATAATATATTGTAACGTGATATCAAACAAGTATATTTTTTGAAAAAAATCAATGTAACGGTTTTTTTTATAAATCAATAAAACTGAAAAAAAAAATTGTTCACCTCCAAAATTTTACGACTGAAATATGATTTCATCTCCAAAACAATTTTGTGCAATGAAGAATAATGTTTTTGACATCTGATAAAATTTTGAGAAAAATCTAAGCGACAGTTTTTTTTACAAAAAATAAAAACCTAAAAAAAAAATGTATAAAAGTTGGTAAAAAATTGATTTTCGACTCAAATATCGCTTCAAAAATTTTAAATATTGGCCTCAAACTTATTTTATTTCAGAGAAAATATTATTTTCAATATTCAGTTATTTTCATATAAAAATCCAACAGACCGTTTTTTTCATAAAAAATAAAATCTACAAAAAATAGTGCGCAAAGTTGGTAAAAATACATATAGACAAACTTTTAAGCAAGACAAATCGACAGACGGGATGGGAAGTTATCAGTGTGGGTCGCATCCCAACCAAGAAAACAAAAAAACACTTACCGGTATCCAGAATTCTGTGCACAGCATTTTGGTGACCATGTATGTATGTATGCTAAACGATGACTAAATTTTTAAGAATAATGACAGTGCATTTATGGATTTAAGATTTGAAAATGAACAAAACAAAATATTAAATTTTAAATCACGATGGATGGGATGGTACACTTTTTTATTCTGTTATCACGGCCTTTCTTTTTATATTTTCTTTTCTTTATCTTACTCCAAAAAGTCTTTTAGCCATTTACGAGTATGGTAGGTATCACTATTTTATTAATAATTAATATTTTTAGGTTGGGTTTCCTTAATTTTGTTGTTGTTTTTGTATATGTGGATCTGGGACTTTTAATTTGGTGCTTGTGCCCTTTCACTCCTTTCTTTCTGGAAGCGCTTGTGCCCTCTCCGTGATGAAAGATTTTGCGAAGCCCCGAGCGAATTGAGGTGAAGATTTCCGAGATGGAATTTCTGTTCTGGTTGAATTTTGATCAGTCCTTCTTGGTTGGTATTTTTCGACCACGAACGAAAACTTTTGGCCATTTGTCGTACCTAACCAATATGAAGATATAAAGCCTAAGCTTACCGATTTCCTTTTTATTTTCGTCGTAAGCGTAAAATAAGGTTTAGTGAAGCGCAACTAAGAAGAATACTGAGGTTTAGTCTCCTAACTCAAATCCTATTCTTATATATTAGTTAGCGACTGCTTCGGTTGACGGCTTGGAGGGAAAGAAATTTATTACTCGATTTTTCTACTAGGCTAACTAGTAAGAATAAAACCTGTCAAACAAATTGGAAGATGGGCCGGATATAGCACGTTTTGTGGACGGAATGAGATTTCATTCCGAACGTACCACTTGCCGAAAGTTTAAGCTGGACCATTTTATGCTAGAGCTACATAGGCGCATTTAATGTACATTTGTGAACATTTTGTTTAGTCACTAAAATTATTTATAATTATGCAGCTCTCATGAAAGAATTAATTGAATTTTTTTTTTTGTGTGGGCGAAGTTTCCATTTGCTTAGACTAAATTTGACGTTTCTGACCTGCACCATCTTAAAAAAAAATGTTACACATACGCCACAGTGAACTATATGAAAATTCGTGGGTAATTACAAGCAGTCAATACGACAGGGTATTTTATTAAGAGGCGTACAAAAATCGTATTGGCGTTTCCTACACATTTCGGTAAACCCTAAATATCTTACGAACCAATAACGCTAGAGACTTGAATTAAATTTTATATAATATTTGTAACGTGATATCAAACAAGTATATTTTTTGAAAAAAATCCATTTAACGTTATTTTTTTTTATAAATAAAAAAAAAAATGAAAAAAAAATGTGTCACCTCCAAAATTTTATGACTTAAATATGATTTTATATAAAAAACAATTTTTCTGCAACGAACAATAATGTTTTTGACATCTGATAAAATTTTGAAAAAAATCGGATTGACAGTTTTTTTATAAAAAATAAAAACCTAAAAAAAAAATTAAACAAAGTTGGTAAAAATTGAATATCGATTTAAATATCTTTTCAAAAACTTGAAATTCAGGCTTCAAAATTATTTTATCTTATGAGAAATATTGTTTTCAACATTCTGAAAAATGTTGAGAAAAATCAAATTGCCATTTTTCTTACAAAAAATAAAAAACCTAAAAAAAAATGTATAAAAGTTGCTAAAAATTGATTTTTGACTCAAATATCTTTTCAAAAATTGTAGATATTGGCTTTAAACTACTTTTTTCTTTCAAAAAATATTGTTGTGAGCATTCAGTAAAATTAAAAACCTAAAAAAAATTTAACAAAAGTTGGTAAAAATTTACTTTCGACTCAAATAGCTTTTCAAAAATTAAAAATATTATCTTCAAACTTATTTTATTTCACAGAAAATATTGTTTTCGATATGCAGTAATTTTTATATAAAAATCCAACAGTCCATTTTTTCATAAAAAATAAAATCTACAAAAAATAGTACGCAAATTTGGTAAAAATTGATACGAGTACATATAGACAAACTTTTAAGCAAGACAAATCAACAGACGGGATGGGAAGTTATCAGTGTTGGTGGCATCCCAGCCTCTTTTTTCTTATGATTTCTGACTTATGACAAAAAAATATTTTATGTGTTAACCACATGCATAAGTTGATATATGATCTTGTTTCAGAACCTTAACACATTTTTTTAGGTCATAAGCTACGATATTCTTGCGATATAACTAAACAAAAAATCAGAAAATCAATGTACAGGTACACAAGAAAAACAGCTTCTGGAAAACTGCAATAGTGACCTATATTCTTTTTCCTTGAAACTACTTATTATTAACAGTAAGTTTTAAAAATATTTTTAAAAATCAAAATTAAACCAAATAGTGAAGTTTTCTTAAAATAAAAAACAATATTTTGCAATGCAAGTTCAAGGATACAAAAATCTCCTGTTTATTTGATTATTTTCGCGATGGTCTTCACCTCTGGGTAGGTATGTTAAAAATATTACTTCTCATTTAAAGTAGACAACATTATTCTTTGAATTTGCCCAAAAACTCCACGTTAAGGGCCAACAAATCTTAGATGCAGTGGATGTGTATTATTGTGTACCTATTCTTTACGAGCATGTCTTGTAGCACTTTCCCAAACCACTCATCGAACATGCAATGTCCGACTGTAATTATTCCTGCAAGACAAGAATTGCATGCAATGTAAGCAGATGCCATTAATATCCTGAATGCCATCTAGAAGCCAAAGGTCACATTTATGATAATATAAACTGCCTAAAACTTTGAGAATATACATCTATCTGGGGCCATCCCTATCATCATCCAGATGCACATCCAGAAATAATAACAATCGTTAACACCATCATGCACTTACATTTATAAACACACATACAACTAATAGTCCCATACATAAATAAATGTAATGTTGTATGTATTTTTCGTTTGGTACACTCGGGCGTATGTGGGCTCAATAAGAGAATAGTATATCGAACAGCTTTGACCAAAACAATAGGAACAACATTTAATTTTTGGTAATTACCAATTGAACCAAATAATTAATTCTGCTGATGAATATTTTGTAAATGTTTATTAATTTTCGAGTTCTAAAAGTTTTGTTTGTTGTAAAGAATTCTTATTCCATTTGCAAGTTTGATAAAAGGCTGGCAAAAGAAATACGGAAACTCAAATTCGATTCCAAAATCGGTTTATCAATTCGAGGTTATCTTTTCAAATCGAGATACCATTTCTCGTATAACGGGCTTTAAAAGAAAGAGGCAAAATATTTTAGAATCAATTTTTGTTTTTGTAATGATTTCTTCATCCACGAGAAAATAATGTTGAAACTTAAACTTAAACTTAAACTTAAACTTAAACTTAAACTTAAACTTAAACTTAAACTTAAACTTAAACTTAAACTTAAACTTAAACTTAAACTTAAACTTAAACTTAAACTTAAACTTAAACTTAAACTTAAACTTAAACTTAAACTTAAACTTAAACTTAAACTTAAACTTAAACTTAAACTTAAACTTAAACTTAAACTTAAACTTAAACTTAAACTTAAACTTAAACTTAAACTTAAACTTAAACTTAAACTTAAACTTAAACTTAAACTTAAACTTAAACTTAAACTTAAACTTAAACTTAAACTTAAACTTAAACTTAAACTTAAACTTAAACTTAAACTTAAACTTAAACTTAAACTTAAACTTAAACTTAAACTTCTCAAGTAGCACAAAATTCCAAAATACACCAAAATATTTGGGGTATATTTTACACTTTCGTGATATACATTTTGAATATAAAAAATACACCACTTTTTGGTGCAATATTTAGACATTTAATTTAGATTCAGTGTAAATTATACCGCGTCACCGTTTAAAATTTGCACCAGCTGTGCAAAAAGTAGACCGAATTTTGGTATTTAAATTGTGCTAGTGGTATAGAAATTGTTCTATTAACTAGAATAAATAATACTCCAGAGGTGTATATTATGTTCTTAAAATAAGCGCTTACACCTTAATGGTATAAAATGTACACCACTTTTAGTAGAAAATCTTTCCCAAGAGCGTGAAAAATACACGATGATTTGATGGATTAAATATACCATTAGTGTAAAAAATCCAAAACTCAGAATTCATTTTGAAACAAAATATACACCGAAGTTTATTTCTTTTGTATGAAACTAGTTTGATGAATTAAAATTTACACCATGATTTATTTCCTGATGGAAAATGTATAGGTATAAAAGAATTTCGATCTTTCCATGATTCTAATACATAATATGTGCGCAATAAAATCATGAATTAATATGAATTTGAGTGTCTCATTTCAAAACGAAGTACATTCTGTCGACTGATTTTCAGACCTACCCCATCTAAAAATCGAGCGCCTTAATAATTTTACTTAATTAAAGCTTTCTAAATGGATTCGTGAAAATTAATTTTTCAAAATTCATAGTTTTTTGGTTGTTCTTATTTTTTTTAAATACGTGCTGTTGAAAAAGAGTCGGAAATACCAAAAAAGGTTTATTATTCGCTCGAAATATATAATACAAAAATTAATAATAGTCTTCAATTTGAAGATGGCGGCCAGTGGAATCTCATGTTTACCTTAATATTTTTTGAAAAATATGGCTGCCGTGTAAAAAATACACTGATTCGTGAATCTAGAGAATAAAATGCACTAATTTAGAAAAACAAGAAAAAAATACACCACTTGAGACAATTATATGCCATCTTCTATTTTCGGTACATTTATTTTGCTGAAAACTGTGCAAAATATTCACTGATGTGTATCAATTTGAGAAAATGGTATAGAAAATCACTAAGTCAAAGGAGAAATGAAAAAAATGCACCATTGTGCAAAATATATACAGGAATATTTTTCGCTATGTTTAATGTATTCTAAATGTCTAAAAATTCATTCAAAAAAAAAAATGAAATTGGTTCATAAGAAGTAAAAATATTTATTAATATTTAGAGACATATGAAGTAGAAAAATATTTATTTATATTAAGGTACATATGTATTTGCATTAGTAATTTTTAAGTTTTAATTTTAAGCTTTAGGTCGCAACATTCGACACGGCTCCCACTAACTAGCATCGCTCAAATTTGCCGGTGTATGGAATGGTGCAAATTCTACCAAAATAGTGTATTTATTAAACCCATTCTCTTTGTTGTGTACATATTTCACCAAAAAAGAGTGTAAATTACACCTCTTCCCTGTGTGGTGTATTCATTCAAGTATATTCTATCAAAATAGTGTATTAATTACACCCATCGTTTTGTCTATACCAAACTAATGAGTGTGTTTAAGGTATACCAAACTCTCTGTAAAAAAATAAACAATGCACGAGATGATCTTTCTTTACAACATATATTATATTTCAAATAACAATTAAATGGAGACTGAATATATTCAGTCTAAGTTCAATAATATTTTCATATTTATTTTTCACACCATTTATTTCAGTGTATTTAATTTCGACGGGGTTTAAATCTTCCACCAAAATATAATTGCCATTTCAGATAGTGTATTTTATCTACTAAATATAGTGTACAAAATATACAACTTTGGTTTGTTTCAGAATCGAATAACTTTATGCACCATTAATGGTGTATTATAAAAACATCTAAGAATCAGTTTATTTTGTACACCGAATTTAAAAAAAATGGTAAAATTTTGCACAGAAAAGTCAATGGTGTATTTTGATTACCGGCACATTTTGAAAAATACACCAAAATATTAAATGTTTTTTCAATTTTCTCAGTTTTGCACCAAAATTATTGAACATACACCAAAATATGCACCAGTGTGCTACTTGAGTTAAACTTAAACTTAAACTTAAACTTAAACTTAAACTTAAACTTAAACTTAAACTTAAACTTAAACTTAAACTTAAACTTAAACTTAAACTTAAACTTAAACTTAAACTTAAACTTAAACTTAAACTTAAACTTAAACTTAAACTTAAACTTAAACTTAAACTTAAACTTAAACTTAAACTTAAACTTAAACTTAAACTTAAACTTAAACTTAAACTTAAACTTAAACTTAAACTTAAACTTAAACTTAAACTTAAACTTAAACTTAAACTTAAACTTAAACTTAAACTTAAACTTAAACTTAAACTTAAACTTAAACTTAAGCTTAAACTTAAACTTTTGTTCCCATAAAATTCAATAGTTAACTTTTTATTTTGGCCACTACTGTACGTATTGTATGGATATTCGTATCGTAACAGAAGTTTGATGTTCATGGTGACACGTTAATGAAGATGCAGATACTGCGTGTTGTGGATACTGATGATGTTGATAATGTTAACATTATTATTGCACCTGTACGTGGGCATTTGCCACCCAGAATTTGTGAGCACTTCCAGCGCTAATTGAGGATAATTCTATGAACACAATGAATCCGCCCGCTTTACCAACCGCACACACAATCCAAGCCATCTCCAAGACAATAAATTTGTATCCGTCATCGATGGATACTGCGTAGGTAGATATAGGACTCGGAAGGAAGGAAGGTATAGGATACTTCAGGCGTAATATCATCGGACCAAAAGCTGATTCACTGCAGGGCCAATGACAACATTACAACGTCATCTGTCAGGGTGACAGGTGGCAAGGTGCAACTAGGATATCATCAACTAAACCGCTCATAGGCTGGATCGATATACATCATATACACATTGACGCACGTTATGCAAGACAAAAATCACAAAAGGAAAGATTAAAGGATGAAAACGAAAACGAAAAGAGAAAACGAGAACAATACGCTTGAACTATTTTCCAAAGCCATTATCGCAACGCTAGTCTTGAAATTTCTTTTTTTTTGAAATTCAAGTCATTTTCAAAAACTACAAAAAGAAAGAAAGAATGAAACAGACTTTTACTACTTGAAATGTGAGGCAACTGAAAAGAGTAAGAATCCAAAAGAGCGAATAAAACTTTTTATTTTATTCTTTGAATTGTGGTAACCATTTCCATTTTTGTTAAGCTCTATAGCTCCTACAATGAGAGTAGATATATATGGAGGTATGGGTAGATGAGTACCAAACCGAGCTACACTATATTCACTGCACTTTTGAAGTCTCATTCCCAACTCTCACTGGCTGCTGATGCCGTGGCTAATTAATGCAGTCGTTTTAGAAACTCCAATTTAAGTGGTATCTAAGTGGTCTCCTGCTGTTATATGCTTGCATTAGTCACGCCAAGCGGTTATATACCTAAAGTTAGCCAATAAGTTTGTGCAGTTTCTGTGTTCTTCTCCTACGACTCTTTTCTTATATACCTAGAAGTATAGTTTTTTGACTATTAGGTGAAGGTGCAATGAGGGATAAGCGATTCGTTGAGTTAAGCACTTAGGGACAATTTGGAAGGATTTGAAATTATTGTGGCAGCAGTGGTGGTGACTTTGAGAAGGGAAAGTTGGTCAATTTTTGAGAGGGTCGCAATAAAATAAAGTATGTCAAGGAATAATTGTGGTGCTTTAAAACATTTCTAACATTCCATTATGTCTCTCAAACAAAAAAAAAAAATATACTTTTTTGAGAGTAAAATAACCAAAAAATGTGTATCTAAATATAAATTCGCTGAACTGAATAATCAAGAGAATATACACTCAAATAAAAAGTGTCCGAAAAATGTTTTATAGTCGACCTGAGCACCACAAGTTTTTGTGAATTTGAATGAAACATTTTTTTCATGAGCCATAAGTTTACATTTAATGAGAACTTCATGCCCTGTAACCATTTTAAAGGGTAAAAAGAAAACTCATTGGTGGCATAAAGAACTAGAACCATTCAGAAAGAGCTGTCGCAAACTCTTCAATAGGTCTAAGTCTCCTTCTGACTGGGACTTATACAAACAAGCTATAAAGCAATATAAAAAAGAATGAAGGAAGAGTAAAAGGTCTTCTTGGAGAAACTTTTGTGGCAAAATAGAAAATACTTCAGAAGCCTCAAGACTCAGGAAAATTCTCTCAAAAAGTCCAACAATACCCAGTGCTTTAAAGAAAGAAGCAGGCACGTGGACTGCGTAGATATCTCTTTATACGTTATTAGACACCCACTTTCCAGGTAGCTCTAAAATACTCAACGACTTAACATCAGAGTCTCAGGCTTCTATAAGCGATTTAGTTGATCTAATAACGCGGGAAAACTGTAATGGGCCATAGACAGCTTTGATCCATATAAATCTCCAGGACCAGACGGAATCATTCCGGCCGAACTACAAAAATGCTCAGACATGATCATTCCACCATTAGAAATCATTCTGACAAGCTGTTTAAGGTTGAGATATATTCTCAAAGCCTGGAGAATGGCAAAAGTAGTCTTCATTCCTAATGCAGGGAAACCCTCCCACGTTAACCCTAAAGATCTACGACCAATCAGCCTATCATCCTTCCTTCTTAAAACCTTGGAAAGATTGATTGAAATTTACATCAGGCATAACTTAAAACCATGTCTCATTTCCACAGCTCAACATGCTTACTCTCCCCTTTTTTTAGCGTTCCTAGATATTGAAGGAGCTTTCAACAACGTCAGTTACCAGGCGATTACAACAGCAATGGATAAGCTGAAATTAGAGAAATCACTCTAAAATCTTATAAGTCTCATTCTCAAAAGCAAGAAGTTTTACTACCACCAAATCGGTGAATCGAGGCACCCCCCAAGGCGGGGTCCTTTCGACTCTTTTATGGAACATGGTAGTAAACGACCTACTTTCATCATTGTAAGCAGAGGGTTTCAGGGTGATTGTCTATGCTGACGACGTTGCAATATTTGTAACTGGGAAACACCCCCAAGTTTATTCGGAACTCCTACAAAATGCCTTAAATAGGCTAATAAAATGGGCTAAGCAATGTAGCTTAGACGTCAATCCATATAAAACAGAATTAATACTCTTTTCGAGAAGATATAAAATTCCTGAGATTAGCCCACCCAAGATTAAAGGAATACCATTAAACTTTTCCGACCAAGCTAAATATTTAGGCCTCACTTTAGACAAAAAACTAAATTGAAAGGCAAATATTGATGAAAGAGTAAAAAAGGCTACTGTAGCGCTTTTTACTTTTAAAAAGGCCATTGGATCAAAATGGGGCTTCTCCCCAAAAATAACCCACTGGCTATACACTTCGGTAATCAGACCAATACTCATATATGGAGCTGTCGTATGGTGGACCGCACTGGACAAGATGGTAAATCTAAATAAGCTCATCAAAGTCCAGCGGTCAGCAGGTATGTGCATCACGGAGCACTATGGCTCAACACCAACCGCAGCACTGGAAGTGCTTTCAAACCTAACACCTCTTGACATCTTCTCCAAAATGGTGGCAGCCAACTCATGTGTGAGGCTTAGAGCCACCTCTCAATGGAACAGTAACAATACTGGACATACTACTTTTCTAGACAGTTTCAGATTTATCCCAGATCGCTTAGACTATACCACCCCAAAAATGGTATTCGGTAAAAGCTTCCATGTGTCCATCGCTTCAAGATCCTCCTGGGAAGAAGAGAGACCCCTGGAAGACGATGCGTTACACTTCTCTACAGACGGTTCAAAGACCGATCACGGAGTTGGAAGTGGTTTCTATTCGGAACAACTGAATCTCAGTCTATCATACAGACTTCCCAATCAATGTAGTGAATTCCAGGCAAAAGTAATGGCGATTAAAGAAACACTATCCTGGCTCAAAGAAAACCTTGTATCTTGCAAGGATATACGAATCTTCTCGGACAGCCAAGTCGCTCTTAAATCTCTCGCGTCTGTCTTCACAAACTCTCAAATAGTCCACGATTGTCGATCATCTCTGAATGAGATGACGAAGCAGTTTAATATTCACCTCATTTGGGTGCCGGGCCACAGAGACATTCCGGGAAATTGAAAAGCTGATGAGCTTTCCAAAAACGGAACACTTCTGCCTAATGTTAGACAAAAACATAACATAGGAACACCACTTCCTACATGCAAATATCTTCTCAAACAATATGCTCTAGAATCAACAAATGCTAGAAGGTCACCTGCCTAGCAACCAAGAAAATATGGCCAAGCATAGACTTAAAACGGTCAAAAGGCTTGATATCCCTAAGCAGACAAAGTATAAGCTCTACAATTGGAGTAATAACAGGACACTGCTTTATAGGAAGACATGCTCTGAGGCTAAGGGTCTACACAAATGACTTTTGTAGAAGCTGCATGAACGAGAAGGAAGAGGAAACAGTCCAACACCTTCTATGTACATGTCCAGCACTCTCCATTAGAAGGTAATTTTTCGGCAATCCCTTCTTCGATAATTCCAGTGAACTGGCAACGATTGACACAAAACGTCTCTCTAACTTTATTAAAAGTACGAAATGGTTTGTTTAAGTTCATAACTCTCCCATGAGTAATTAGTGGTATCACAATGGACCCTTGAGGCCTACGTGCGTCAATGACATCTGGACAGCCACTCTAACCTAACCTAACCTAAAGGTAAGCATTTAAGGGGATACAAATACTCAACTAAAGGTTGTCCCAAAATGAGGACACCCCTTACTATAATGCTTAAAATATTTCGTTGAAATAGGTGATGTCATAAAATTAAAAAAATTGTTTTTATTCGAAAAATTTCAATAGTATAATGACACATTCAAAGACCTGCGATTTCAAGGAACCCCACAGAAAAAAATCAAGCGGGGTCAAATCGCTTGATTTTGCTGGCCAATTCACATCACCCCTGCGAGAGATAACCTTACTTTGCTGTGTGACACGTAGCTCCGCGCGCCGTCCCAAAATCCACTTCAAACGGTAACTTTTTGAGGATGCATTATCACCTCGTGAACCTCGCGTGGGTTGCTGTCATCTCTTATATGGAAATTTTGCTTGTTAACATAGCCATTTATCCAAAAATGCCCCTCGTCAATAAAGATGACTTCTCGGCCAACATTTGGGTCCTCTTCAGATGATTCAAAGCCCATTCAGCGAACAAACGGCGTTGTGTATGGTCATGAACTTTGAGCTCCTGGGTCAATTGGATCTTGTACGGCTGTAGGCTCATGTCTCGACGTAAAACTCGCCAAGTGGAAGTCTGCAAGAGGCCAAGTTCGTGTGCACGCTGAGGAATAGACTGGCATAAACAACTGAATAATAAACAAAAGATTTGACAGTTATCACCCAAACGGGCAAGATTCACAATTGAGTGCATAGCCTTTTGAATGGGAAGAGCTGTATAATAAAGATTGATATTTGCATGGATTCTTAAAAAATAAACTTAATGGATATGAACTATAAGAGGTTGTCCTAAAATGATACGTTCTTGGACGACTAATATGGTTTATGTCATAATGTAATCAATTGCTTCCCCTGAATGGGAAGACCTTTTTCTTAACTTAAAAAATTTGTATTTTCAAGAACATTCTTAAATTTTTGTCCTAAAATTTAATAAAGTAAAATAGTTAAATATGTTAAATATTACGAATTGATATGATGTTCTCTTATGAGTTTTAAGAGTTTAATTATAACAATGAAACTGTCCTAAATTAAAAAGATGTTTGTTCTCCTTTGAATTTAAGAGCTCAATTATGAAGTTAAAATGTGTAAGATTAAAAATTATTCAAAAAATTGTGTCCCAAAATGCATTCAATGTAAGAATCGACCACAATTATCTAATAAATGTGGTTTATGAAAGTTTAGCAATTTAAAACTTTGGCATACAAATCAGAATAATTCTTTTTTTTAATTAATTAACTACTTTTTAAAATTCAAGCGAAATAGTCCCTTTAATTGAAATACCTACCACACCGCGAGTGAATAAAATAATATCACTGTTTCAGTTGATATGATATATCAGCAATACAATAATTTATTGTCATTTAAATAAAAACAAAAATATCAACACAACCAACCACATCACAATCAAAAAAAAAATAAAAAGGACCTCCTCTGTACAAGGAATTATTATTTTCTTTGTTTTATTTCGCCTGATGTGCCCATTAAAATATTCACTCTGATTAAAATTCCTTGATTTTTTTTTCCTGCTATTGGTTAGCCAACAATCCAACGGTATTTTCAACGGTATCATCAGGAGTCCTTCCACAGGCAGCGAGGTATCCAAGAGGATTCTGTTCTTCCTGTGTGTATGTGTCCTGCCTTATCGCATTCATCATAGGTATTGCTTGCGTTTTCAATAATTAAAGACACCAAGTGAATTGCAGTGAATATATATGTACTCGTATATTGGTCTGTGTTTGTGTATAAATTGAAATAATGTTAAAATCATATTCAACAGTTAGTTATGTCAATATTAATTTTTAAAGAGTACCTGTAGGAATTTTCATACATTGGTTGTGTTTGTATATGGACAGGGATAATTTGATGGACGGACAGGTGAATCCTGGCAAAAAGAGTCTTTGTGACAGAAGATGAGAGATAAAAAAGGAATCGGTCAGTTTTCTCGGATGCAACACTACATCATCAGAAGAGGTGAATAATTTAACCATCAGTAGGACTTTCTTCTTCCGCGAAACGCACACAAAACCACTTCACTCGATTCTGGGTTATTTTGAATTTCGATGAAAATCCTTTCCCTCGGTTGTGTTTGTGCGGTGCGGTGGTGTGATGACGAAAACGAAAATCGATTGAATTCGATACCAGTCGAGCGGAAATACTTATCGCAGTCGGTTAATTGCGTTTCTACTTGGAAAACGCGAATAAATTCATTATGCTTATTTTGGTCCTTTCTTAGAATTAAGATGTATTTATTGGTAAAGAATAGGTACTTATCTACATTTACTTTATTGAGAATGTTTTATCATCATAAAAAGATTTTTTTTTTAAAATTAAATATTGATCTCAATGCATATGTCATCGTATGTATGTAATGTATGTATATTTAGTTTCGTTTCTACATTTCCAAGAGAATAATGAGTATTGTAAGTGTTAAAGATAGGTAAAAGGCTTAAGATCTCACAACATTTAAATAACAATTTTTTTATTTTCCAAAGTTGATAAACAAGTATGAACAATTAAAGTCTGTCGATTTGTCTTAAACTTTAGCAAAATGTTAATAACAATTATTTCGCTAGATTCAGAAGTCCTTGTTCCCAACATTTGAGTAGAAAACAATTTCATAACAGTTTTTTGATGTTTTTGTAGGTTTCGTTATTTGTAAAATAAAAAAGAGGCTGGGATGCAGCCTACACCGATAACTTCACATTCCGTCTGTCAATTTGTCTTGCTTAAAAGTTTGTCTATATGTTTATGTTTTTACCAAATTTGCGTACTATTCATGTATTTTTTATGAAAAAACGGACTGTTGGATTTTTATATAAAAATAACTGAATATCGGAAACAATATTTTCTGTGAAATAAAATAAGTTTGAAGTTAATATTTTTAATTTTTGAAAAGCTCTTTGAGTCGAAAGTAAATTTTTACCAACTTTTTTTTAATTTTTTTTGGTTTTTAATTTTTTGTACAAAAACTGTCAATTCGATTTTTGCAAAATTTTACTGAATGTTAACAACAATATTTTTTGAAAGATAAAAGTAAATTAAAGCCAATATCTCAAAGTTTTGAAAAGATATTTGAGTCATTTTTTACCAACTTTTGTTATTTTTTTTCGGTTTTTAATTTTTGTAAAAAAACTGTCTATTCGATTTTTCTCAACATTTTTCAGAATGTTGAAAACAATATTTGTTATAAGATAAAATAAGTTTGAAGCCCAAATTTCAAGTTTTTGAAAAGATATTTGAATCGATATTCAATTTTTACCAACTTTGAGTAATGTTTTTTTTTTTAATTTTTATTTTTTATAAAAAAAAACTGTCAATTTGATTTTTCTCAAAATTTTATGAGATGTCAAAAACATTATTCTTCGTTGCACAAAACTGTTTGGAGATGAAATCATATTTTAGTCGTAAAATTTTTGGAGGTGACAATTTTTTTTTCAGTTTTTTTGATTTATAAAAAAACCCTTAAATGAATTTTTTTCAAAAAATATACTTGTTTGGTATCACGTTACAGTTTATTATATAAAATTTAATTCAAGTCTCTAGAGTTTTTGGTTCATAAGATATTTAGGGTTAACCTTTTTTTAAACTGCTATGGTAAAAAAAACCATTCAAGCAATTTTCTTGAGAGCCCTTTTTGCATCTTTCTGCCTTATTATCTGAACAACAAAATTTATTTGAAGTCGATATCTCTTCTGGTTCTTGAGCTATGGACGACGAAAAAAACGTCGCGAACGTACGAACGTACATATACACGCACGCTCAGACATCTTGCTAAAAATCTTTTATTTAGACTCTAGGGACCTTGAAACGTCGAGAAATTTCAAAATTTTCAATTTGACAAATCAGACCCATTACAATAACTTCCTATGGGAAGTTAACAATCTACTGAATGTTGAAAAAAATAAGTTCTATGAGATAATATTGGTTTAAATCCAATATTTTTAGTTTTTGAAAACATATTTGATTCAAAAGTAAATTTTTACCAAGTTATTTTTTGTAAAAAAACTGTCAATTCGATTCTTCTAAAAACTTTGCGAGTATTAAAAACAAAATTTGTTAAAAAATGAAATAAGTTTAAAGCCATAATATTAAATTTCTGAGAAGTTATTTTAGTCGAAAATCAATTTTTACCAACTTTTATTAATGTTTTTTTTATTTTTTGTAAAAAACTGTCAATTCAATTTTTTCCAAAAATTTTAAAGAATGTTGAAAATAATATTTTTTATAAGATAAAATTATTTGGAAGCCATAATCTGAAATTTTTCAAAAGATATTTAAGTCGAAAATAATTTATTACCAACTTTTATTAATTTTTTTAGCTTTTTTATTTTTTGTCAAAAACGTTGTTTCTCGCTGCATTAAATTTGTATTTTTTGAGTTCTGAGTGGCAAATATTTTTTTAAAAGTTATTTTAGATTTATAAAGAAGTCGTTAATTTTTTTCCAAGAATATGTCTGTGGCCCCGAGGCAGAACCACTAAAGTCTGTTTTTAACATTTTTCAGGAGAGCAGTTTGATGTTTTAAAAAAAAGTTCGCAATTACAAATTGATGTAGAAAATTATTCGATCGTCTGACAGTATTTAAACTTGCATGGATTTAAAGGTATTAAACCGTTCTTCTGGTCCAAAATTTAAAAACAAATCAAACATTGAAATTGTTGTTGTTTTTCCCTAATTTAATGAGACATTTTGCTCCGCGTAACTCGACTTTAGTTGTTATTCCATAACTAAATTGAGTGAGATATGGCAACAAAATTTTGAGATAAGATTTTTACACGCTTGAAATCTTCAGTAGAAGATCCTATTTTTGCCAATGATAATATTTTGATGGTTCTTCTGGATTCAAAGTCGTTTTTTATTTTACTGTTGTATCGAATCCACCTCACGTTGTTCCAAACAAAATTTTTCTCCTTCTAAATTAGATCGTTTCCATATTCAAAATGGTTTCTGAGATTTCACAAAAATTGAAAAATTCAGCTTGTTGCATTTCAAATACCTTTATTTTGGAAAAAAAACTGGTACCAATCTCTAGGGACAATAATTTCAACATTTGACTTTTTCTTTCTCCTTTCAATTAGGGCATGACAAGAACCGCATTCCATATGTGTATTGCCAGGCTTTAAGAACTTGTGATCAATATATTCAATTGATGAATTTTCTTTTAGGAAAAGGAGAAACATAGCAGCCACGAACGAGTTTTTATTTTGGCCAGAGCATGAATCGCTGTAAAATGTTATTTTACGATCACTTGGTGATAACGACCTAAGAAGTTTAAGAATGCAGGAAGAAATCTCATTCCCACCCCTTGGCGCAATACCTTCGTGCCACATATAGCAGCCAGAAAATTAGTCTCTAAATCATGCACCGTAAGATTGTCCATAGGTGCCTTTTGTAAAAACTGACGGAGTTTCTTAAAAAAGGCGTTGGCAGAAATTGCCGTAAGTCAAACGCAAAGGCTCTCATGCTTTGATTTTGCTTCGCGTTTTCCTTATAAATCTTTATTTGGTCGTAGCCGAACTCTGCTTTTACAAGATGTAATTATTTTTGCTCCAATAATATTTTTTTCTCCTCATCGTCTTGAGCAACTTTAATTTTAGATATAAATGTATCACAATTTGAACAGGTGTATAATTTAGGGGCTTTAAACTTAAGATTAAGGACTAGCTACTTCTTCCTTTTACATGCGGTGCATTGTTTCCAGATTTAAGCTCCCATGAATATATTTTTGGGATGTATCCCTACGGCTATAGTGGCTTTATTATGCAGGAAAATTTTGTAAGTGCAGCTTTATTTCTTTTGCTTTCTCTTGGTTGGGAGGAGTTCTTTTTATACGACATTTAAATGGCAAAGTCGGACATAACAGTTTTTTACAAATTACACTCCTAATAAAACTTTTAGTGTCATAAAAGCACTGTGTAAAATGTTTTCGCCAAATTTTAGAACGTTTTTCCAGCATGCATGGTTTTTTGACGATTACGTTTTCGTTCAGTTGAATTTGTCCGTGTATCACTTTTTTTTGTCAGTAACTAACAGGTTTCCAATATATAGAATACGTTGATCATAAGATCCCAGGGACCAATAGTGATTAAAAATAGATTGAACGTTCTTAAATGAAAGTTTTACCTGGAAATTAAATCGACAACTACCAAACTGTTGACAAATTCTAACCTGCTTGATTACTTCAGAAGTAGATTCATAAGCTTTTCTAACTTTGCTGGATATCTGTCTTTTATTTTCACATTTTGATTATTTTAGGACAGTTGGCGGTTGGGTTGGTATATTTTCAATCTCCTCATCATCGGTGCATGAATCATGGGAAGTAATTTGAAAATCGGGATCTTTAAAGACATTTTCCTTGTCTTTGTGGCTAGCTCTTGCCAAATATTGGTCTACAAGTGTAATAGTTAAATACTAAGAAATAGTAACTTTTGAAAAAAAAATTGGATTATTACTGTCAAAAAAACATCTCATATCGATGTCAAATCCATTCATTGAAGATTTTTTTCGAATTCGTTGTATGGAATTGATTGAAAATAATAACCTGTATCAATTGTTTCATTTGAATAATCATACGATGAATATTTTAGTGGCCATTGGTATAGTGATATTTCATTATTATGTTCATTAAGAGATTCAACAGGATGCGTAGACGTGCAAGCTTCAAGTATTATATGCCCGGGCCAATAATAAAGAAAATATTCGTTTTATTTTTGCCTTTTAATCTAATATGTACCTTTTTTGCTTACCACTAACTATATTATTTTCTGGTATAGAACTTCTCTGCATTACAAAATTATATGATCGCTTCGATGTTTCTGCAAATCATAAAAAAATATTCTTCAAACCAACATCGGCATAGGCAGATTCAAAACAAATAGGGCATAAGGATCAAACATATCACCATATACATCGACACAGCCAACATTGCAAGAAAGGAAGACAGGCAAGCAAAAAATATCCCTCACGTCAATTATATAAGTAAGAAAGATGCAGGTGCGCACGGTTTTATTGAAAAGTCAGACAGACAGATAACCCTTTTAGTAGAGATCAAGACAGACAAGTAATACGAATATAGAGTAACACTGGCACACACACAATAGCAAAAACAGCAAGGCGCCAACAGACACTCATTCTATGAATAGCCAGATTTGCAGTTATCGTGATCCAGACATTTTAACAGATTGACACCACCAGGCACACAAAAAAGCCAGGCAGACATAAGGACAGACAATCACACAATGAGAAAAAACCACACACACACACACAAAACTAAGTTATAAAATTATCAAACCTTCATTAATAGCTTTTTCCTATTATTACATTCTAGGCAGTGCTAAAAGCCTTTGTGATCGAGAGGACACACTTACACTTATTTTAAATTCAAAACACTTGAAAAATCTAAAAAAGGACCGTGCCTAAAATCTAAAGTCGAATTATGACAAAATTGTTTGTTATTAACTTTCCATAGGAAGTTATTGTAATGGGTCCGATTTGTCAAAATGAAAATTTTGACATTTCTCGACGTTTCAAGGTCCCTAGAGTCGAAATAAAAGATTTTTAGAAAGATGTCTGTGCGTGCGTGTTTACGTATGTTCGTACGTCCGTATTTTTGCCACGTTTTTTTCGTCGTCCATAGCACAAGAACCAGAAGAGATATCAACTTCAAATAAATTTTGCTATACAGATAATAAGGCAGAAAGGGCTCTCAAGAAAATTGCATGGGTGGTTTTTTTACAGCAGCAGTTTGAAAAAAAGGTGAAAATGTTGGTTAACCCTAAATATCTTACGGACCAAAAATGCTAGCGACTTGAATTAAATTTTATATAATAAACTGTAACGTAATACCAAATAACTATATTTTTGGAAAAATTCGATTAAACGTTTTTTTTTTATAAATCAAAAAAAACTGAAAAAAAAAAATTTGTCACCTCCAAATTTTTAAGACTAAAATATAATTTCATCTCCAAAACAATTTTGGGCAACGAAGAATAATGTTTTTGACATTTGATAAAATTTTGAGAAAAATCCAATTGACAGTTTTTTTTTATAAAAAAATATAAACCTAAAAAAAACATTACTCAAAGTTGGTAAAAATTAAATATAGATTCAAATATCCTTTCAAAGACTTAAGATTTAGGCTTTAAACTTATTTTATCTTATAACAAATATTGTTTTCTTACAAAAAATAAAACTCTAAAAAAAACAATACTAAAACTTGGTAAAAATTTACTTTCGACTCAAAGAGCTTTTCAAAAATTAAAAATATTGGCTTCAAACCTATGTTGTTTCACAGAAAATATTGTTTTCGATATTCAGTAATTTTTATATAAAAATCCAACAATCCGTTTTTTTCATAAAAAAATAAAATCTACGAAAAATAGTACGCAAATTTGGTAACAATTGATACGAGTACATATAGACAAACTTTAAAGCAAGACAAATCGACAGACGGGACGGGAAGTTATCAGTGTGGGTCGCATCCCAGGCTCTTTTTTTATTTTCTTATCTTCGTGCAAAAATAACTAAAGTTGACTTAAGTACACACTTGTTTTTGATTTGGTCGCGTAGTAGCAACTAAACTCTACATTAGATTTTTATAAACTGACTCTTTGCCGCGGAAAAAGGACTAAAGTCAAATTTAGATTTTTCATGATCAAAATTTCCTTGCGGAGTAATGACTAAACTCAACTTAAGACACGACAAATTTATTTATCTCTCGGAGAATAACAACTTAAGTTGAGTTAAGTTGTTTTTCTCCAAATAGAAATTTAAAAAATACTACAATGCCATTGAGGAAGAACAACTAAACTCGACTTAAGAGGTTATTTACCAACTTAAAAGTTGACCAAAATCCATAATTTTTCGCGGAAAAAAAAACTTAACTTGAGTTTAGTCTTCCTTGAGAAAAATCGAAAACGATTTAATCTTAAGTCAACTTTAGATAATACATAAGGACTTTTTCCAATTTTGTTTGAGTTTAGTTGTTTTGCTAGAGGAGGATGTACAAAACTGACTAAAGTGGTTTTATTTTTGTAAAATTATGGCTACATTTTTTATGATAACGAACGCGCTGAATCTAATGGTATCAAAAACTCAACTTTGTCTTAAGTCGACTTTAGCTGTTCTGCCTCCTGGGCACAGATATATGTATATGTAAAAAATGCAATTCAAGTATCTTGCGTTTTTTTTTTTTTAAATAATAAACACACACTCAAGGGGATATTACTACCCTTATTATGCAGAGGCACAGTGTGAGCACTAGGAAGAAGAGAGAGGGTTTGAAAGGAGATGTCGGTGCACATTGGTTTTGAATTAATGAATATTGTAATGACTAGGAAAGACAGAGTGTGGTAAGGCATTCCACATTCACGTAGTACGGCTAAAGAACGAATCTCTGTATTTGACAGTACGACCGAAGTTAGGCTCGAGGGTATACTGATGAGCATTCCTAGAAGAACTGTTTAAGGGGAGAAATGCAACTGGCTATTTCACTAGAGCATAAGCCGTTAAAATAAGGGTAAAAAAGGGTCAGACAAGAGACCTTACGGCGATGTTCAAGCGAAGTAAATGAACTTATGATGATATTATCATCATTTAAATGCTCTACGTTCAATACAATCGAAGAGGCTTAAGTAAGTAGCAGGAGCACCAGCCCAGAAATGGGAGTTATACTCAAGCTTTGGACGTATGTAAGTCTTATAGATAACAGCCAGATCAGAAGGGGTGAAATATTTCTTGCATCGCCTAAGGAAACCCAAACACCTTGCGGCATTTTTGGCGACATCGCGTATGTGATCATTCCACAAGAGGTGGTTGGTGACACACATACCGAAAATATCGAGGTGTTCAGTCTCATTGATGCAAGTGCCATCCATGGATAATGGCATTGGGGTATATCTCGCTTTAACGATACAAGACAGCATTGGGTTTTCGAAGCATTAAATTCCACGCGGTTATTTAATCCCCATTGAACAATGCTGTTTAGATCGGAATTTAATGAGCTTATCATATTTTGTCGTTGCAGTTCCACATCCGAAGGAGAGGGATGTGAGTCTGAAAACGAATATGAAAAGCTAAGAGTACTATCGCCAGCGAAACAATGTATTGGATTAGATGTTGCAGACAGAAGATCATTAATAAAAATGAGAAAGAGTGTTGGAGATAAAACAGAGCCCTGGGGCACACCAGCATTTATTTTATGGTTTTCAGACTTGAATCCATCCAATACAACTTGTATTGAACGATTCGAAAGGTAATTACTAATCCAATGAAGGAGGGATTCATGCAAACCGAAAGCACGCATTTTCGATAAGAGAGCCTGATGCCAAACCCTATTAAATGCTTTTGAAGTATCAAGTGCAATAATCTTACTTTCTCCAAAACGATGTAAAGATTTGCTCCACTGTTCGGTGAGATGAACCATGAGATCACCAGTGGACCTATTGCTACGAAAGCCGTATTGCCGGTCATTAAGAAGCTTTCGATCTTCGAGATATTTCTTGAGCTGATAATTAATCAGCGTTTGCATGACCTTGGAAAGAAGGGACGTAAGTGCAATCGGTCGGTAGTTAGAGGGTGAGGAAGATTCGCCTTTTTTGGGAATAGGCTGGACAAATGCGGTTTTACATCCGCTCGGAACGAGACCTGAGGAGTAGGACAGATGGAAAAGCTTACGCAGTGGTTTTGCCAGCGTTGAAGAACACCTCTTCAAAACAATAGCGGGGATACCATCCGGACCAGCGGATTTATTTGTGTTTAGATCTCTTAGGACTCTTGCCACAGTACGAGTGCGAAAAAAGATTGGTCCCATAGAATCATTTACTCGTTTAAGTACAGGCGGAGTCGTGACATTCACTGGCAGCGTAGATTTGGCGGCGAACTACCTAGCAAAGAGATTAGCTTTCTCTAAAGAGCTAACAAAATTAGTGTCATTGACAACGAGCGTAGGAGCCGAAGAAGAGGAAGAATTCCTCATTTTTTTACAAATGACCAAACATTTTTACTGCCTTTGGGACATTGCAGTATTTTTTGTCGTAACTTTTGCTCATGTAAAAATTTGGTCCGTCGAATATGGGCGTTGCAGGCCTTCCTGGCTTGTTTGAACTTTTTCCGGCTTTCCTCAGTACGGTTGGCTTTATAGCAACGGAAACTTACCTCTTTGGCCCTAATAACCTCTTTACAGCTCGCATCGAACCATGCGTTTTCCTTGGGTCTAATACTTTTAACCCTGTTCGGAATAAAATTTCTCATTCCCAGGAGAATTAAACTTGTGATCATATCAGCGCTGGCGTCAACGTCACTATCGAGGAAACATAGTGACCAGTTAAAGATCCTGAAGTAATTATTGAGACCGTCCCAGTTGGCTTTCTCGTTTTGCCAAACGGTTCTCTTGGGAGCTCTTTCTTTAACTGAACAGTTTTGACACGAGAAATTTGCTGATATTGGTTCGTGAGATTACTCACTTTTTTGAAGTCTTTTCTGCATCTTTCTGCATTATTATCTGTATAACAAGAATTATTTGATGTCGATATCTATACTGGTTCTTGAACTATGGACGACGAACAAAACTTCGCAAACGTTTGGATGTTCAGACGTATGGACGTACGAACGTACGTACACACGCACGCACAGACATCTCTTAAAAAAAAATTATTTCGATTCGGTTTTTCTAAGAATATTATCAATTCAATTCAAAATCAGTTCTTACCAATTTTGAGAGTTACTCGTATTTTGAGTAGAATTTGTCTTATTTAAAAGACTTTTAATGTACCTTATACATTTTGAATCACTTAACACACTAATGTTAGTGGGTACTTTTAAACCTTGTAACTTAGATATTTGTTTGTTGTAAAGCTCTATTTTCTATGTTATCAACTTTAGTCTAAATTCTAGTCTAAAACTTCTTACCCATTTAAATGTTTTGCTTATAACTATATTCTGAAGTCAGTATACATTTTTAACTAAGAAATCACATACTAAAATCTTTGTCCAATTAAAACTGTCTGTATGATAGATTTAAGCTGGCGCCCAACGCAAAACCCTAAGTTTAGGATTTACCAGAAACTCCAATGAAAAACATTCAAAGCTTCCTTTTATTTTCTTGAAATATATTTGCATACATGTATGTTAATTGATCACGTAGCAGTTATTTTGTGAACTTTCTAGAAATACTTTAAAGACTGATTGCAATTTCAAAAACCACGATAGTAAATAAGAAGCTAATAAAGGAGTCAATTTGATAGCAAGACTCATTTCATTATGTATATTTACGACTTTCAAATAAAAAGTTCTTTACATTTCTATGATAATAGATCCTTAGATTGTTATGCAATTGCAATGAATAAAAGTTACTTTTAACGCATCGTTAGTTTGTTTGCCAATAAAACACAACAATTTTGGCCAAAAGTTTCGATTTGGACTTTATATACATTTTACAATTTTAACAAACCACAAAGTCATCCCAGAAAGTTATTGCATTCAACTAAATCTATAATATCCTAACAGTATCTCTTATTCAACCTGAATGAAGATCCTGCATATATTAAGCTATTAGTTTCCATTTGGACTTCAGTAGGTATGAGCTATAAGCATATGTATGAGTTTGTGTGGTAATGTAGTTGTAATGTAATGTATAAACTGAATATGTTATAACAAAGTATCCAAGGAGTAGGTATAAGGATTTACGAATGTTTTCCAAACAGTGATCATAGTATCAATACGTTGATACCCATAGTTAGTAGCCCTCACAGGACATCCAATACCCTATATCCTGGTTTTGTTTGTGTAAAATCTTTATTTAGTTTTGTGTGTGTGTTTTTTTTATTCTTCTTCTGTTGTTGGTTGTTGTTGCTTCTTCTTGGGCATCAGAACTTTATATGCAAATCCATTTTGTTTGGCTATTGTGTGTGAGTATTTTTGTTGGAAATGTATTCCAATTGATATCCTACGACAGGATAATAAAATCCCCACTAAATCTATATAAAATGCAAATCACGAATTGCATTCAAATGCATTCGGGCAGTATGGCTCGGCATATAGTAGCAATACCTATACTTACAATAATGGAATTGGCATATAGAGTCCTTGCTGACGTACGTCTCGTATATATCCATATAAAACCTAGAGAAGGTATTATAGGACATGCTATTGTAGTCCCTCAACATGTTTTCTATGCATATATACTCATATACAGGAACAGACACACTTTGCAGGAAGCTCGTTTTCAAAATTCACAACTTAATTCCGTTTTCCAAACTCTGTCGTCCAGTTCTGATTCAAAAGTACGTAAGGGAGCAATGATGATAATAGCGAGTGCTGGAGATGGAGGGGTTGGTGTAGGTAGGGAAATAGTGCGTTGGAACCCTTCTCGTACCTAAACAAACACAATAAATTCTTCGGAGAGTTGAAATGGTTGAGAATGAAACAGAAAAAAGTCCACAACCTGACCAATTGCGATATACAAGCAAAAATGTTTATAATTTAGTATACACCCTTCATTCAAATAAAACAACAATAAAAGTCATCTGATTAGGGCTAGAAATATAAATTTATTTCTTGGGCTTGTGAATCGCAATAGAAATTTGAACAGGAATCAATAAACTGGTTCTTATAAGTATTTAAAGATCAATAGCTTTTTTTAGATCAAATTAAAGGTTTCCGAAGTTCTCAATCATAACTTTCAATTTTTAGATACCACTTTTTAAATTTTAATAAAAACACAATATTAAGCTTTCTGAGTCTGTTTTT
Source organism: Eupeodes corollae (assembly GCF_945859685.1). Classification (NCBI taxonomy): domain Eukaryota; kingdom Metazoa; phylum Arthropoda; class Insecta; order Diptera; family Syrphidae; genus Eupeodes; species Eupeodes corollae. The sequence continues at coordinate 17,574,150 of NC_079148.1, read as the reverse complement.
ACTTATGATTTTGAAACTTCCCATAGGAAGTTATTGTAATGGGTCCGATTTGTCAAATTGAAAATTTTGACATTTCTCGACGTTTCAAGGTCCCTAGAGTCGAAATAAAAGATTTTTAGAAAGATGTCTGTGCGTGCGTGTGTACATACGTCCGTACGTTCGCGACGTTTTTTTCGTCGCCCATAGCTCAAGAACCAGAAAAGATATCGATTTCAAATAAATTTTGTTATACAGATAATAAGAAAGAAAGATGCAGAAAGGGCACTCAAGAAAATTGCGTGGGTGGTTTTTTTACCCTTAATATCTTACGAACCAAAAACGCTAGAGACTTGATTTAAATTTTATATAATATATTGTAACGTGATATCAAAGAAGTAAATATTTGAAAAAAAAATCCATTTAACCGTTTTTTATAAATCAAAAAAACTGAAAAAAAAACTTGTCACCTCAAAGTTGGTAAACATTGAATATCGATTCAAATATCTTTTCAAAACCTTGAAATTTTAGGCTTCAAACTTATTTTATCTTATAAGAAATATTGTTTTCAACATTCTGAAAAATGTTGAGAAAAATCGAATTGACAGTTTTTTTACAAAAAATAAAAACCTGCAAAAAAAATGTATAAAAGTTGGTAAAAATTGATTTTCGACTCAAATATCTTTTTAAAAATTGTAAATATTATCTTTAAAATACTTTCATCTTTCAAAAAATATTGTTGTTAACATTCAGTAAAATTTTGAAAAAACCAAATTGATAGTTTTTGCACAAAAAATTAAAAACCTAAAAAGAACTTAACAAAAGTTGGTAAAAATTGATTTTCAACTCAAATATCTTTTTAAAAATTTGAAATATTGTCTTCAAACTAATTTTATCTTATAAGAAATACTGGTTTCAACATTCGATAACATTTTGAAAAAAATTGAACTGACAGTTTTTCTACAAAAAATAAAACTCTAAAAAAAAATACCAAAAAACTTGGTACAAATTTATTTTCGACTCAAATAGCTTTCAAAAATTAAAAATATTGGCTTCAAACTTATTTTATTTCACAGAAAATATTGTTTTCGATATTCAGTAATTTGTATGTAAGAATCCAACAGTCCGGTTTTTCATAAAAAATAAAATCTACAAAAAGAAAGAACGTAAATTTAGTAAAAATTGATACGAGTACATATAGACAAACTTTTAAGCAAGACAAATCGACAGACGGGATGGGAAGTTATCAGTGTGGGTCGCACCCCAGCCCCTTTTTTTATATAATTGACATCTTCAATATTCCATTCAAATATACAAAATGCTTATTGTTTTTAAGGCCTTACGTAACCCTTACAACACTCAAGAATTCCTGAACCATATGCTTAGATGGTTTGTAGGAAACGATCTTTAAATAGGTGCCTTTTCCATTCCAGATTACAAAAAAATAGAAATTTGTTTAAACAAAATTTAAACTGAAATAGGTTCTTATACTTACTTACCACTGTACCTAGAAACATCAATAAAATACCCGAAATACCTACCTTGAAATCTTCTTAAATACTTAACTTCGAAACCTACTTACCTACCTACTGACCAAAAATACCACAGTGTTATAAATAGTTGTAAACTGATTTCCATTTCTGAATTGAACTAATTACGCACGCTTGCGCTGCCAGCTTAAAATAATGTGTCTAACCCATAAGTTTCTCTGGGTGGTACAAATGGAACGCAACCCCATTATTAATTCGTTCTAGAGGAACTTACACTCATGTTGTTCTTTTGTTCACCCGTTCCGGTTAGAAGGAAAATGGCCACGAAGAAGGTTACCGATTAAAAGAAACGTAAAGCCAAATTCTTTTTTACAAGTTGTCCGAACCAAACGGATGGGTAGTTCTCCTCTTCAGTCGAGTAAGTTTCCAAAAAAAACAATTTACAGCTTGGCCTGGGACGTTCAATAGATAATAAGGCCATAGCCTGTATTCTATTAATTAAAGATTCGAGTAGTGGTTATAAAAAAAAAGAGAATCAAAAAAAGTAAGCTGCAAGACGGCGACACACTGCGCGGCGATAGGGAAAATTCTCGATCGTCGACACTTACCAATCCAATCAGAAAAGGTTTATTCCTAATTGAGTGGCATCCTCCCATAGGGTAAGAAATTAATATAAGAAATATTGTTTTATTAGCCATTCTTTTATATAAAAAAAAAACGATTAAATTCATAGGGGGATTCGCGAATATTGGTTGCGCCACCTATCAAACAGTAGCGGTAATTGCCAGGACATTTTTACTGTAAGCGAGAGGCCAACATATTCCAATCAAAGAAGGGGCAAGAGAAGCATTAAAAGATAAACAAGACTCAAAATTTAATTCAGTGCTTTAAGATAAGATCAGTAAAATTAAAGATAAGAAGTAGAGATATGTGTGGAGATAGACGCTGGTGTAGTGTATCTCACTTAAATATTTAAAGTAAAAAAGAAAAAAAAGAAGAAAAGAAACATATTTAGATATATATATATATAAAAGTAAAAAGCAAAAAAAAATCGATAGAATTAAAGTCGAAAGACACAGAACAAAAAAGGAAAAAGAAAAGGGAGTTTGTACAAATGCAAATTATAGGAGTGCGAAGCAAAAAAAAAAAAGAGGCTGGGATGCGACCCACACTGATAACTTCCCATCCCGTCTGTCGATTTGTCTTGCTTAAAAGTTTGTCTTTATGTACTCGTATCAATTTTTACCAAATTTGCGTACTCTTTTTGTAGATTTTATTTTTTATATGAAAAAACGGACTGTTGGATTTTTATATTGAAATTACTGAATATCGAAAACAATATTTTCTGTGAAATAAAATAAGTTTCAAGCCAATATTTTTAAGTTTTGAAAAGCTATTTGAGCTGAAAGTAAATTTTTACCAAGTTTTAGTATTGTTTTTTTTTTTGGTTTTTATTTTTTGTAAAAAAACTGTCAATTCGATTTTTTTCAAACTTTAATTGAATGTTGACAGCAAGATTTTTTGAAAGATAAAAGTAAATAAAAGCCAATATCTCAAAGTTTTGAAAAGATATTTGAGTCGAAAATCAATTTTTACCAACTTTTATAAATTATTTTTTTTAGGTTTTTATTTTTTGTAAAAAAACTATCAATTCGATTTTTTTCAAACTTTAATTGTATGTTGACAACAAGATTTTTTGAAAGATAAAAGATAATTAAAGCCAATATCTCAAAGTTTTGAAAAGATATTTGAGTCAAAAATCAATTTTTACCAACTTTTATAAATTATTTTTTTTAGGTTTTTATTTTTTGTAAAAAAACTATCAATTCGATTTTTTTCAAACTTTAATTGTATGTTGACAACAAGATTTTTTGAAAGATAAAAGATAATTAAAGCCAATATCTCAAAGTTTTGAAAAGATATTTGAGTCAAAAATCAATTTTTACCAACTTTTATAAATTATTTTTTTTTAGGTTTTTAGTTTTTGTAAAAAAACTATCAATTCGATTTTTTTCAAACTTTAATTGTATGTTGACAACAAGATTTTTTGAAAGATAAAAGTAAATTAAAGCCAATATCTCAAAGTTTTGAAAAGATATTTGAGTCGAAAATCAATTTTTACCAACTTTTATAATTTTTTTTTTTAGGTTTTATTTTTTGTAAAAAAAACTGTCAATTCGATTTTTTTCAAACTTTAACTGAATGTTGACAACAAGATTTTTTGAAAGATAAAAGTAAATAAAAGCCAATATCTAAAAGTTTTGAAAAGATATTTGAGTCGAAAATCAATTTTTACCAACTTTCATAAATTTTTTTTTTAGATTTTTATTTTTTGTAAAAAAAACTGTCAATTCGATTTTTTTCAAAATTTTTCAGAATGTTGAAAACAATATTTCTTACAAGATAAAATAAAATTGAAGCCTTAATTTCAAGTTTTTGAAAAGATATTTGAATCGATATTCAATTTTTACGAACTTTGAGTAATGTTTTTTTTTAGATTTTTATTTTTTATAAAAAAACTATCAATTAGATTTTTCTCAAAATTTTATCAGATGTCAAAAACATTATTTTTCGTTGCACAAAATTGTTTTAAAGATAAAATCATATTTCGGTCGTAAAATTTTGGAGGTGACAAATTTTTTTTTTCAGTTTTATTGATTTAAAAAAAAAACCGTTATATTGATTTTTTTCAAAAAATATACCTGTTTGGTATCACGTTACAATCTATTATATAAAATTTAATTCAAGTCTCTAGCGTTTTTGGTTCGTAAGATATTTAGGGTTAACCAAAATTTTCACCATTTTTTCAAACTGCTATAGTAAAATAACCACCCACGCAATTTTCTTGAGAGCCCTTTCTGCATCTTTCTGCCTTATTATCTGTATAACAAAATTTATTTGAAGTCGATATCTCTTCTGGTTCTTGAGCTATGGACAACGAAAAAAACGTCGCGAACGTACGGACGTACGGACGTACGGACGTACGGACGTACGGACGTACAAACGTACGTACACACGCACGCACAGACATCTTTCTAAAAATCTTTTATTTCGACTCTAGGGACCTTGAAACGTCGAGAAATGTCAAAATTTTCCATTTGACAAATCGGACCCATTACAATAACTTCCTATGGGAAGTTAAAAATACCCTTAAGATCTATCTTAAATCTATAAAAACTGTGTTGGTGTTCGCGATGATAAAAATACTTAACTACTGATATAAGTACATACCTTATTGTTAAAAAAAAAGCGAAAAGAATTAATGATAAACAAAAAAAAATAGTGAAGATCGTTCCCTTTATATAAAAGAAGAAAAGTTAAATTGATTTCATTCACAAATAGAAAAACCAACGATTGACCAGAAATGCTGTGCACAACATTGGAGAGTCGCTGGTAAGTGAATTTTATATTTTTGAATTTTTATGTTTCTTATTGAAAGTATATATATACATACATGTACGTAATTACACAATATACGTTGCAGCTATGTATCTTTATACTTTATTTGAAAATTAACCTTAATTTAAGTACTTTGAAGTTATATCGGGAAAGATTTGATCAAGAAGATAGACTTTTTTGACGGTAAATAAAAATGAAAATAAAGAAAGAATTTCGTGTAAAAACAAAAACTTAAATCTAAGATATTTGAATTTAATAATAAAAGATTAATTTTGTAAATTTCGGAAATAACCGATAGTAATCATACTCGTGTATAATTATTGGTTTATATTTGGTTGTTAGTTATCGTTAATTCCCGTGACATTTGTATGTGAGAAACGAATATTCGGTTTTAATTTTCTGTAAGAAGCTATGGAGTTTTTAAGTGATCATTAAAAGGAAAATTTGGGAGGTGGGTGTGAAGATAAATGTAGGTGTAAACAAAAATAGAATGTTTCGATAGAAAAAGGGTGAGTCTTTGACTTACCCCTTCTCGATTAGGGCCGTTATAATAGCATGGAGCGTTAGTAATGGCATTGGAAGGTTTCGAAATTAGATGTTTATACTTATGTACATGGACATATTTTTTTTGAATGCTTTAAGGGTGGGTTAAGTATAGCTCCGAGGGCACGATCATCTATGTCCCTCTCCTCTAAGCATGACAGTGGTCAATAAAAGAAACAGTCGGTTTGTTATAATCCGGGTCGGTTTGAATTTTTTTTACAGTTAAATGAAATCTAAGACTATGGTCTGAATAAAGTAACACGGTTCTCACTCTTGTAACAAGATCCCCGCCCATCGACGAGCTAAGAACAGCAAACAAGCAGACCATGAAAGTTACGTACGAGGTAGAACCACCCTAGTTACACTTGTCTAGAGGGACTAATAGGTCTGTAAATGTTATTCCCAAAAAACGTGAAATATAGTGTACTAGGTCAAGCAGAGGAACAAGAAGAATCAGGTGATGTACTCAGTTTTAATCCGTAACACCTTTGGTTTGATTTTTTTTGGTTAAAATAGAGGAGGCGAAAGTTTTTTTTATCATCTGGATTTTATCTTGTAACTCTGGACCATTGATGTGTAAAAATGTATTTGTAGATATGCACACCTCAAACCAATAATTAATAATGTTACAGGTTTTTGACGAAAAACGGAAACAAATGGTTTAAATGTAATTTTTAGATTCTAATAACTAATCTAAAAAGAGATCAGTTATATTATAATATTCTAAAAATTATTGTGAAAATTAGTGTTTTTAAAATTTGCGCAAATATCTGAAATCGAATCAAGGATTCAAAATTTAACTCCACTCAAGAAAAATAAAAGTATTCGAAAACTTTACAAAAAGTCAAATTAAGTCTACACTCATAACTTTCGTTTTTAACATTATTTAAGAGATATATTTCAAAAAATTGACCTGTGTGAGAAATTAAAAGGTCACATTCCAGTTTAACAAAATAATTTAGAAAAGTGTAGTTAAGTTTTTACTACCGAAAAAACGCTAAATTTTGTCGACCGGTGTCATGAAAACTTTGAAACTTGAATTTCCCAAAAATTAAGTCTTCATCAATTGAAACTCAAATTTCTAAAAATTAAGACATAATCAACTTATGTTATAACAAAAGTTGTGTTTAAAAAGTAAAATATTTAAAACTGACAGGTTGCTGTCTGTAGAAAGATAAAATTGTGTGACTGTCACCTTTTGATAATCATCTGCTAGTTTGTTTAAGGGTTAACAACTATTTATTACAAAAATAGTAACAGATTCATAGACCGGCCTTTTAACGCTTTTAAGCTTAACTAAAATAGTTCACTTTAAAATTGGCACGTCTTTATTCAATTGCTGCGAAGTGTTAAAATTTGTACACATAAATAGATTTATTACAGTTATTTATTCAGCAAAGTTCAATTTCAAGTTTCGAATATAACAACAGACAGAAAAATAACAACAAATGATTCCATTGAGTTTATATATTTTCTGTTTCGAATATTTTATTTAATTTTTTTGTTGTATTTTGATTTTTGTTATTTTCTTGTTTTGCATCAGGATGTTGAAGGTAGCCATCGGCAACTTGTGTTACATTAACCGGATGTTGTATAGTCTCTGACTCTCTCTCTCTTTTCATATTATTTACAGGACGAAGAGTAATATGGCAGCAACAGCATCAGCAGGACTCTTTTGTTTTTCTGCATGGCTTGTTCAATAAATACGTGCATTTTGCTATTCATGAACTACTGACTGAACAGAGAATGGAATACCGCTATGTATAAGGTCCTGTACTTTTACTTATATAATATTCGAACAATAATGTTTACAGTTTTGTTGAAAAGTGTAAATATTGTGTTGAAGCGAGAAGTCAGCAATTGTGAAATAATGCTATTTATTTTGTTATGATGGCTGTTTGTTTGTTTATTTGTATTGCAATGGTTATTTGAAGAAAATTATTATTTATAAAAGAGTTATACGTAAAGAGTGTATGAACTTTTTTGGAATAGTTGGTGGGATTGGAAAAAAAATACCGATGAAAAAGTTCGGAAATCTGATACACCAGAGGGGCTTACTTTTTAGGGCCATTATTATTGTGGTTTAGCGTATTCTATTCATTCTTTGTTTTGAGTATACAAGTCTACTGCAAAAAACAGAGACCTTGTTCTGAGATTTTAAACTTTACTTTTTTTGAGACTAAGGGTTGAAAATAATCTATGTTAGATTTGGTTTTATACGAATAAATAGGAAATTTAATTTTAAATGAAAAGTTACAGAAAATTTTTGTTTTTTGTTTTGGTCCAAACAAAGTATTGGTAGGTAACTATAGTTTTATGAAAGTCATGTTTTGATATTTAGAGAAGAAATGTGTGGAACGAAGCAATATGACGATGTGGAAAAATTGTTACGCTTCTACGTTAAAAGGATCTTCCGGCTGCCACCAAATACGCCGAACTCTATAGCTATGTTGGAAACGGGACTGCAGCCACCCTTTGTACGAACACTTCGAATACAGATTGATTATGTGCTCAAAATCATGAATATGAATAATTACCGGTTACCGAAGATAGTGGCACTTCAAACTATTCGAGAGAGGTCGGGATGGTATGCAGAATGGATGAAACTTGGTAGGGAGAGTGACATGGACCTTAACATCGATAACTTTGATTTCAATCAATGGTAATAATCACTGTACCACCTAATTGCAAAAGTGGATGATATGTTATATGAAAAATGCCTTAATGAAGCAACTGGGTCTCTGCGCAGAGCAATTTGCAGTCAACTAATCACAATTTGGAGGCGAAGAACTATTTCAATGATAATCAAGCTGCGTGGTGAACTCGTACTCGTTCATTCCACATAGGGAGGAATTACCAATATTATGCTCCTTATGTGATCTACAAGTGAGAGAAGATGTATTTCACTTCATGGGTAAATGTCCAATTCTTAAAGACATCAGGAGAAATGTTCTTCCAACGGGTTTTGTGAACGAAGTCGACGTTAAAAAACTGTTTATGTACTGCAAACTGGATCTAAATTATAGGGGGAACATTTTTAATGAGAGCTTCTGGTTATAATATTTAGTTTCAATAGTTAACTATTCAAAAAATCATTTTTTAAATCATCTTTTAAAATCATGTACCTAATTCTTTTATTTATAAATTGTATTTCGTAAAACATAAGTTTCCAATTTATGTTTCGTCAACAAGGCAGACGGCAGAATGCCATACTTTTTTTTTGATTTTTGTAAACAATGTAAATTATTTAAGACGAGCAATAAAAATCTATCTAATCTTAATCTTAATCTATTCAGATAATTACTTGTGCTTCAAAATTTAAAAACTTACGATTTTGATATTTTTAAAAACTTAAGCTCTAAGAACTATTTTATTTACATTGTTTATTTTTGTTAGTTAATGTGAAAAAATTCTTTTAAGAATAAATATTAATATCAATCAATTTGAAGATCAATTCAGTTGAATTTTTAACTTCAAGTAGGATGTTATTGTAATAAGTTGGATTTGTCAAATTGAAAATTTTAACATTTCTCGACGTTTCAAGGTTCCAAGAGTCAAAATAAAAGATTTTTATTCATCCGTACTTTCGCGACGTTTTTTTCGTCGTCCATAGTTCAAGAACCAGTAAAGATATCGACTTCAAATAAGTTTTGCTATAAAGATAATAATGCAAAAAGATGCATAAAGGGCTCTCAAGAAAATTGCGTTGATGGTTTTTTTACCACAGCAAAAAAGTGAAGATTGTGGTTAACCTTAAATATCTCAAGAACCAATAACGCTAGAGACTTGAATTAAATTTTATATTATATATTGAAACGTGATACCAAACCAGTTCATTTTTTGGAAAAGAATCCAATTATTGGTTTTATTTATAAATGAACAAAAATTATCAACTCCAAAACTTTACGAATGAAAAATGATTCACTCTCCAAAATAATTTTGTGCAACGCAAAATAACGTTTTTAACATCTGGTAAAATTTTGAGAAAAATCAGATGGACAGTTTTTTTATAAAAAATAAATACTTATAAAAAACATTACTCAAAGTAGGTAAAAATTGAATTTCGAATCTTTCAAAAACATGAGATTATTGCTTCAAACTTTTTTATCTTTTAAGAAATATTGTTTTTAACATTTGGAAAATTTTTGAGAAAAATCGAATTGACAGTTTTCTTACAAAAAATAAAAACCTAAACAAAAAAATTATTATTTCGTCTTAAATATTTTTTCAAAAATTTGAGATTATGGCTTTAAACTAATAGCATCTTTAAAAAAGTATTGTTTTCAACATTAAGTATAATTTTGAGAAAAATCTCATTGACCGTTTTTCTTACAAAAACTAAAAGCCTAAAAAAACAATACTAAAACTTGGTAAACATTTATTTCCAACTCAAATAGCTTTTCAAAAATTCAAAATATTGTCTTCAAACTTTTTTATTTCACAGAAAATATTGTTTTTGATATTTAGTTGTTTTTTTTACAAAAATCCACAAAAAATAGTACGCACAGTTCTTAAAAATTGATGTTCACTTCTTGTTTTTTATGAACAGGTGGAACGAAATTTACAGGAACATACACCTAGAACCGAAGGCTTCAAAGACGAAAGTGGAAACGTCATAGTGGAACTACACCCAATGCTGAGGATATAGAAGGACCACTTCTGCAAACTGTTTGACGGCGACGACGAATCGAATTCCGTTGTCAGGCAGGATGATCCATTTAACATAGACGACGAAAGCTAACTATCCCGCCCTCTCAACTTAGACGACCTAAAGATTGCCATATCTAAGCTGAGGTCTAATAAAGCCGCTGGATTGGATGGCTTGAATGCCTAGCTCTTTAAAGCAGCTAGAGATAAGTTGGTTCATAGCATGCACCAATTTATCTGTAAGATATGGTCGGAAGAAAGCATGCCCGATGAATGGAACTTCAGTATTGTTTGACCGATCCTGAAAAAAGGAGACCCTCTAAACTGCACCTACTATAGAAGAATCAGTCTACTTAACACCGCCTTAATGCCGTAATGTGTGAATGTCTAAAGCGCATCGTCAACAACCTGATAGGTCCTTATCAGTGTGGTTTTAGACCAGGAAAGTCCACAGTCGATCAAATATTCACATTACGGCAGATAAAGGAAAAAACCCAAAAGCACCAAATCGACACCCACATCTTTTCATCGATTTCAAGGCCGCATATGACAGCTTCTATAGGGACGAGTTGTATAGAGCCATGTCTAGTTTTGGCATCCCTGCCAAACTCGTCCGTTTGTGCAGGATGACCATTGAGAATTCACCCTGTCCTATTAAGGTTGGAAACAACTTAACAGAACCTTTCGATGTCAAAAAAAAGTTTTAGACAAGGTGATGCGCTATCATGTGATTTTTTAACATCGTGCTTGAAAGAATACTGCAGAGCATACACGTCAGAGGCAGTATCTTTCAAAAGTCTGTCCAATTACTAGCATATGCTGATGACATTGACATAATCGGAAAAAATAAGCGTGATGTTAATGGGGCTTTTGTGAGCATTGTGGCACAGGTGGCAAAAATTTGTTTAACGGTTAATGAGGGCAAAACAAAGTACATGCTGTCATTAAGAAAGCACCTACACCTACATCGACGTCTTGGTCAAAACATCACCAATGACAGACGTAACTTTGAGGTAGTCAAGGGCTTCGTCTACCTAGGCACCGCTATATACGCAGAAAACAACACCAGCGCTGAGATCAAACGGAGAATAACTCTTGGTAACCGCTGTTTCTTTGGGCTTAGAAAGCAATACGGACAGAAGCATGAACTATGACAAAAGCGGATGAAAGCAATTTGGGTTGGTTCGAGAGAAAAGTTCTTCGTGTGATCTACGGTCCCGTATGCATCAAAAGTGAGTTGAGAAGAAGATGGAGCTACGAGCTGTACGGGCTTTACAGCGACGTAGACTTAGCCAGAAGGGTAAAAGTCCAACGACTAAGATGGCTGGGTGACTTAGAGCACATGGAAAATAATGCTCCGGCCCGGAAAGTCTTCAAATCCACACCCACAAGACAACGCAGTGAAGGAAGAACGCGAATCAGGTGGTGCGCAAGTGGAAAGTGACCTCAACCAACTTCGAACGTGAAACTGGAGACATCTAGCTAGGGACCGAGCTAGATGGAGAGGTTTGTTGGGTGAGGCCCTAGTTCACACAGGACTATAGCGCCACCTTAAGTAAGTAGGTAAGTTCGATTCTTGATATCTCCCAAACTAATTTAATTCATCCATTTTGTAAAAATTTAAGAAAATCTTCTAAAATTGGTAAAAATTTGTGAAAATCTATTTAACAAAACTAGGTTTTCAAAATTAACTATTTTCTTATATGAAATATATTGTTGGTAATTTTAAAATTTTTAAGAATAATTCAACTGAAAACTTTTTTAACTCTACAATTTTTAAGCATGACAAATGGCGGGACGGGAGGGGAAGTTATCAGTGTGAGTCGCACGCCAGCCTCTTTTTCATTTTTGAATTGCTATCAATTTAAAACTATTTTGGAATGTATCAATGATAATCTTCTAAGTACAATTTTAATATTTTTAGTACTTCACTTAGTTTCAGAAAATTCTCAATAGTTACTTGCACTCTGAATTAAGACTTGAAAACCTTGTAGTTTATGCTTTTATGAGTTTAAAAATATCATTATTTTGAAGCTGATTTAGAACCAAAGTTAAATGTTCGTTTTCATCTAAAATTTCGTTTTTATGTTTTTTCAATGTATGCATACAAATTTCAAAATTTGAACGTGATTCTTTATAAAAATAAAAACAATATTTGAAATGGTTTAAGATTTCTTAAATCTAAGCAAAATAAAAAGTAATATTTTACATTGAATATATCCTCTAAGAAATCTTAATTGTAACCTTGTTTTTTTTTTTTTTTTTTTAATTTTGAAAAGTGATATCTCCAGAACCTAAAGTAATAGAATGATTTTAAAGATGGATTCAGAAGTTGAATAGCAGGTACAAGGACTTGTTGACCAGTCCGTTGGTAACTATGGTCTAGTGACTTACAACTTTCAACCATTTCTTTGTGCGAGTACTGTCGTTAGGAATAAAGGCGAAAAGAGTTACTCTTACATTATTTGTTAATTCCTCACTCAAGAGGTTACGGTAGAGTTTACATATGATTCAGCCGGAGACGGATTTGGCGATCTATTGCTATTACAGTTGTTCAATGTTGTACCTTCTCCCTATTCTGACTTAGGTCTTGAAACCTAGTTGCCAATTTAAATGCAAGGAGGTAGTAGTCGGTAAGGTAAGTCATTTCTTGCTCTTCCGAAAGTTCGGACATTCAGGATGTATTTATCGTCGATCACAATATGGTAAATCTGGTTGACGGTAGATTTATCCAAGTTCCTTTGTGGATGTTGAGGTGTACTGGTCCCATATTCGTCCCGCAGCCAAACCTATGAGCCTGAATCAGTTATCGAAAGTGTTGAAGTGCATTATTTCTTTCCCGATGATTTCACCAAAATCTCCCAATACAGTTTTAATAATGTATCTAAGACACGAAAGTATCCTTCGTGTTGTCATCCTTTTTTTCTGTTGGAGCGTTTGCGCATATTGTGGTAATGTGGCCGGATCCCGCCGTGATGATGTCTCCAATGACCAAGCAGCATCCAAATAGGCGTTGTTGGTTCTGTCGGTAGAAGTCAATATATTAAACATCGCAGTTTTGTATGCTTTTTTAACCGTACTCGCATTTCCTGGATGGTGAAAATGTCTGCTTTAAAGCAGCTAACAAATCTTTAAGTGATCAGGAAGTCCCCTGATTTGAAATCCAAGTGCAAGAGCCGACATTACTGCTTCTGAGAAGCCTGAGCTCAGAATATGTCATAGAAGTCCTATAAGATGTTCACTAAATAGTTCAACTTAACTGGAAATTTAGACGCCACCATTTATTCTGTCTCCAGGATTTCTCCGTTGACGTCTTTATAAAGGATAGATGCCTTAGTGGAAATACCTCTCCATCTCTCTCGTTTGCTACCCCCAACAACTTTCCAATGCATTTGTACCCAATCTCCAGTTGAGGTACTACGCACCGAAGTGAGAGCAGGAGTTAATAGACAGAGGTGGGTTTTGAGAAAAACATGTGGATGCTTATATCCTCTTGGGCGCACATATCTACCATTTGAAAATCAATTTCTTCAATCGTCAAGAAACAAAAAAATAGTGCGAATTATTAGATTGTTCTTGTTACCAAAGTACTAATAACGTCCTTGTTTTCCTTGCGATCGATATCAATGATATAATAGTGTTTCCACACCACCACAAAAAACACACAAATAAAATTATACAATGCTATATCCTAAAATCAAAAGAGATTTTCAAAAATACAAAAATGCTTAAAAAATAAGCTGCAAACAAAAAATGAACAACCGCATCGTAATATCAAAACACTATACAAATTCAAGTACATACGATATCATAACAACCATCAGCCCTCAATAAAACTTCAATGCCATCCCAATCCCATATCAGAGGTCATCACCAAAAAAAGGTTATGGTTAGGGTATTGTTAAGGGTTTTTCATAATGAAAAATCAATGCTTACATGAAGAGGGGGCGAGTGCAAATATGATGTGAGAGCATACCTATAAGAGTTGTTATGATGATCATCGTAACGTTAACGCTCTGGCGGCAGCGAGGGCGTATTTGGTGTTTTTACACCCCAACCCCCATTTTTACACATTTATGATTCTAGATTTTTAATGCAAATTCTAGTCACGTAAAATTTTAACCCTCTTACAACACACTTTAGGATACAAATATTTGCAACTCTTAACAACCCTCAAAATGGCTCTAAAGCTCAAAATGCAAAATAAAAAAAAATACAAAAAAAGAAAAAAAAAAAAATGTTTGGTTTGGTATAGAGGTCTCTATAGGTATGTCATGGGGACGGTGTTAAAAATCAAACACCCTGAACTAAACCCCAATCTCGTATACCCCGTTAGCATTGTATAGAGATGACGTGATTGACCCAGTTGATGTGATGATTTCTCGAGATCCGTGTAATCACTTGTAATGCGCTATTTTGGCATTGCGATGTTCAATACGATGAATGTTCGAATACAGAGAATCCAAATTCGAGGGTATTTTCTGCTATTGTGGGTGGCCGGTTGGTCGGGTGGTTTAAGGCAACTTATGGGGGTTTCCAAAGGGAGGACTTCCATCAACAAAGGGGTGAACCTGAGAGATGAGAAATCGAATTTTCTCAAAAATGGGTACATGGAAATGTCAATGGCTGATGTATATATCTCTACTTTATCATCAATCGGGTTCTGTGCCGTCTGGATCTGTATTTTCGTACGAGTATGATGATAGTGATGGTGAAGGGTTCCATCTCATTCAACATTGAAGCTTGATTTGTAAATTTTTGCTTTTTCCACACTCAATGACACAATTTTTCACTTTGAATTGAAATTCAGTGTTTTCAAATTTGCATTATGTATGTAGGTATGTAGGACAGGGATGGGGCGTGATGATGGGGCTGAGGGTGTTGACTGATGTTGGTATCGAGGTGGTTGATGGTTTGCCGATGAATGAACGAAAGTAAACTAGTTACATTTGCAAATTGTCAATTTCTAGAAAAACAATGACATTTCCTTTTAGCAACAAAAAAAAAGAAAATAAACAAAACAAAAACAAAATGATGAATAGAAATTTGACATGAATTGAATAGGAAATTGGTACAAGAGCAATAATTTGTATGAAATGTGTTTTTATGAATAATACACAAGGGCGTTCAAGTGATGTGTTCTTGAGTTATGATGAGTGCTTATATTTTAAAAGGTCGTTTAAATTGTAATATTTTTTCTCTTAGAATGATTTACAGTGAAATGTATTATTTGATATTCGCGATTTATATGTTCACCTATACAAATTATGGTGAATACAGACAAGGATGTTGAAAGTAGTAGATAAAAAAGTAGAACTTTCGAGAGCACTGAGTATATTTCAGTGTAATAAACTGATATTATTATTAGAGATAAAATTTGTTACTTCCTACTGCAAATTATCCACTAATCTCTACTAATATACAACGAAATCAATCTTTTGTGCTATATTAATATATGAGAATTTAAAGCCCATCGAAGGTTCTTACCAGTGTGGCCTTAGACCAGGAAATATTCAGTAGATCTAATATTCTGATTACTACAGTTCCGGGAAAAAATTCAAGAACATTAAGTAGACACCCACCTTCTTTTTATCAATTTTTAGGCCACATATATATAACAGCATCTACAGGAACAAACTATATAGAGCTATTCCTCTTTTTAGCATCTATGGATGGAGAATTCGCGTTGCTCCATAAAGGTTGGAAACAATTTAACCGACATTTTTGATGTAAAAAAAGGCTTTAGACAAGGTGATGCGCTGTCATGTGGTTTTCTTAACATTGTTCTTGAAAGAAGAGAGCAGAGAACCTACGTCAACACTAGATGCACTATACCTTACAGGAGTCTACCCAATTACTTGCATATGCTTGATGACATTGGCGAAATCAGACAGTGTCCATGGAACTTTTGTGAGTATTGAAATAGAGGTGAAAAAATGTAGTCTCTCATAGAGCAAAACAAAGTACATGTTATCATCCATAAAATATCTGCAAAACCGACGAGGTTTCGGCCAAAACGTTACCATCGACAGACGTAACTTTGGGGTAGTTTAGCACTTTGTCTACCCGGGTCGGCTATGAATATGAATGTAGAAAACAATGCCAGCGATAAGTTCAAATGAAGAAATATTCTTGCTAACCGCTGTTTTTTTGTTGAGTGGAGTACACTAAAGCTTTATCTCGTTCTATAGGATCCTCAACATCGGTGCAGAAGCATGTACTATGATAAAAGCTGACGAGATAAAAGGTCTTTAAGTGATCTACGGTCCCGTATGCACAGAAGATCAGTTGAGGAAAAGATGGAACGACGAGCTGCACGGGCAGCTACGTATAAATACCTATCCAAAAGAACAAAAGTTAAACGACTGAGATGGCTGGGTTACTTAAGGGGGTATTCTGGTCTAGAAATTAAAAAAAAATCGATTTTTTTTTCTTTTCATATTTTCATAGTTTAACTATTTAAGTATATGTCTACGAGAGGATTTTTCCAAATTCAAATTATTTTCGGAGAAATAAGTATTTTACTGAGCAGCCATCCAAATCGGTTGGGCTGCAACTAATAGAACAAAAGACATAATAGGGTACTTTAAACGCTTTTTTCTCAGAACTGTCTTTTTGAATCTGATACCCACGATTTCTCAGGTTCTGTCGAACCGATTTACTTGAAATTTTAAGAAAGTCTTTTTCAGGGACTTGTCTACGTCCGGAACTACGGCCATCCCCAAATTTCATTTTTACTATTTTTAACAAATCGAAGAATGTTCAAAAAAAAAGTAAATTTTTTGTATTTTTCTTTAGACAGCCGCCATTTTGTAAAAAAATGTTTGTAACTTTTTCGTAGTTCCAGACATTGCGACATTATTGTAGATTAATAATCTTTTTTAGTTTTTGATTTCAGATTTCTAGGAGAGTTAAAATCGTGGGTATGGTCACGCACCAAATTTTTGAGACGCACCACTCCATCAGCTGATAACTAACTTTTTATTTTTTTTTGTATGCTTCTAATGTGAATAAATATTGTATAAAAATATTGATGGTAAAATTGTTGCTTGCTTTTTTCTACAGCACTTCAAAAATTACCTAAAATTCATGTCTCTAGACCAGAATACCCCCTTAAAGCGATAAGAAACTAATGGCTAAAACACAAACACGTTTCATTTTAGGCTTAGTTTGCGTTCCAAGGGGAGAGCTTTGAGGTTGCTTTGAATGACATTTGTAATATGACCTTTCTAAAATTACACTTCTGTCATTAGCAGCTGTTATTTTTTCCCAAAAGTTTGTTTTGATTTTTCTGGCAGTAAACTATAAGAATTTTGAAATTAAAAAAAAAGGCTGGGATGCGACCCACACTGATAACCTTCCATCCCGTCTGTCGATTTGTCTTGTCTTAAAAGTTTGTCCATATGTATATTTTTATGAAATATCGAAAACAATATTTTCTGTGAAATACAATAAGTTTGAAGCCAATATTTTTAATTTTTGAAAAGCTATTTGAGTCGAAAGTAAATTTTTACTAAGTTTCAGTATTGTTTTTTTTAGAGTTTTATTTTTTGTAAAAAAAACTGTCAATTCGATTTTTTTCAATATTTTACCAAATGTTGAAAACAATATTTCTAAAAAGATAAAACTAGTTTGAAGCCAATATTTCAAATTTTTGAAAAGATATTTTAGTCGTAAATCAATTTTTACCAACATTTATTAATTTTTTTTAGGTTTTTTTTTTTTGTAAGAAAACTGTCAATTCGATTTTTCTCAATATTTGTCCTAATGTTGAAAACAATATTTTTTGTAAGTGAAAATTAGTTTGAAGCCAATATTTCAATTTTTTGAAAAGATATTTAATTCGAAAATCAATTTTTACCAACTTTTGTTAATTTTTTTTTAGGTTTTTAATTTTTTGTACAAAAACTGTCAATTCGATTTTTTTCAAAATTTTACTGAATGGTAACAACAATATACTTTGAAAGATAAAAGTAAATTAAAGTCAATATCTACAATTTTTGAAAAGATATTTGAGACGAAAACCAATTTTTACCAACTATGGGTAATTTTTTTCCGGTTTTTAATTTTTTGTAAAAAAAACTGTCCATTCGATTTTTTTCAAAATTTGACTGAATGTTAGCAACAATATTTTTTGAAATATGAAAGTAAATTTAAGTCAAAATCTACAATTTTTGAAAAGATATTTGAGTCGAAAATCAATTTTTACCAAATTTTGTTAATTTTTTTTTCGGTCTTTAATTATTTGTAAAAAAACTGTCAATTCGATTTATTTCAAAATTTTATCAGATGTCAAAAACATTATTTTTCGTTGCAGAAAATTGGTTTGGAGATGAAATCAAATTTTATTCGTAAACATTTTTTTTTCAGTTTTTTATGATTTATAAAAAAAACGTTATTTGTTTTTTTTTTTCAAAAAATATACTTCTTTGCGTTTTTGGTTCGTAACATATTTATCGTTAACCAAAATTTTCACCTTTTTTTCAAACTGCTATGGTAAAAAAACCTTGAGTGCCCTTTCTACCTTATTATTTGTATAACAAAATTTAATTGAAATCGATGTCTCTTCTGGTTCTTGAGCTATGGACGACAAAAAAAAAGAAACGTCGCGAACGTACGAACGTACATACACATGCTCGCACAGACATCTTTCTAAAAATCTTTTATTTCGACTCTAGGGACCTTGAAACGTCGAGAAATGTCAAAATTTTCAATTTGACAAATCGGACCCATTGCAATAACTCAATGGGAAGTTAATAAATTTATCGCGGAAGTAGCTAACAGCCAATCGTGTGTATGTTCAGCTCATGGAGCAAGAAGAAGTGCAGACTGAGAAAAACCGGTGGGTCCGGGAGCTCAATCCATGAGGAGTTCTTCGAAACTCATTTTCTGTTCTAGAAAAATTACACGTTTTCAAAAAAAAATTATATATGTAGTTATTATGTATATTTCAATAACTTACCTTTTAACTTTTTATGAAAACCAATGAAAATCCATCCAAAAGCAAATGTAGTTGACTTTTTATACACTTGTTGAACTGTCAGAAAAGCAAATGTTCAGCAAATTTGAGCTAGAGCTTCCGTTTGGAGTCACATTACGTTCGTTTCCTTAGTATTATCAAAAGAAACGTGAGGTCAAAGCTTCATTGTGATAGCATGCATTGAATTCCTATGGCTGGACTCGTAAACGTCAGGCGAGGCCGAAACTTAAGCGTGTTTGTGTTTCAGCCATAATGCTCCGGAAAGTCTTCGAACCCACACTGCGGCCAACGCGTCTCTTTAAGTAACAAAGTAAGAAGTTACATCATAGTTTAGAGATATTTGTATGAAAAGAGATTCTTTCCTTTTTCATTTTATTAAACAATTGTTAGTTGAAAATTCTTGACCAGTATAACAAAAAAATTTAATGTTCTAATAAGAGTTTAAATCAAATATGTAATTAAACGCATTGCCTTCAAAACTCTGATTGTATGATAAGAAAAGCACCTTTATTCAAGTAATCCCATAATCTATACCCATATTATTTACCTAGAAAGAAATCCCCACGTTCAAAATTTGACATAAGGATTCGGCTAAATGTCAGTCACTACATTATTCCCTATTTTACTTTTTTCTATGGGTATGCACTGTACTGTACCTACCTATGTAATAGTATTTCTCTGGCTGTTATATTATTTTTTGAATAGAATAATAAAACCCTGTTCACACTGCTCATATAAAATATGATATAATATACATACGTAACGTAACGCACTCACGGATGCATAATGTTGAATTTTGCATTTCATGGTACGCCAACCTTTTTAAATTTTTTCTTTGCTTTTGCTTTTGCACTCATCGTGTCATATCCCATCTACCTTCTGCATACGAGTATATTGTTCTCGTTCGCTCATCTGAACTTCTATGACATGTAAAAATGATATGCATCATGTCAGTTCACATTATCAACATGGCGTTTTGTATACCATTTTGACATTTCAATACCATCGTGTTAGGTTAGGTGCGGTTGGTGTAGTTGATGTTGGATTGCTTTGCACGAAATGCATTTTTACTAAGAATGTGAAAGATAACATAAGGGTCTAGTTAGGTTTTTGTGCAAAAATAAAAAATTGATTTAGAGGTGTCAAAAAGGTTTAAAGTTCACTTCAAAATCATTTCATTTATCACAAAAATGTATGTATAAGTTGATGTTGAGAAAGTACATGAAATGTTTAATGTTCTTTCATAATTGCTTCCAAGTTAACGAGAAAATGACACTTAAGTTTGACGTTTCAATGTTCTGAAATGGAAGCTGTAAACTAGAGTAAGCTCCCTTAAAAATTTATTAAAAAAACAAAATTGGACTACCAATGAGAATTTTAAAATATGTGTAATGACATTCATTTAGTATTTCTTTAAAGTGCAAGTACATCCGACCTGTTTGTATTGTTTTTTTATTTTTGTTCTATGATGATGTTTTCTATGTGCGCTTTCGCACCGTATCAAAACTAACGGAAGGAAACGTGTGAATATCATTGAATATATTTCTCTTTCAAATAATGAACTTGTCAAAAATGACAAACATTAAAATACGTACAAATATTTGAATACGTAATGTACACATGGACAAATACTGGTAAATGGTATTTTATTCAAAAAATTCAGGTTTGTATACGTAACTTAAAGTAACAGTTGAAATGTTTTATAAAGAGTGTCCCAAAAGTAATGCAAGGCTTAAATGTTGACAAGCATTAAAATAAAAATTATTTGACAGCTGTCACTTTAAAATTATTAAAAATAGAGAAATAAGTAAAGAGGCATCATATTTTGGTTTGGAGGGTTACTTTTTATTGATTGCACCAAAAACAAGGTTACCATATTAATGAAAAAAGAAACAAGAATTTTAAGACATTATTGACAGATCTCAACTAATAGTCCAAATATTCACTCAAAAAAGAACGGAAAGAGCTGAATTTCGATTGAGTGTTCATTTATAGGTCCTTGTCATTCACTAAAAAGTCCCCATATTTTGTAACCGAATTCAATTTTTTGGGGTATACATATCTTATTTTTTGACAGAAGTTGAATTGCAGCTCATTGTAATTTCAGATGAAAAAGATTTTCACATGTTTGTTCGTAAATTTGATTGATTTACAAAAAAATGGAAGAAATTACTGGAAAGTAAAAGTAGTGCTTTTTATTGTGTTATGTCATGAAAAGTATTTATTTTTATTTTCTAAGTGATCTGAGAATTTCGAAAGTTTCGAAAGTTTTATGAACAGGTGAAACGAAATTCACAGGTACAAAAACCTAGAACCGAAGGCTGCAAGGACGAAAGTGGAAACATCATAGTGGAACCGCAGTCAATGCTGAGGATATGGAAGGACCACTTCTGCAGACTGTATAACGGCGACGAAGAACTGAATTCTGCTGTCAGGCAGGATGATCCATTCAATATAGACGACGAAAGCCAACAATCCCGTCCTCCCGACTTAGACGAAGTAAAAAGTCTAATAAAGCCGCTGGAGCAGATGGCTTGAATGCCGAGATCTTTAAAGCAGCTCGAGATAAGTTGGTTAGGAGCATGCACCAACTTATCTGTAAGATATGGTCGGAAGAAAACATGCCCGATGAATAGAACCTCAGTATTGTTTGCCCGATCCTGAAAAAGGAGACCCTCGAAACTGCACCAACTATAGAGGAATAAGTCTACTTAACATCGCCTATAAAATCTTCTCTGCCGTAATGTGTGAACGTCTAAAGCCCATCGTCATCAACCTGATAGGTCCTTATCAGTGTGGTTTTAGACCAGGAAAGTCTACAGTCGATCAAATATTCACATTACGACAGATCCTGGAAAAACCCAAGAATACCAAATCGACACCCACCATCTTTTCATCAATATCAAGGCCGCATATCGCACCTCCGGTGCAATATCGACGCAATTGCAATTTTTTCTGAAATTGAGTTAAGAACGCCATAATGTCCCAAATGTCAAGTTTTATCCGTGGTAAAATTGACGTGATTGTATCTTTGCTAGTGCCCAAAAGAGGCTACTTTTTTGTTTGACACAAAAGTTTAAACTATAAAATTTTTCGGAGCAACAAAGTCGTAATGTACCTTGCGCTCCACAATAGTTCAAACCCTTCACAAGCTCAAAAAAGAAACAGGTGAAAGATATAAAAGGTAATAATATGAACTCTAACTCACTGAATAGTCAGCTATTTTTAGGACTCCTGAAGTCGATTCTGTAGGCCTATTTTAGGGCGATATATTATTTTCAATAAGCAAGCAAACTTTAACCGTGATTCCTGAACATTTAAGCAAATTGCATTTACGTCATTATTGCACCGGAGGTGCGATATGACAGCATCTACAGGGACGAGCTGTATAGAGCCATGTCTAGTTTTGGCATCCCTGCCAAACTCGTCCGTTTGTGCAGGATGACCATGGAGAATTCACGCTGCTCCATAAAGGTTGGAAACAACTTAACAGAACCTTTTGATGTAAAAAAAGGTTTTAGACAAGGTGATGCGCTGTCATGCGATTTTTTTAACATCGTGCTTGAAAGAATAGTGCAGAGCTTACACGTCAACACTAGAGGCACTATCTTACAAAAGTCTGTCCAATTACTGGCATATGCTGATGACATTGACATAATCGGAAGAACTCAGCGTGATGTCAATGGGGCTTTTGTGAGTATTGAGGCAGAGGCGGCAAAAATGGGTTTAACGGTTAATGAGGGCAAAACAAAGTACATGCTGTCGTCTAGAAAGGACATACAACACCGACGTTTTGGTCAAAACGTCACAATCGACAGACGTAACTTTGAGGTAGTCAAGGACTTCGTCTACCTAGGCTCCGCTATAAACGCAGAAAACAACTCCAGCGCTGAGATCAAACCCAGAATAACTCTTGCTAACCGCTGTTTCTTTGGACTAAGAAAGCAATTGAGTGGTAAAGTCCTCTCTCGAGGTACCAAAGTGTTGCTATATAAGACCCTTATGATCCCCATTCTGCTATACGGTGCAGAAGCATGGACCATGACAAAAGCGGATGAAAGCACCTTGGGTCGCTTCGAGAGAAAAGTTCTTCGTGTGATCTACGGTCCCGTATGCATCGAAGGGGAGTGGAGGAGAAGATGGAACGACGAACTGTACGGGCTGTACAGCGACGTAGACTTAATCAGAAGAGTAAAAGTCCAACGACTAAGATGGCTGGGTGACGAAGAGCGCATGGAAATCAATTCCCCGGCCCGGAAAGTCTTCGAATCCGCACCCACAGGACAGCGCAGTAGAGGAAGACCGCGGATCAGGTGGCGCCCACAAGTGAAAAGTGACCTCACCCAACTTGGAGTGCGAAACTGGAGACATCTAGCTAGGGACCGTGCTAGATGGAGAAGTTTGTTGGGTGAGGCCCTAGTTCACACAGGACTGTAGCGCCACCTTAAGTAAGTAAGTATTTAAATTTTTGAAGACAAACTTATTTTTCAGTTAAAATTTTGAATCTCGAAGGGTTCAAATTGTTAAAAATGATAATAATTTTTCGGAACGAATCTTAGAGCCATCTGGTGTCCCTCAGGGCAGTCATTTGTTACCACTTTTATTAATATTATTTATCAATGACATTCCTAATATATTTAAAAATTCATCATGTCTCCTATTTGCAGATGATCTGAAACTGGATCACACCACTTCACCATTCAAGATTGCTCCTTGTTGAATGATGATTTAAATAGATTGGCTGCTTGGTGTGACAAAAATTGTCTACACTTAAATGTCTCTAAGTGTCAAGTTATGTCCTGTTTTCGTATCAGTTCACCTATATACTTCAATTACATTTTTAACGATTCAGAACTAGAACGGGTGGTTCAGAAAAAAGATCTTGGAGTTGTACTAGATACAAAACTTTCCTTCTTACCGCACATAGATTTCATAATTAATAAATCCAATCTAATGCTAGGGTTCATTAAGAGAAACCCTAAAGAATTTAATGACCCATACACATTTAACTTCCTTTTTAATTCTTTGCTTAGATCAGTGCTTGAGTACTGCAGTACAGTTTGGAATCCAACTTATCGAAAAGTACAAAAGAAATTGACAAGATACGCATTTTTTTAAATTAAATTATTGATTGATACTCCACCTTATAAAACCAGGTGCAAGTTATTTGGAATACAAAGTCTGGAAAGTCGTCGTACATATTTTGGAATAATGTTTATCAGGGACATAGTCTCACACTATATTAAATGTCCTCCATTACTTTCTTCAATATGTAGACGCGTTTCTAGAAGTAATTCTCGTGATTTCATTTTGTTTCATGAGCGTTTTCATAGAACGAACTATGGTCGTAATGAACCAGTATCTCGTTTCATCAGGGAAGCTAATTTGGTTTGCAACAGATTAAACTTGTTTGGTAGATGCAATAGAGATACTTTTAAGCTATATGTATCTAACTTATAAAATCTGCCTTAATTTAAATAATCAAATTTTATAATTATTTATATGTAATATAAAATGATAATTTTATTTTATTACTAGTTTAGTTGTTAAGAACTAATATTAGTCTATAAGAAAAATGTTCTCTGATTGATGAAATAAATAAATAAATAAATAAGTAAATAAATAAATAAATACAAATATTATTTTTTTTTTCGTTAATTGTACTCGCACCCGTGCCATGATAGTTTGTGCGTTGGAATGTCTACCACGTAATACAACGAACAGTAGATAGGTGATTCCTGTACAATCGGGACGTTAGTGCACAAGGCGAAGCAGAGCTCCTTCGGTTCAGTAGGACTATTTTCGAACGGGACCGAACTAATAGGATGAAACAGGAGAAGGAAGTTTTGGAGGCTTCAGTCGGTACTTGATAGTTGGTATTCGGGATGGGGGTTTAAACCTAAGCCGGCTTACATACTTCTTTTATAGTTTAAGAGTTAATTTTTAAGTAGAATAGGGAATGGCACAAAAAAAAATTAAAAAAATGTATATGAATTAAAAAAAAACATGAACTTTTATAGTTTTAAGTTGTTTATAGGTAGAATAGATAATTTGTTAGTTTTAAGTTTTGTATTAAGGGCCCTTTCTTAAGCAGTTCTTAAATAAAAATAAAAAAAGTATATCGAATTTTTTTTTTTCCTAATAAATCAAAAAAAACCACATCTCCAAATTATATAACGGAGATGACGAACCGAACTCCGCTTTAAGGGAGATAGAACCACTCAACCTAGGCGACGCAGATCAACAATTCCGCCTACCCGACCTTGACGAAGTGAAGAAAGCTATATCTAAACTTAAGTCAAACAAAGCTGCTGGAGCTGACGGCATCGCTCCCGAACTATTCAAAGCAGCAGGCGATGACTTGGTAGGGAGCATGCACCAACTCATTTGCAAAATATTGTCGGAAAAAACAACCTGATAGGTCCTTTTCAGTGTGGCTTCAGATAAGGAAAGTCCACTATCGACCAAATATTCGCACTACGGCAGATCTTGGAAAAAACCCAGGAGCTTCAAATCGATACCCACCACCTCTTTACCGATTTTATAGCCGAGTATGAGAGCATCTATAGGGAAGAGCTCTACAGAGCAATGTCTAGTTTTGGCAATCCTGTCAAACTTATCCGTTTGTGCAGAATGACGATGGAGAATGCACGCTGCTCTGTCAAGGTCGGAAAAGATCTTAACGATTCATTTGATGTCAAAAAAGGTTTTAGACAAGGCGATGCACTGTCATGCGGCTTATTCAACAACTCAACCGTCAACACTAGAGACACAATCTTTCAAAGGTCCACCCCATTACTCGGATACGCAGATGATATTGACATAATTGTAAGATCAAAGCGTGATAGAGCATTGCGAAGGGAACGAAGAAGATGGGTTTAGTGGTCAATGAAGGCAAGACCAAGTATATGCTGTCAACAAAAAAGCACATTCAACAAAACGTCACCATGGATAGCTATAACTTTGAGGTAGTTGATTACTTTGTCTACTGCTATAAACACAGACAACGACACCAGCTCTGAAATCAAACAAAGATTAACTCTTGCAAATCGCTGCTTCTTTGGACTTAGAAGGCAATTGAGAAGTAAAGTCCTCTCTTGAACATCTATAAGACACTCATCATCCCGAGGCCTGGACCCTGTCAAATAAAGATGAGAACGTCTTAGGATGCTTCGAGAGAAAAATTTTTCGGGTAATTTTTGGTCCCGTACGCATAGATAGAGAATGGAGGAGAAGATATAACGACGAACTGTACGGCTGTACAGCGACACTGACCTAGTTAGCAGAATTAAAGTCCAACGGCTTAGATGGCTAAATCATGTAGAGCGGATGAACATCAACGCTCCAGCCCGGAAGGTCTTCGAATCCAATCCCGAGGGACGTCGCAGTAGGTGGCGCACCCAGGTGGGAGAGGACCTCAACCAACTTGGCGTGCGAAACTGGAGACAGCTAGCTAGGGACCGAGCTGGCTGGAGACATGTTCGTTTAGGCCCAGGTCCACCTAAGACTGTAGCGCCACCTGAAGTAAGTAAGTTATAAAGCCAAAAATAATTAAAATGCAATTATAGTAAAACAGATCTTAGTACCGAAAGGCATTACAACCAAGTATTATTGCTTAACTTAGAGTATCCGTATGGGACCAGTAAGTTAGTTTTAAGTTAATTAGGCTAGTTTTACGAATTTTTGTCTAGCTTTAAGATAGTTTTAATAATGAATTAATAAAAAATGAATAAAAACAAGTGTGTTGGACTGTCAAGCTAAAGATCTTGGGTTCGATCCCTGCCGGTGTCATCTAAAGTTTTTTTCACGGCTACTGCCTCTTGCGAGGAATGAAAAATTCTTCAAGAGTAATTCTTGTTACGAAAACTTTGAACGTTGACATTATGTGTAAGGCATTATATCATTTAAATGACCACCACGCAAATCGCTGCAAGCATCGTTTCTTTTGAGGTAATTTTTCACACATATACATAACTATCTGCATAAACACGTTGTTTTTCTTAGCCCCACTGAAAAAACTCCAGTCACCGTGTTGTTGATACCCCATATTTCAATAGTAGGCAAAAAAAGTCAGTTATCATATAACCATAATGCTCCGAATTGACGTTGATACTTGACAGTTGTTCTATCGTAGTTTTCGTAGAAGTAAGGTCCAATCAAATCTCCGGACCAAAGAGAGCAAAGCACCAAACAGTGACTTTCTGTGGATGTAATGGCCTCTCTTCAATTACTTGAGGATTCTCAGAAGCCCAAATACGACAGTTTTATTTATTGACATACCCATCGAGTGAAATTTGACCTTGAATAAATCATAATTAAAATACCATAATGTCAAGAGATTTAGCTATTACGATAACATTATTTGAAAAAGTCAGACATGTGTACGCATGCATGTATGTATGTTCGATATTATTGTTTCTGGTGAAAAACATGATTTTCGAAAAAAAGCTCAAACAGCTAAAACTACTTTTTGTGATGAAGTAAATTAGTGTTCTAAAAAACAAGTTTAATTCCCCGTTAACAAAATTAAACTCCCTATTAGAGTTTTCTTATTGATAGCTTCATTTTAAGTATAATTAAAAATGTCCTGATTTTTCACATTAGTAAATCATCTTAATAAAACTTATCTTCATTGAACACACTATACAAAAGTTTGAGATATTACAAACAAATGTCCTTCAAGTTTCTGATCTGCCCTAAATACAAAATCGTGCTGAAATGTTTGATTCATCATGCAAATGTGCCCTTCAATGACCTATAAAATTTAAAAGAGGGATTATATTGTACTTATTCAGTTTGCCTAAATAATTGTTGTCGTACAAGAAAAACATGTTTCACTTTTGCAACGCTTTAAAAGACCATATTAACATTATCAATTTCCATTTCCCTTACAATACTTTTTCAATTAATTAAAAAATATGTCTCAAGTCGACCTAGTTTGAACTATGGAGTTTTGTTCAACACTCAACTGAGTTTTATTCCAATTTAAAAAAAAGTTTTTTTTTTATCGTTTTCAAATCAACAATTTTATCTTTTGTATCAAAAATTGGAACAACTATCGAGCTAAGAAAAAAAGAAAGCAAAAGAAATATGATGATCAATAACACGAAAAGCCAATGCAGAAACACTTTTCAACACATCATCCCTGGCCAAAGTTGAAATTGCATTTCGGAACATGTTACGACAACTTCATTGACTTGAACTGTTGTTGGTAAGGATGTTCTGAATGTTCTTCTTATTCTACTTGTCTGATGTATGAATGTACGTTGGTTGTTCAATTCCACGTCCTAGAAAGTGAATTTAGGAATTTCATGAACCAGATAAGGATTGAAGTTGAATTAAAGGAAACAAGGATACCATGATAATAGTTCGACAAGTCGTCGGAACGACAAATGCATGTTTATGTGGATATGGATGTGTTTGTGGAAAATGATGATTTCGATGCTGATACTGATGATGACAATGATGACAATGACGGCCATGATAATGTACTGAACAACCTATATCACTATTCTTACTCTTGCCTCCTGAATACTGCGCTGCAGTTTCTGTTCCTGCCATCGCATCATATAAAAGGACGAACGGAGATGAGAGTGATATTGTAGGTAGATTTGATACAAACAAAACACAGGATGTGCAATGAATAAACATGGATCCATCCATCTTGCGTTGCTGAACATGGAATAGGTTTGGCATTTGTTTTCCACCTTAAGATTGGTGGCAATCGGAAACGAGGAGGAACATCATCATCATCATCATCCTATAGCCATCGTACATAATATTATGTATGTCGTTATGTTGTTGTTTGTTGGAATAGAACACAGAATATTATTCCCTGAGCTGGAGCTGAAGCCGAACAGAGCTGCCAGATGAATCACATGACACACAATGAACCAAACCCAGCGACACAAATTAGGTCACGTATTTATGCACCGCTTCTCTTATAGGTAGGAATATCATACATCCAAAGGACTCGAAACTCCTTCTTGTTCGCCTTGTGCCATAATAGTACAATATCTAGATACATTTTCATCTCATTGTGTCATTTGTGTACCTATCTATCTTCCTCTTTTTGATTTCCATCATCGAATGGCGAATTGATTGTGTGCCTAGCGATGCATAAGGTTTTGAGATGATGAGCAGCAACAGAGCCTTGACGAGAAAACGAGAATGAGAGGAGAGGGTTTTGATAGCCAAATTGTATCTATGCACAAATCAATTAACAATTTGTATTGGTGATTAGTTTATTGTTGCATGGGATATATATCTAAGTGCGATAGTGCTTCTCAAAAGGGTCACTTACTTAGTCACAGTGAATAGCATAATAGATGAATCTAGGTGGAGGTACATACCTATAAGGGAATGAATAATGGTCAGTACCTTCCAAAGAGCTCTACGACTGACAGAGTATCATGAATATTTTAGACATTTGACATTAAGGAAAGGGTCTGAGTTGAATTATAGGGTAGGTATCTTAAAGGCTAACGAACATTATAAAGTTGATGGGTCATGATGTCCTCGCGAGCTCAAAGACCGGAGAACATAACAAATTTTCATTGTTTTGGACAATGCAAACAATTTCAAAACGGATTTCGGTGTAAAAGAGCATACTCATTAAGTAATGATGAAAGTATGTATATTATAATACTTAACTATCTAACAAACCAGTGCAGGGTCATTCAAGTTTCCCTCTACGTTGTTTCAGTACACATTTTTGGCTTTGCCATTACGTGCCAAGAAACAATATTATTTAAATGACTGGTTTAGGAAGACTCTCATATCATGCAATTCTTTAAAGGTACGGGTAATTTTTAAATTCGGGTCGTGGCCATAACTTGAATAATGTTAATTATTCAACAAAATTTAGAAATGTCAAATCATATGATTTCGAAACGTTAAATGAATTTTGCATGCAATAGAGTCATTAGTCTTGTTGTGTTGTGGCTTGTTGGCCAGTTTTTTTAAACCACATATTTATAAAATCTTGGCAGTTCTAGACGTTTCAAAGTCCCTAGATTCAAAATAAAAGATTTTTAAAGTGCGTTCGCGTGTACGTTCGTTCGTACCTCCGTACATCCGTACATCCGTTTTTTTGTCTTCCATAGCTCAAAAACCATATCGACGAAGTTAGATGAAAAAAACGGTGAATGTTTTGGTAAACCCTAAATATCTCACGAATAAATAAAGCTAGAGAATTGAATAAAATTTTATATTATATCTATGCCAATAAGTTAAAACAGCTTAAGTCAATTTTGTCCATTTTTTAATATGATCATATAAAGTTTTGAGAACAAGACTTTTTTGATGATTACTAAGAAACTGTTGATGCTGGAATAACGAGTTTTTAGGACGCATGCTTGTAATGCCCTTAAATTCCACATTTCTTTTTTGTGGAAAAACGTCCATACAGCTCATAAAAACATGTTTTTTTAAACTTAAGCTTTTGCAAAAAATGCTTCAAGATTCACACTGCAGCTTATGTGACATAAAATGTTTTTAAAAAATTATATTTCATATGTTTTGCTCTTATTTCTACTTAAGCTTTTTCAAAAAAATGGGAAAAAAATTAAGTTACTAGATAAGTTTAAAATTTAAAACCTGTAAGTGAATAACCTCACAATAAAACGAACTAGAAGACTTGAATATGATTTTTTTGTTCTTATTGAAGTTTTTTTAAGGACAAACAGTTTTTTCTTAAATAAATTTTATCTTACAAAAAAATATTATTATTATTATGATATTGTATTAGGTAATTCATTTTTTAATTTCGGAACTTTTTACTAAAGATAAACGAAACGAATAGAAAGATACTGGTACCAAAATCTTATTAAAAACAACAACATTAAAAAAAAAAGTACCTATGTTTAGTTTTAATTCTCATCTTCTCTTTCATCATCAGTTAAATCAGGATGAATATCTTTAATTTCGTCAGATTTAAGATTCAAATAGAACTCGTAGTATGATTTTTCAATAACAGGCATTAATTCAAACTATTCTTTTTTCTTTTCTATGCTGATGATATTAGGACCCGAGTAACAAATTGGAATTTCATCAACGCCAAGGGCATTGATTCCCCGCTTTTTAATGTTAAGATATTGAAATTCTTCGTTTTCATCAAGGCTTGTTTTGTATTGTATAGTTCCGAAATCATTGGTAAAACGCAACCATTTAACTTCTTGCCAAACATACTTTGTCTTGCCTTCGGATGTTTTGCGCCAAATAAATTTTTCCTTTGACATTTTTGCAAAGTCGAGGAAGTCTGTACGGGTCATTTCATAGACAATGAATGTTTTTTTCCAATCGATCTTACTAATTGATACTATTCCCTTGGGTGATGGATTTTCACTGAAATACCTTTTTCTTCCTCTCAATGACAGCGTGGTCAACATCATACTCCAGGCACTAAAAATTTGTGGTCAATTACATCAATGCTTGAGTTCGTGCTAAAAATTTCGAACATTGTAGCTACGTATACATTTTTGTTTTGACACGCACTGCAATCACTGTAGAAGATCAGGTGTTTAATTGTATTTGAGATTGTTTTCAGTTGCTGAAACACACACGAAGCTATCTATGCTTTATTTGTTGCACGGTCATGGATTGTTAGATTGTATGCCCATTGCCCACAGTTGTCTTTTCCAGGACGAAATATTTGTTCTCAGGAATGGAGTAAGAAGACACTGTTGTATGTCAAATGTTTACACTTTGATTGAATTGTCATTCCTACCAATATCCTTGTTCTTGCTTTTGTTTGCGTGGTCAGCTAGTTTGTGGTGCTCTTCCTGCTCTTTTTATAATTAACTTGTGGCTTCTTCTTCCTCAGCTTCAATTTCTATTTTCGTTTTTAGAACTTCACGTCTGTGACAGGTATCAAGCTTGTTAACTTCCCATAGGAAGTTATTGTAATGGGTCCGATTTGTCAAATTGAAAATTTTGAAATTTCTCGACGTTTCAAGGTCCCTAAGAGTCGAAATAAAAGATTTTTAGAAAGATGTCTGTGCGTGCGTGTGTACGTACGTTTGTACATCCGTACGTCCGTACGTTCGCGACGTTTTTTCGTCGTTCATAGCTCAAGAACCAGAAGAGATATCGACTTCAAATAAATTTTGTTATACAGATAATAAGGCAGAAAGATGCAGAAAGGACTCCCAAGTATATTGCGTTGGTGTTTTTTTTACTATAGCAGTATGAAAAAAAGGTGAAAATTTTGGTTAACCCTAAATATCTTACAAACCAAAAACGCTAGAGACTTGAATTAAATTTTATATAATATATTGTAACATGATACCAAACAGGTATATTTTTTGAAAAAAATCAGTATAACGGTTTTTTTTTTAAATCAATAAAGCTGAAAAAAACAATTTGTCACCTCCAAAATTTAACGACTGAAATATGATTTCATCTCCAAAACAATTTTGTGCAACGGAGAATAATGTTTTTGACATCTGATAAAATTTTGAGAAAAATCTAATTGACAGTTTTTTTATAAAAAATAAAAATCTAAAAAAAAACATTACTCAAAGTTGGTAAAAATTGAATATCGATTCAAATATCTTTTCAAAAACTTGAAATTTAGGCTTCAAACTTATTTTATTTTATAAGAAATATTGTTTTCAACATTTTGAAGAATGTTGAGAAAAATCGAATTGATAGTTTTTTTACAAAAAATAAAAACCTAAAAAAAAAATTATAAAAGTTGGTAAAAATTGATTTTCGACTCAAATATCTTTTCAAAACTTTGAGATATTGGCTTTAATTTACTTTTATCTTCCAAAAAATCTTGTTGTCAACATTCAGTTAAAGTTTGAAAAAAATCGATTTGACACTTTTTTTACAAAAAATAAAAACCTAAAAAAAAATGTATAAAAGGGGGTAAAAATTGATTTTCGACTCAAATATCTTTTCAAAACTTTGAGATATTGGCTTTAATTTACTTTTATCTTTCGAAACATTTTGTTGTCAACATTCAGTTAAAGTTTGAAAAAAATCGAATTGACAGTTTTTTTACAAAAAATAAAAACCTAAAAAAGATTTATAAAAGTTGGTAAAAATTGATTTTCGACTCAAATATCTTTTCAAAACTTTGAGATATTGGCTTTAATTTACTTTTATCTTTCAAAACATCTTGTTGTCAACATTCGGTTTAAGTTTGAAAAAAATCGAATTGACAGTTTTTTTTACAAAATATAAAAACCTAAAAAAAAAAATTTATAAAAGTGGGTAAAAATTGATTTTCGACTCAAATATCTTTTCAAAACTTTGAGATATTGGCTTTAATTTACTTTTATCTTTCAAAACATCTTGTTGTCAACATACGGTTTAAGTTTGAAAAAAATCGAATTGACAGTTTTTTTACAAAAAATAAAACTCTAAAAAAAAACAATACAAAAACTTATTAAAAATTTACTTTCGACTCAAATAGCTTTTCAAAACTTAAAAATGTTGGCTTGAAACTTATTTTATTTCACTGAAAATATAATTTTCGATATTCAGTAATTTTTATATAAAAATTCAAAAGTCCGTTTTTTCATAAAAAATAAAATCTACAAAAAATAGTACGCAAATTTGGTAAAAATTGATACGAGTACATATAGACAAACTTTTAAGCAAGACAAATCGACAGACGGGATGGGAAGTTATCAGTGTCCATAACGTTTATTGTAGCTGAATTTATATAAATTTTTTTCGTATAACTAGATTGCACAATTTACAGAGAAATGGTATTTTCTACCTTACTACTGAAAAACTTATAACATTTATACAATAATAATATCACAGATACAAGAAGTTTTTAGAAGGAAAAGCTACATGAAAAACCTTCATTTAATTTAAAAATAAGTATATTTCCGTAAGAAGAGAGAAATGGGTTCGTGTGAATCACAAAAACAAAAAAAAAAAAAGATGTTGTTTACATATCAGAAAAACAAAAAATAAAAACATAATTATGTTTATCACAGTTATGTATATAAATAATTTAAAATAATAAATAAATAAATAAATAAATGACAAAAATAAATATTTAAGCAAATAAATAAATAACAATAATAAATAATTAAACAAATAAAAAAATAAATAAATAAATAACAAAAAAATAAATAATTAAACAAATAAATAAATAACAATAATAAATAATTAAAAAAATAACAAAAATAAATAAATAGATAAACACGAAAAAAGTAGATAAATAAATAAATAAATAAATAAATAAATAAATAAATAAATAAATATATAAATAAATAAATAAATAAATAAATAAATAAATAAATAAATAAATAAATAAATAAATAAATAAATAAATAAATAAATAAATAAATAAATAAATAAATAAATAAATGAATAAATAAATAAATAAATAAATAAATAAATAAATAAAAAACATAAATAATAAACAAGCAAATAGAAAAATTACAACACCTTAATTAGTTAAATTTAATATTAAATTGTTGTCAGAACAACTGCACAATATTTTATATCGATCGTATAATTTTGAGATTCGAAATGCAACTTTTTCAATTTTTGCTTCTTGGTGCAGATCCTCCGTAGAATAATGCCAGGGATGATTGAGCATCATTTTTAAAATTTTATTTTGCATAATTTGCAGCCTTTTAATATGACTTTTAGCACATGTTCCCCATACAGGAGAACCATATAGCATTATACTTTGAAATATTACTTTGTATAATAACAATTTGTTTTCAACACTCAATTTGGATTTACGATTTATAAATGGATATAAAGTTTTTATCGCCATATTAAGTTTATTTAGTGTTTCTTGAATATGCAAACTAAATGTCAACGTTTTGTCCAGGTGCACCCCAAGATACTTAGCGCTCGATTTCCATTCAGTTTGAACCCCATTCAACTGAAGCCTATTGCTTGGAAGGAAACAGGCTTTCCTTTTTCTAGTGAAAAAGAGGGCCTGTGTCTTGGAAGCGTTTAATTTTATTTTCCAATCATTGCAATATGATTGCACTGAGAATAAAGCAGATTGCAGATTTGTTTCGATTAAGGAACCAATTGCATCTGTTGCATAAATGCAGGTATCATCCGCGAAAATTGCAGTTTTACAGTTATGGGGTTTCGGAAAATCATGTGTGTATATAATATACAATAAGGGCCCAAGAACGGATCCTTGAGGTACACCTGCAACAATTTCAATTACATCGGAATACCAATTATTAACGGAGACTTTGAAAGTGCGTTTTGTAAGGAAGGATAAAATCATTTTTACAAGATATATTGGAAAATTTAAAATAAGAAGTTTGTGAATGAGTCCCTCGTGCCAAACGGAGTCAAATGCTTTTTCGACATCAAGAAAGACCATTCCCGTACTTTTTCCTATAGTAAGGTTGTGTTTAATATCTTTCGTTATTCTGTCAACCTGTTGCACAGTACTATGATGTCTCCTAAAACCAAACTGTTCCTGTGGCAGGATATCAAGCTGTTCCACATGTTGTAATAGTTTGCTTTTTATTAATTTTTCCAAGCACTTACTTAAAGAGCTTAATAAACTAATTGGCCTGTAGCTAGAAGGCAGGCAAGCATTTTTGCCCGGCTTAAAGATTGGGATTACTTTTGCCGTTTTCCAAGTATTTGGAAAGTATCCTATTTTAAAACATGCATTGAAAAGCACAGTTAAAAATTGTATACCTTTTTTAGGAAGATTTTTTAGAAATAAATTTTTTAACCCATCAAATCCTGGTGATTTGGTATTTTTAAGACTTCGTAATATGTCTTTTAAATCATCAGTGGATATAATATCATCGGTAAAATCAATAGTACTAGTATTAAGCCTTTGTATTGATTGCGAGACGTTGTTTTCAATATAACTGTTTATAGTTATATTGCTTGCAACTAAGTGGTTAGCACAGAATTCGGTTGCTAAAGCACCTGCTTTTTCTTCGTTTGAAAGCAATATTGTATTACCTATCTTAAAGGATGGAATGTGAAATTTTTTCTTCTTAACAACTTTTATAATATTCCAAAAGGGTTTACTCCCTTTATCTAAGCCTTGAAGCTTATGGTTCCAAGATTGATTTCGGAAATCGGCAAGCAATATTTTTATAATTTCGTTTAAGGTTTTTATTTCAGAGAAGTAAAATTGATCTCTTGACCTCATCCATAAAGTTCTATATTTATTTCTAATTTTTATGGTTTCTACTATTTGAGGTGGTAATGCGTTACCATTGTTCCGGAGATTAATTTTTTTTGGAACAGATTGCTCAAAGCTTTCAAGTACAGAGTTCGTGAAAGCACTCACAGACTCATCAATTTGAACAAAATGTATGTCATTAGGATTAATGACCGGTATATCTCTTAGTTTTTGTCGCAAAATGCTTTTAAATCTGTTCCAATTTGTGTTTTTAAAGTCATAGACAACATTACATGTCTCTACAGGGGTAGAATTAATTCCTATAAGAACTGGCAAGTGATTTGAACTAAGATCATTTACAACGTTGGGTTGGGTAAAAAGCTCGGGCGTGTTAGTTAGAAAAAAATCCAGAGTGGAGGGATTAGTTCGATTATTCGGGGGAATGCAGGTGGGGTGAGGTGGGTATAAAATGTTAAACGGATGCCTTGAATTTAAATCTGACAAAATATTTCCCCAATCATTTGCCCTACAACAACCCCAATTCCTATATCTACAGTTGAAATCTCCACCAATAAGAAAAATATCTTTTATCGTTATAAATTTACGGAGATCATTTTTAAAATCATACCTTTTGCTTTGCGAAGAAGAGCGACCGGGAAAATAAATTGAATAAATTTTAATCGAACGTCCATTTTCAAATGGTACTTCAATTCCAATGTTTTCAATAAGTTTTGTTTTAATAACAGGTAACAATTTATGTTTTATAGTTCTTTTTACAACTACGCCAACACAACCCCCATTTCTCTCTTCTCTGTCTAAACGATAACAAATATATTCTTTATTTGAAATATTAACATTGCTATCTAACCAAGTTTCACTGAGTAGACTAACGTCAATGTTATGTTTGCTTAGAAAAGCAAAATATTCAATTGTTTTAAATCGAATGCTTTTAGCATTCCAACAGTTTATATTAAAGTTTCCACTCATCATTATTTACTAGAATAAAGATACTTAACAGCTAATTGTGCAATCGTGTTGAATTGCTCGGCCTTGGAATTGCATCGACCGAGTAGAAGTATCATTTCTGCAGTGAGAAAATTAATCTCTTCCATGGAGAAGAGTACATTTGTCCCTGTACTCTTAGTAAAGACGGTTTTTGGAGAGTTTGACCAAGCATTATAAGTATAACCTGTGTTGTTGACGTTTGAAACATTTTCTACAGCTGCACCTTCAGTTGAGTTTGGCACCTTGGACCTCTTGTGTGGCGAAATTGCAGGAAAATCGTTCATGTCAGTTATAAACGATTGATGTTGCCGCTGCTGCGGCATTGTGTGCATTGTTCTTGCAAAAGTCGGCTTGTTGTTGTGATGTGCTTTATTACGCGATGATAGTTTGTCTCTAATTTTACAAAAACTTTGTCGGCTTATGCAGATAGGGTCATTGGCTTTATGCGTTTCGTTACAATTTGCACATTTGATAGATATAGTGTTACAATCATTAGTTGCGTGATTTTGAGAACAGTTGGCACAATGAGTCTTAACGTGGCAGTTTTTTTCACCATGACCAAACATTTGGCAATTATAACATTGC
Organism: Eupeodes corollae; assembly: GCF_945859685.1. Taxonomy (NCBI): domain Eukaryota; kingdom Metazoa; phylum Arthropoda; class Insecta; order Diptera; family Syrphidae; genus Eupeodes; species Eupeodes corollae. The sequence continues at coordinate 17,536,433 of NC_079148.1, read as the reverse complement.
GTCATTTTGTTTCGTTGCCTTCGGGCGAAGTCCCATTTAACTTCGGTTCTAAATACTGAACGAAATTGTTTTTTTAGTTCATTTAATTTTATTGAACCACACTCAAGGTTGATAAGATAGAAAATATCAATGAAGTTATCATAATTTTTTTTTAGCAATTTGATACTTAGACATTTAAGACCACGTGACACTAGTTCTTGTTGAAGTTCGTCGACTTTAACTTCATGTAAGCCATATAGCATAACTTTAAAAGATCTTACTGCTGGCAGATCGTGAGTAAAAAATTGCCAATTTTTTACTTTAAGTATAGCACACAGTTTAGCATGAGTATCAAGATCTTCGCAGTTAACTTTGATGCCAATCGACATTCTTTTTATACTGTATAGATCACTTTTAAGTTCACGAAACAAAGCATGGACATTTTCACTAGTTTGATGCAAGACACAGACCGAGGGAATTTTTGATTTTTTTTTAGATTCAGTTGGTGGAACAACAACTTCATCCACTTCGATGTCGATATCAGTATCGGGATGCGTTTGCAGAGGTATCCAACGGTTATGCTCTACAGAGCTTAGTTTTTGATTCTTTTTAAGCGAAGACATGGTGTCTTCACCATTTGGAGAATGAGATCTCTTGGAAATTTTGATTAAGTTTTTATATACCGCACAGAATGAACAAAAACGTGTGACGCTTTCAGGTAGCCGATTGGTACTCGAAGTTATCAGTGTGGGTCGCATCCCAGCCTCTTTTTAAATTTTATATTCATAGTTTTGAAAATGTTTGAAAATGTCGAAAGTGAAGCTACTGATTGATATTTTTCGCAGTATAATCTATAAATCGATGAAATCCTCAAATCACTGTGAAAATATTTGCAGGCACTGTCTCTTCGGCTATAGTGTGATTTAAAAGCTAGAAAAGAGTTGATATGTTCCCGGATCTCGCTTACTATTTGTGGGTTAATTTTGTTGGAAGCTCCACATCCGCGCTGGTCTGGTTGAGTCGTTGTTCCTGCTTAATTGATCTTCTTTTTAATATGTTGTTTAATAAATTGTTCTGCTTCAGTCAGAGCTGAGCGGAAACACTTTTGGCAAACGAGTGTTCTTTTTCGCTGGACTTCTAGAAAGTTTTTGTTTGAAAATTTTAGATTTCTTCGCTTCTTAGGATGTTTTGCGTTACTTTTTGTCTTCGTTTCAAAGCAATATCAAGACCACATGCATATGCGTGTCGCAGATTGTAGCTTCCTAGTGCTCAATATTTTTGAAAAATATTTTGTTGGTTCTCATCAGAAATGTTTGTCTTACACTTCATGCGACAATCCACTAAAGGCTGAAACTCTCTGGCTTTAATAGCTTTACCAGAATATGTTGTGCAGGTTCCTCCGGTATTTCGATTAGATTTTTTTGTAGGTCTGCTTTCTTTCACATGTTCATATTGATTTTCAGCTATAATAATTCCTTCACAAACACAATTACTCACCGATATTTCCTGATTACCACTTAAGTTTCTTTCCAAAAGAGTTGCGGCTTTCTGAGTATCTTCGCTGTAATTACTAGCGTCAATACCGCTGCTTTGAAAATTTAGAGGGAGGTCAGGATCTTTTAAGCTATCATCATTATCGTCATAATCAAAAATTGAAAAATATCGCGATATCTTCACAACATCAAATTATATTCCATAGTTATAAGATGAAGCTGTTTCATTTACAACTGGATTCTCAAAGCATTCGACGTCGTCGATCAAATAATTCCGTGTCAAAAGCATGTCAACTAAGTATATCAGAAATATCGTTATTCTATTTTATAATACTTCACAATTCGTAACATAATAATTTTGTCTCTATGGGAAAATCACCTTTTCTCTCTGTGGTTACAATTTCACCTTTGTCGTAAATTATTTACCTTTAGTGGGCATCTTTCTTTAATGCCATTAAAAATGTATGTTTTTTGATCTGAAAAATTTTATATACAGTTTTTTTTTTACAAAAATTAACAAACGTTGTTAAAAATTGATTTTTGACTTAAATCTTAAATCTTAAAGTTTAAAAAACTTTCAGAGTTTGGCTGTAATATAATTTTATCTTTTGAAAAACATTATTGTCAACATTCAGCAAAATTTTAAGAAAAATTAAATTGATAGTTTTATCACAAAATAAAAACCTGAACAAAATTTAATAAAAGTTGGCTAAAATTGATTTTCGACTCAAATATTTTTTTAAAATTTAAAAATATTAGCTTGAAACCAATTTTATCTTACAAGAAATATTGTTTTCAACATTCGATAAAATTTTAAGAAAAATCGAATAGAGAATGGCAAAGAAGTTGATGTTGTATACACTGCCTACAGCAAAGCCTTTGATAAAATATCCCGTAAGATAATTTATCTCAAACTAGGAGCCCTAGGCTTTCCATCTATATTTATAAACTGGATAAACTTCTATCTTGCGAATAGAACTTATAGAGTCCTTTTCCGTAACTCAGTCTCCAGTCCTATACATGCAACTTCTGGAGTCCCACAAGGTAGTCACCTTGGCCCCATTCTCTTCGTCTTATCTGTTAACGATGTCTGTCTTAAATTAAAAAACTCAGATATCCTAATGTTTGCGGATGATAATAACATTTTTAAGATTATCTCTACTCCATCTGATTCCTTACTTTTACAAAATGATCTTAATATCTTATTTTTTGTGCATGCATAATTTCCAGAAGTTAAATGTAGGTAAATGTAAACAAATGACCTTTTCGCGCAAACATATCCCATCTCATAGAGTAAACTACTTCCTTACTGACGTCGTCAACGTAGTCGATTCTATTAGAGATCTTGGTATTATGTGTGACAAACACCTGAATTTCCATTCCATTTTGATCAAATTATTAATAAAGCTAATAGATCTCTCGGTTTTATTAAGAGATGGTCAGAAGAATTTTCCAACCCCTATGTAACTAAAGCTCTTTACATTTCCCTAGTCCGTCCTCATCTTGAATATGCATGCCAAGTATGGTCTCCCTTTTATGAAAACCATTCACTCAGAATTGAAAATGTTCAAAGACATTTCGTTCGATTTGGCTTACGTGGCCTCCCCTGGGATGATACATCCAACTTGCCTTCTTATGCCGAACGACTAAAAGTGATAGGTTTGCAGCTCTTATGTAGTAGACGCAAACACGCTGATATATTATTAGCTCACCAATTGTTAATGGGCAATATAGATTCCCCGGCACTCCTGAGTGATATTCATCTTAACACCAACCCTCGAAATCTGCGATCTGTTTCCCTTTTCTATATCCTTCATCACCGCACTAATTACGGGCACTTTGCACCAATGTCCAGAATTCTTCGTCACTGCAACGCTGCTATGGTACTCTTCGATTTCAACATTTCCAAATCCCATCTGAAAGATACCCTTTACTTTCTCCCTTTTTGAGGTCGAATTCAGCGTCCCTTGTAATTTTAAGTCAAATAAAATCTAAATTGTTAGTTCTTGTACATTAAAGAACTTTATGTGGGCCTTAGGGCCCACATGAATTAATGTTGAAAACTGATAACAAGAACTGTATAAAAAAAAATGTTAAGCTAGTGTTAAGTTATGATAGCTTGTATTAAGCTGAATAAATAAATTAGAGCTTTTTTTTTCATAAAAACCGAAAAAAAGAACAGTAAAAAAAAACTTGATAAAAATTTACTTTCGTCTCAAATAATATATTTTTAAAACTAAGAACTTGGTTTATCTCACAGAAAATATTGTTTTTAACATTCAGTAATTTTTTTTAAGAATCCAGCTGTCTGATGTTTGATTGATGTTCGGTTCTCGATATCTAGCAAATTAATTTCATTCATCCAATTTGTATTTGTTTATATAAGAAATAAAAACTTTTGAGAAATGCTTATTCAATTGGTAAAAATTGGTGTTCGACTCAAAAACCTCGTTTCGCAAGACAAATCAACATCCTTGCAATTTTGCCTTCTTCTGACGTATTTAAGTTATTATTACGACAATAATTATTGCGTAGTAAGTTTGTATACAGTTAACGCGTTCATAGTTTTCTAAGGAATAGACAATCGAAAGAATAGTAAAGATTCAACTTATATTATGGCACTTAAAATGACAGCTGTCAATTTCCAGTGTAGCCAACAAATAATTAAACTGAAATTTGAAGTGTTCAACCATTTATTTTCAAGTATATTTTATTATTATTTTAAGAATTTTGTAAAGTAACAAAGGAGTTAAGTCATTTTTTTAAACTTTGACTTGGTATTAAGGTAGAAGCACCAAAAAATAACACATCTTATATGTACATTATGTACATAAAAACAAAGGTATTTGAGTTACCAGCATAGGTCCAAATTTCATCCCAATCTTGAAGAAAAATAAAAACTTTGGACTACTATAATTTAAGGACTAATTAATATATCATTTTAAAGATAACTGTCCAATCAGTGAAAAACTGAAACTTGGCTTCCTTTTAAAAAATGTTTCCCAAACCTTAACGTTTGAGAAAAACAACAATACCCATCACATTTTTTGGCATAATGGAATGTTGGAAATGAATCACATGAGCACACGAGTATACCTACATACAACTCAAATGGGGTGGCGCAACAGTCCGTTGTGAACAAGGGCCTAGTGGCTTACAATTCTCAACCATTCCTGTGTGCGAGTACAGTTGTCAGGAATGGAAGGGACCTACAATTTTAGGCCGAATCCGAACGGCTAGTTTGAGAAAGCACTTTTTCATGACAAGAATTACTCTTGAAGGATTTGTCAATTCCTCGCAAGAGGCAGTACCCGCGAAAATTAATTTTTTTTAAATTGAGGTGGCACAGGCAGGGATTGAACCCAAGACCCCTTGCATGACAGTCCAACGCACTAACCATCATGCCACGGGTACTACATACAACTATTTTTAAAAAAATTAGTTTTCGAATAATTTTTAATTTCCATTAAAATTTGGTGTTCAAGTCTAAACAAATATAATTTTAGGACTTACTAATGACGCATTAATAGAGCTCTGCATACCAAAAACCCGCTTTGTCAAATTTTTATTGAAGTGAATGTTGATCATATGTTTCATTAGAAATTTGGATCATTCGAAATAAAATTCGTTTTTTTTTTAATTTTCTTCAAAACATTTAAGGAAACTGCCTTTTGTAGAAAATAAACAAAATTCAAATCCTGAAAACTATAATCTCATTTATTTATTATAAAAGGTATAAAGAAACAAACAAATAAGACTACATTATACAAACATTATAAATCTAATGACAAATTATTTCCTCTTAATAACTAAACATTTGGACAGAAAAAAATAATCATTTATAACGTACACAAAAAAAGAGGATAAAACTAAACAAAAAATCAAAGAGAGGAAAGGAATCAGAGGATTGGATAAGGATTAAGGAAATTTTGGATCATATTGGGTAGTAGGTAGTCAAAATTTTATAAAAATGAACTTAACATTTTTCTGACTCCACCACCGATGACAAACTACACTTCATTCTTATTCATCGATGGTTATGTAACTGATTGTAGGTGGTGTTAAAAAACAAAGAAACTTAAAGCACTCTTCATCCCCACTTCTATTTCCTATTCTCAGGTTGGGCATCTCCTTGACTAGTTCCCGTATAAACGTAGTTATCCCGACCGACAATACCAGTTCCTTCGGCATCACCCAGCCATGGATAGGTGTTGGGACACTCTCGGCATGTTTCCATGTAGCGAGTGTCTGAGATATTTTTCTCGGGATTCTTAAAACTGAGTCCGCAGTAGTTTGAGAGGTTGCAGGGTTTTGGTGCGCTGGGCACACGTTTTTGGCAGTCCCATGATTCAATAGTGCTAAGGCGGCTCAATTCCTTGGGGTCGGTGATCCAGGTGAGTGCTTGAGTGACAGTAACAATGTACACGTCGGGCCTGAAAAGAAAGAAATATATATTTTAGAGAAAATATTTTAGGAAATGTGTTAAATATAACAATTCATCGACTGTGAATACAACCCCCCCCCCCCCCCCATCAAGAACAAATGTAATGAACCAAACCAGAACTAGAAGCTTAATGGTACTGCTGTTAGCCGCGCGAGACGTCAGGAAAGTTTCCCCTGAAACTTCCAATCTCCTAATAAATAAAGTTTCCTTGTCACAAAAGAAACGAAACAATATTTTTTCCTCTTCCTACTTGTAATCGATTTCCACCAGAACCATCAGACCACTATCCTTTATGAATCTCGTCCTTTTGAGTGGGCGATTTTAATGGAGATGGAGATGGAGACGGAGTGTTAGAACAAGAACAACCATCCGACGAACATCAGGAGATTTATTTAGTAAGGATATTCTGAGAGTCCCTTGCCCTCGCCCAAGTCCAAGCGAAAAGCGACAAGCGCCAAATCCAACGGCACAGACCTGGAGCTTACTCTATCGCTGGTTTTGGTCTTCTTCTTGGGTTTGGATATTCGATTTCTATTATTTATTTTTTATTTGATAAAAATGTCATCGTCGAAATGTTTATGGCTGTCGTTAAGCTTTGCTTGGTCATAAAGTCTGCTTTTTTGGTTTGGGTGGTTGCTGCTCAAGCTAAAGCTGGAAGCTGAATCTGATGATGATGATGGGTAATGGAGGTATGTATACGTTTGGTACTTGAATTTGGGTTGGGAAGGGGAAAGACATTAATTTATTCAAAATGTTTACAAAAACAGGTGGCAAATAGAATGACATCAAGTGCTTAGAAATAAAGTTTCTCTACGGACAACGACGATGAAGGTACAAGGACCTATATTCAGAGGTGCTTCACTTCATCGTTCGGCTACGTATATTTTGTTTTCTAGAAGTTGTTTAATGCGTTTTTTGTTTTTATACTTTGGTGTTGTTGTTTTTTTTTATTTTATTTTTTGAACCATTGTTATAAACAGAGTTCAAAATTAAGTTCTACTCTGTATACCTCATTTTAGATAAATATCACGAGTAATTTTTAAAGGTTTTTTTTCTTTTTGATTTTTCATTTGTGTAAGGGAGAAATTGGAAACGGAAGTTTTATTATTTACTTTTACAGTTATTTATATTTAATGATGATACAAAGTTCGAAAACCATAAGCAATTGTACTCCTAAAGGTAAAGTGGGAGAATGTTATTCGAGGTTTAGATTAATTTGTTTCTAATGGAAATGAAATTGTTTTGAGGTTTTTAGTTCGTTGAAGAACAAAATATAAGTGCAGGGGTATTAATTTTATTAAAATATTTTCACTTCAGGCAAGATTTGTTTTTTGTATGAGAAAACATGAAAAGCCACAGACCAACCAACAGAGATATGTACCTTGAAGATGCTTTGCAGATAATAACGTCAAAGGACTTCGGCTTCAGCCAGGATATTCCATTCAATATGGACAACGAAAGTCAACAACCCCGTTTTCTTGAGTTAGACGAAATGACGATAATCATATCTGATCTGAAGTCTTGCAAAGCCACTGGAGCAGATGGATTAAATGCCGAGCTTTCCAAAGCAGCTAGAGATATTTCGGCTCAAAGCATGGTACCAATGCATGGTCGGAAGAAAGCATACCCGACGAATGGAATCTCTATAATGTTAATACTAACATAAGACCTCCTAAGCTGCACTAAGAAGAATCAGTCTCCTTAACATCAAATAGAAAATATTTTCTACCGTAATATTTTAACTAAAGCCCTTCGTCAATAATCCGACAGGTGTTTATCAGTGTGGCTTTAGACTTTTTGAAAAATCCGACGAATTTCAAATTGATAGATACTAATTTTGTATCGCATATAACATATAGGACGAATAATTTTATTGATATTTATTCTTTGAATATTTCTCAAGTTAATCATATTTTTAATTCACTTAATAGATTGTTAGATTTAGTTTTTGTAGATAATATTAATATTGAAATTATTCAAGTTCAATTTCCACTTTTAAAAAATTCAATTCATCATGTTGCAATATGTTCTATTTTAAAATCGGAAAACTGTGTTACTTTTGTCTAATGATGATGTTTTTGATTTCAACAAAAAAGATTTCATTGAACTCAACAATTATCTTCAGTCCATTGACTGAACGCATGATCTTTCCGGTTTATCACTTCAAGGTGCGTTTGAAAAGTTTATAGACGTTTTTTCGGTTGGCTTGACAATATATTCCAAAAAAGAAACATTTGAAATCATTTAAAACACCTTGGACTAATAAACGATTAATTAATTTAAAAAATGTTAAGAATAAAGCTTTAAACAAATTAAGAAAATCAAATTCCGAAGCTGACAGAAAGCTTTTCTGCCGATTTCGTAAAGAATATGATTTTCTAAACAAGTATTTGCACAAGCAATAAATATTGAACATCCAAAGATGTATTTCTTCGGATTCCAAAGCCTTTTGGACTTTCTTAAATGGAAAGAAACGTTTTTTAGCTCTTCAAGAAAATATGGAATTTAATGGTAGTATTTATTCTGATTTACAGAATTCATGTGAACTTTTCTCAACATGTTTTAAGTCGGTTTATGTTCAACATACCGAAATTAAGCTTCAGCATACAGAAAATGTACTTACTTACTTACTTAAGGCGCTACAGTCCGGGGCGGACCTGGGCCTCAACCAACAAGCGTCTCCAGCCAGCTCGGTCCCTAGCTAGCTGTCTCCAGTTTCGCACGCCAAGTTGGTTGAGGTCCTCTCCCACCTGGGTGCGCCACCTGAGTCGCGGTCTTCCTCTACTGCGCCGTCCCTCGGGATTGGATTCGAAGACCTTCCGGGCTGGAGCGTTGATGTTCATCCGCTCTACATGACCTAGCCATCTAAGCCGTTGGACTTTGATTCTGCTAACTAGGTCAGTGTCGCTGTACAGCCCGTACAGCTCGTCGTTATATCTTCTCCTCCATTCTCCATCTATGCGTACGGGACCAAAAATCGCCCGAAAAAATTGTCTCTCGAAGCATCCTAAGACGCTCTCATCTTTCTTTAACAGGGTCCAGGCCTCAGCGCCATAAATGAGAACCGGGATGATGAGTGTCTTATAGATGGTGATTTTACATGCTCGAGAGAGGACTTTACTTCTCAATTGCCTTCTAAGTCCAAAGAAGCAGCGATTTGCAAGAGTTATTCTTCGTTTGATTTCAGCGCTGATGTCGTTGTCTGCATTAATAGCGGTGCCTAGGTAGACAAAGTCCTTAACTACCTCAAAAGTATAGCTGTCCATGGTGACGTTTTGTCCAAGACGTCGTCGTTCAGTGTCCTTTTTTGATGACAGCATATACTTGGTCTTTTTTTTGCAGTACCCGTGGTATGATGGTTAGTGCGTTGGACTGTCATGCAAGGGGTCTTGGGTTCAATCCCTGCCTGTGCCATCTTTATTTAAAAAATAATTTTCGCGGGTACTGCCTCTTGCGAGGAATTGACAAATCCTTCAAGAGTAATTCTTGTCATGAAAAAGTGCTTTCTCAAATTAGCCGTTCGGATTCGGCCTTAAATTGTAGGTCCCTTCCATTCCTGACAACAGTACTCGCACACAGGAATGGTTGAGAGTTGTAAGTCACTAGGCCCTGGTTCACAACGGACTGTTGCGCCACCCCATTTGATTTGATTTTGATATACTTGGTCTTGCCCTCATTGACCACTAATCCCATCTTCTTCGCTTCCGTCGCAATGCTCAAAAACGCTCCACTGACATCACGCTTTCATCTTCCAATTATGTCAATATCATCTGGGTATCCGAGTAATTGGATGGATCTTTGGAAGATTGTGCATCTAGTGTTGACGGTTGAGTTTTGCACAATTCTTTCCAGAACGATGTTGAAGAAGTCGCATGACAGTGCATCGCCTTGTCTAAAACCTTTTTTGACATCAAATGCATCGGTAAGATCTTTTCCGACCTTGATAGAGCAGCGTGCATTCTCCATCGTCATTCTGCACAAACGGATAAGTTTGACAGGGATGCCAAAAGTAGACATTGCTCGGTAGAGCTCTTCCCTATAGATGCTGTCATACGCGGCTTTGAAATCGATAAAGAGATGGTGGGTATCGATTTGAAGCTCCTGGGTTTTTTCCAAGATCTGCCGTAGTGTGAATATTTGGTCGATAGTGGACTTTCCTGGTCTGAAGCCACACTGATAAGGACCAATCAGGTTGTTGACGAATGGCTTCAGACGTTCACATAATACGGCAGAGAAGATCTTATACGCAATGTTAAGGAGACTGATGCCTCTGTAGTTGGCGCAGTTTAGAGGGTCTCCTTTCTTATGTATCGGGCACACTATGCTGAGATTCCACTCATCGGGCATGCTTTCTTCCGACCAAATTTGGCAGATGAGTTGGTGCATGCTCCGTACCAAGTCATCGCCTGCTGCTTTGAATAGTTCGGCGGTGATGCCGTCAGCTCCAGCAGCTTTGTTTGACTTAAGTTTAGATATAGCTATCTTCACTTCGTCAAGGTCGGGTAGGCGGAATTGTTGATCTGCGTCGCCGACGTTGAGTGGTTCTATCTCCCTTATAGCGGAGTTCGGTTCGTCATCGCCGTTATATAATTTGGAGAAGTGATCTTTCCATATTCTCAGCATCGACTGTGGTTCTACTACGATGTTCCCTTGATCGTCCTTACAGGCTTCGGTTCGTGGCTGGTACCCTTGGGAGGTTTTTTTTTACCTTTTAGTAAAATTTACGAACCTCATTCCTGTTGTGACATCCCTCTATCTCCTCGATCGCGCGCTTTTCATGCTCTCTTTTTTTTTCCGTCTAAGAAGCCGGTGTTCCGCTCTCCTCTTCTGCTCGTGGAGCTCGCGAGCAGCTCTCGTCCTTTTGTGCAGCGCCGTTTTGTATGCCTTTTGTTTCGCTGCGTGAGCTTGCCGGCATTCGTCGTTAAACCAGGGGTTTCGCTGTGGTGGCCGTGTGAAACCTAGCACTTCAGAGGCGGCATCTCTGATGGCTGCAAGGCAATGTTGCCACTGGTTTTCAATGCTTAATGCAGGAAGCATAGGACTCCTTAGGAGGTTATTAGAGACTCGATCGGAAAAGGACATGGCAGTCTCTTGCGATTGTAGCCGTCTAACGTCGAATCTTCTCACAGTACTTCCTTGTTTTGGCTTGGATCGGGATATCCGTAGCCGTACCTTGGCTACAACGAGGTAGTGGTCCGAGTCAATGTTGGCCTCTCGGTATGTTCGGATATCCTGGATACTGGAGAAGTGTCGTGCGTCGATCGCAATGTGGTCAATCTGGTTGACGGTTGATTGATCAGGAGATTTCCATGTCCCCTTGTGGATATTAAGATGCGTGAACTGCGTACTAGCTACCAGATCGTCTCGCCCCGCAGCGAAATCGATCAGCATTCAGCCTGAATCATTTGTCGGAGGTAGTGTCGTGCAGGCTGTATCTACCGATTATGCCACCAAAGATGTCTTCTCTTCCTAGCTTGGCATTAAAATCCCCTAAGACAATTTTAATGTCATAGCCAGGGCACTGCTCATATGTCTTGTCCAAGAGCTCGAAGAATACATCTTTGGTGTCTTCATCTTTCTCCTCTGTTGGGGCATGCGCGCATATTAGGCTTATGTTGGCGAATTTAGCCTTGATGCGGATTGTCGTGATGCGCTCGCTCACACTGTTGAAACTCAAGACTTTTTGCCTGAGCCTAGTTCCAACAACAAATCCACATCCAAATAGACGCTGTCTTTGTTCTCGGTAGCAGTCGCCGTAGTAGATATCGCAGTCTTTTAGTTTGCGTTTGCCCGGTCCATCCCATCGCTTTTCTTGGATGGCTGTAATATCTGCCTTGCAGCAGTTTAGGGCTTCCGCTAATTGTTCGGCTGCACGTGGTCTGTTAAGGGACCTAACATTCCACGTACATATCCGAAGTTCGTTGTCCTTATTTCGTTTGCGTGGGTTGTCAACAGTGAATCCGTCCGTATCCGAGGCTTGTTGTTGCTTCGAAACTATGATGTTTTTACGTGGCCAGGAAGTCACCCCGACGGCACAACCCCCAACCTGGAGGGCCAGATCCTTAGTATAACTCCAAGGAAGGGGAGCCGGATGAACCGCTCCTTATAGGCCTGGGCTCCGAATATGTCGAAGAAGCCCTATAAGGTGTTCACTAAGTAGTTCAACCTTACTGGAACTGTAGACGCCACCGTTGATTCTACCTCGAGAATTCGTCCGCTGCCGCCTGGATAAGGAGAGGTTTGCTGCCCCTAACAACTTTCCACTGGGGTTGGAACCCAATCTCCAGTTGAGGTACTAGGCACCCGATGTTCACCGCGGGAAGGTGAGAGTAGGAGTTGATAGACAGAGGTGGGTTCGCATTAACAATGCTAATATCTCAAAACTTCATCTCTTTGAGTCTGACATTCTTAATGGTATCTCAAAATTAAAATCTAGCTCAAATCCTGGTACAGATGGAATTTCATCTCTGGTTCTGAAGCAATGTCAATTCAGATTATTGTTCCCACTACTAATAATTTTTAAAAAATCTCTCTGTACTGGCGTATTTCTTGATTAGTGGAAGATCTCATACATAAGTCCTATTTACAAAGCTTATTCAAAAAATCTTGTAACAAATTACCGCGCTATAACTAAGCTCTCTGCAATACCTTAATTATTTGAGCTTATAGTAAAAGATCGTTTTTCTTTTATACTAAAATAATAAAAGAGCATATTTGCGTTGAACAACATGAGTTTATGTCAGGCAAGTCTACTTCAACAAATCTAATTCTTAATTGTAAATATGTCGTCGATTCATTAGAATTTGGTTATCAGGTAGATACTATCTACACAGACTTTATAAAAGAATTTGATTCTATTTGTCATGAAATTCTTCTAGCTAAACTTCGAACTTTTGGCATTCACTGATTTATTTTTTATAATAATCACAAAAAAAAAAAAAAACGGGAATGTCAAAAGCTCGAAGTTTAGCTAGAAGAATTTCATGACAAATAGAATCAAATGCTTTTATATTTGACATAGAAGGTGCTTTTAACAACGTCCTTACAGAATCCATAGAAGAATCGCTCGTTCAGTTCGGTGTAGAAGACTTCATTCGAGAATGGATTATTTCCATGCTCAGTGTTAGGAATATTCGAGCCACTCTAGGCAATACAATCGCAACAAAAAACGTGAGTAGGGGAACACCCCAGGGTGGAGTCCTTTCGCCTCTTCTATGATTTCTGGTCATGGATACAATTCACGTTAAATTAGAGAGATGTGGAGTAAAGGCGGTAGTCTACGCGGATGATTTGGTGCTATTGGTGTCAGGAAAGTACACCTCTGTGATTAGTGAAATAACGGAGTCAGCTTTGAAGAAAGTTAGCAACTGGGCCACGAGTTGTGGACTAGGAGTTAACCAAAGTAAAACTGAACTGTTGCTCTTTACCAATAAAACTAAAGTACCGCCCTTCACGCTAACTCGACTCAACGGTCAAATCCTATCATTGTCTTCTACTGCAAAATATTTGGGAGTTATACTCAACCCTAAACTAAACTGGAAACTAAATATTGAAGTACGGGTTAAGAAGGCCTGTGTTGCCTTCTACGCCTGCAGCAAAACTTTCAACAAAAAGTGGGGACTTCAGTCGAAAATGATTTTATGGACGTACACAGCCGTAGTACGCCCAATCTTAACATATTGTTCGATTGTGTGGTGGCCTGCTTTTAGCTAAGCATATAATATTAATAAGCTAAAGAAGGTTCAGAGAACAGCTTGCGTGGCACCACAGGTGCCATGCGTACTTGCCCAACGGACGCCTTAAACGTTATTTTGGATCTTCTACCAATCGACCTTTACAGACAGTCAAGCAGCTGTCAAAGCCATTAACTCAGCCATATCCTCATCTAAATTGGTCCAGCAATGCCGCGGATAGCTTGCGAGCCTGAATATTAACCTCGGTGTCACCCTGATCTGGGTTCCGGGCCATAGTGGTATCGTGGGAAATGAACGGGCTGACGAGCTAGCCAGGCAAGGATCGGCCCTTTATAGCTCACTTGCGGAAATGGTTAACATTCCTCTTGGTGCTATGAAGGGCAAAATCTTTTCTATCTACCAAACTGAATTAAACCGAAGGTGGAGAAATTAACCCAACTGCCTTTTACCTAGGAAGATATGGCCTAACTATAACAAAACCCGTACAAACGATCTTCTATGCAGGCCAAGGCAAGACATAGCCAGGATTGTTGCGGTTTGTACCGGACATTGGCCTATAGGAGTTCATGCAGAGAAGTTGGGTATCTCTTACAACACCTTTTGCCGTAGGTGTAGTCCTCTGCAAATGTCCTACTTTGACAAACACTAGAATGAAATACTTTGTTAAAGCATTCTTTCAAGAACTTGATGAGCTATCTGAGACAAAGACTAGAGAACTAATCTTGTTTCTCAATGCGACAAAATGGCTCTAACATAATAGCTATGAAGCTTCTCTATAAATCTTTAATTTCAATCAAAGGTCAAATGAGTTTTTGGTATCAAAACGGCGCACTACAGCGCTAATTGGATCTCAGGCTAGATTGCCTTGAGATCGCCATTTCTACCTACCTATAATAAACGCACACTCAAGGGGATATTACTACCCTTATTATGCAGAAGCACAGTGTGAGCACTAGGAAGAGGAGAGAGGGTTTAACAAAAAATTGCTTCTGAAATGGATTTCCAGCTACCTTTATAAAAGAACACAATGTGTGAAATTAGGGAAATTCTTCTCTAATATCATACAAGCTTATCAGGAGTTTCTCAAGGTAGCCATCTGAGACCACTTTTGATTGGTGTGATAGGAATATCCTTCCATTGAATATTAAAAGTCCAATGTGAATCGTATTTTAGTTCCCATGATTCACAACTACCATATGTTCAACCAGATTCTTAATCGCAAATGTGAGATTCGTTATCTTGGAGTCATTTTTAATCCGAAGTTGTTTTTTTTCGTTACATATAGATTATGTAATTACAAGGGCTAATTCAATGCTTGGTTTCGTCAAGCGAAACTGCAACGAGTTTTCTAACCCTTATGCTCTGAAATGAGTGTACATGTCATTAGTTCGTCCGATCCTTGAGTATTGTTCAATTGTTTGGTGTCCTTCTACTTCCATTGGAATAACTCGTATTGAAAGAGTTCAAAACGCTTTCACAAGATTTGTTTTTAAGCAACTGAAATGGAGAATTGATACTCCTTCATATCCGTCAAGATGTGCTTTGATTGGACTTGATTCATTACAAAAAAGGCGTTCTGTTCAATGTGTACTGTTTGTCCACAAATGCCAACAAATCATTTTTAATTTTGAAATCTATATTCCGGAAATAAGATTGCGTCTTCGTCATTTCTTTAACAATCCTAAACATAGATGTAATTATGGTTGCAACGAACTATTTTCTAGATGCATACAATTTTTCAACACTATAAGTAATGAACTTGATCTTTCTACACACAGATGTGAATTTAAAGTCCAATTGCAAAGCATATTATAAATTAGCTTTAAGTATTTAATTATATTTTTATATCAAAATTATCAGTAATATGTAAGATTTATATCCTTGTATGAATAAATAAATAAATAAATAAAAAAACAGCAGAGAGCCATGTCTAGTTACATCATGCTTGCAAAACTCGTGCGTTTAGGTTGAGAATTTCAGCTGCTCCATAAAGATTGGAAATAACTTAACCAAACTCTTTGATCGTCTTTCAAAGAATATTGCAGAGCTATTAGTTAACACTATCTTTCAAAAGTCCGCCCAATTACTCGCCTAATCGGGAGACCTTAGCATGATGTTAAAAGGTTTCTTACGTGTATTGAAACATAGCCGGCAATAATGGGTTAAGTGGTTAATGAAAGCAAAGCTGTCACCAAAAAAGTGAATGAAAACCAACGCAACGCCGGCCGCCTCAGTCAAAACGTAATTTAAACGCTTCTCTGCTATGAATGACGAAAACAACACCAGCGCTGAGATCTTTGACCTACGAAAGAACACTCGAGTAGTAAGGCCCTCTCCCGAGAAACGAAAGTGTTCGCTCTATAAGACCCCCATCATTACCGTCCTGTTATACGGCGCAGAGGCATGGACTATGACAAAAGTGGATGAAAACGCTTCGTGTCGTTTCGAGAGAAAAGTTCTTCATGTGATCTACGGTCCCGTATGCATAGAAGGGAAGTGCAGGAGAAGATGAAACGACAGCTGTACGGGTTGTGTAGCGACGTAGACTTAGCCAAAAGGGTCACGTAGAGTGCATGGAAACCGATGCTCCGGCCCGGAAAGTCTTCTAACCCACATACAGAAATGCAGAAAGACTGCTGAACAGTTGGCGAGCACAAAGCGCAACTGGAGATATCTAGCTAGAGACCGAGCTAGATGGATAAGTTCTTTAGGTGAGATTCTAGTTCATACAGGACTATAATAACGCATTAATTAAGTACGTAGTAGTAAAAAAACACAGTTTACACATTTTTGAAAGTCTTTTATGCATCTTTCCCGAAAGTTACCCAAGCGTCCGGGAAACCTTCGGTCCACATATCATCAAACTTAAATTAAAAATTTTGTATGGATAATTTGTGTTTTAAAAAAAATGCAACCAACATGTTTTTTTACCAAAAAATTAAACCTTAAACATTTATTTTGAGTGTGGGTCGTATCCCACCATCTTCTAATGTTTCAGCTATTGTCTTATTTTTCTTAAAAGACAATTCTAAGCAACTCTTAAAAGTGTTCTTTACTTTTTGTTTTATTTTAATTGCATGCCATTTCATTAATTTAAATAATTTTTAGAATCCAAAATATGAGCTAATTTAAAATAAAGAAGATTGATTACAATTAAAAGTAAATAATTCGCCTACTAAAAAATAATAAATCAAATGATGTTCATTTTACCTTCATTCAGTGCAACGAACCTCAAAAACAAATATCTACTCGTATATCCCCCAAAGGTATAGAAAACATATAAATACCAATAATTCGTTTATTATTCATTTATCAAATAATAATTATTGACCATATTTTTTTTTTATTTTTAAATAGTATAAATTAACATTAAATGTAAAACGAACAATGGGAAATATTTTAAACTTATTGTTATGCAATTAATTTAAATGCAAAATCATCGCTGATAAAAATTAATTTTAATTGCCAATTATTCTAATCACTTAGTACTATTTGCATACATATATAAAATGAACATATTATATACTCTTTCTATGTGAAAATAATATTCTTGTTTTTTTTTTATTTAATGACAACAACAAACAACACGAAAATGGAACAAAATATGATTCTAGGAAATTTTGAAAATAAATTAATTATTAAATAAATCCCAGCATATTTTAAGCAATTATATTTTCGTTTAGAAATAAGGGACTTTTAATACTCTATATTCCATATCGTGCATACCTAAAGTTTATTTGCATTAATTTAAACTGATATTTAGAGGTGTATTTTATAGAGCTTCATGTTTTTTTTTTGCCACACAACCGGATTAAAACATTTTAAAACATTAAAACGAGACAAAAAAAACTTATTTTCATATTTTAATTACTCTTTTGTAGGTAACAAACTAAAATATTGCTATCACACGTGTTTCCATATTTTGTGATGTATTTTTAAGGCAAAATTATAAAGGATATTGAATGTTTCTGAACAGGGTTGGACTGAGGAATTCTAACCACATTCGTTGTCATGTTAAAAAAAATTTGAAAAACTGTCAAAATGTAAAGAAAATGGCAGTAGGACTACCACTACAAACGACAGTTGACGTTTAAGCAGCCATTTTAAATTTTTTAGACTTTCAAATGACAAAAACCCAACAATGAAATTTGAAATCAACAAAAAGTTTAAACTTACAAAAATATTTAAAGAATTAAATGAAAATGATTGCAGTAAAAATGTCTGAGACTCAAAAATGTATAAAGAAATTTATCGTAAGTGGAATATTTTTTCAAAAACTAACTTGGAAAAGATTTAAAAATACGGAACTATAGTAAAGATTTGGAGAGCGTTTACTGTCGCTGGAAATCACAGTTTACTTGTTAAACTTGCATAATGATCCGGCCATGTACGCATATGGAAAGTTGATTATTTAAAATATCATCACTAAAAACATTTTCAAATAAAATTTAGTATTCAATTTAAGCTCAGACCTAAGCCCTCTTGGTTTTGGTTCGGCTTGTGGCAATTAAATTCAAGTTGGTTATTTAAAAAAAAGAACACATTTTCGTGCAATGAATTCATTTATAAATTAAAAACAATTAAATAAATTAAATCTTATCTAATTCCTAAAGTAATCTCTTTAAAAAGGTAAGCTTGAACGTTATACCCTAACTAAGATAAATAGAACTTAATTATATTTAACACACTTTTGCAAAGCATACAAATAATGTTTTTAAGTAGAGTTAAAAAAACAATTTAAGTAGCATAATTCTAAAAAGACTTTCTAAGCCCGAAAAACCTGAAAACCAAATAGTTCTAAATAATTATGACAAAATGCGGTAAGCTAATTAAGTTTGTTATTTTTTTCTTTTTGTTTTAATTTTGATGATGAAGAGCGCCACCAAAAATGTGGTTTTTTGAATTCTCATTAAAAGGATATATCACTTGAGTTATGTACGAAGTCGAGAATTATATATCTGCACGAGGGAATTTAATTATTTCATTCATATAACTAAACCAAAAGAAAAAAACCCACACAAAAATTGCATTGAAATTGAAATATGTACATTATGTAAAATAAAATGATTTTTTGGAGTAAGATAGAATGTTCGAAAATTCGAGGAGAGTTATTTTTGGATATAGGAATGATGAAGAGCAGAAGTACGATGACTTTAGAAACATTGATGTTAGGCAAAATACAAGATAATTCTCTTTTTATGATCTTTGAATGTTCCGTAATTGCTTAAATATTTTTAATAATGAATTTTGAATTAAAAATCAAATGTAAATAACAAATATTTTTGTAAATTCTACATGTATGTAGGTATTCAGAAGTGGGATAAATGTTTGCTTTTGCCTTTTATTACTTATGAAGTTTTGGGTATTAGGATTTTCAATTCTTCTACTTTGAATTGTGTTATATATACATACTTAACATATTTTTAATATGTACTTAAGAGAAAGTTAAAGATTCTTAAAGAAAATAAATTCAAAAAATATTTTTATTTAAATAGAATACATATTTTTTATAGCCCACAATTATCACTTTTAAAGCTGTTCCCTGTTTGGCGTTTAAGTTTTAAAAGCAAAAACTACACCATTAATAATTTTCTTATGGTTTTATGTGAACTAGACCCTTACCCAACAAACTTCTCCATCTAGCTCGGTCCCTAGATAGATGTCTCCAGTTTTGCGCTCCAAGTTGGGTGAGGTCATTTTCAACTTGTGCGCGCCAACTGATTCGTTGCGAAGCACCAACAATCCTCGGATACAAACGGATTTACACCATTACTAATAATCGAACAATATTCGCTTCAACAACGCATTGAAATTTCTTAAATTTTTAAATAATAGCGACATTTGTGGAAATGTTTAAAGTCTCAAAACAAGTAAACGATGGGAAAAATCGAAGCATTCTATGTTAATCAAAAACAAATGAAATATTACAGCATAATTAGTTCTAAAGTTCAGTTAGTAGAAGAGCTCAAGCCATTTTGACTACCAAGAACGTTGGATCTGGTTCTAGGAATTGGTCCTAGGAATGCATCAAAAAAATCCGGAGTGAGTTTTAAAGATTGTTTTTTATAATGGAGGAAGGACTGATATGGAAATAAAATTCTTGAAGTTCAGCATTCTGACATTCTGAGATAGGCTCAAGAACGCAAAAATGGTTTGCAGATTATTTATTTTAAATGGTCTTCATAAGGTGTTTAGAATAGTTTATCACCCCAAGAAACACTGTGGTGTGCAAACTGAAGAAATCTGTGTTATACAAGTCCAATATTTTTCCTGTTCAGCTTAAAACTGTTGGTCCCCTCCATCGCTGCCAGCAGTACTTGCACACAGGGTCGGTTGAGAATTGTAAGTTACTACGCCCTTGTTTTAAATGGGCTGTTAGGCCACCCAATTTTATTTTTTTTTAGAAGTTCGAGAATTTTTTAAGCCAACGTTTTATGAAGAAAAGGATGAGTTTGTTTTTTAATAATATAAAAATTGTCTCAAAACAAAAACTAAGTACTTATGTGGATAAAGTTAGTTTAGGAGGGCAGGTTTTATCCCTTTTTGCGGGACCAAGTCTAAAATGAATCAAGATTATTTTGGAATAAGATAGAATCAGATGAAGTAGAAAATATTCTTTATTATTTTCGTGTCATTAGCGTAAGTAGAGAATTTTGAAATATCAATGGCACTGATAATGTCGTTGATAGCTAGGCCAATTGTTAAAGGACCAAGGTACTTTCTTGAGGATCTCTTGAGTTTGCATAATTTTGATCGGATTTGTCGACAATTTTAATTTAATTCGTGGCGCAACAATCCATTGAGAACTAGGGCCTAGTGACTTACAACTGTTTGCGAGTACTGTTGTCAGGCATTTAGTGGACCTATAGTTTTAAGCCAAATCCGAACGGTTAATTTAAGAAAGCACTTTTCATGACAAAAATCACTCTTGGAAAATTTGTCAATTCCTAGCAAGAGGCAATACCCATATAAAAAAGAGGCTGGGATGCGACCCACACTGATAACTTCCCATCCCGTCTGTCGATTTGTCTTGCTAAAAAGTTTGTCTATATGTACTCGTATCAATTTTTGCCAAATTTGCGTACTATTTTTTGTAGATTTTTATATAAAAATTTCTGAATATCAAAAATAATATTTTCTGTGAAATAAAATAAGTTTGAAGCCAATTATTTTTAATTTTTTAAAAACTATTTGAGTCGAAAGTAAATTTTTACCAAGTTTTAGTATTGTTTTTTTTTAGAGTTTTATTTTTTGTAAAAAAACTGTCCATTCGATTTTTTTCAAAATTTTATCGAGTGTTGAAAACAATATTTGTAATAAGATAAAATTAGTTTCAAGCCAATATTTCAAATTTTTGATAAGATACTAGAATCGATATTCAATTTTTACCAACTTTTGTTATTTTTTTTTTAGGTTTTTAATTTTTTGTACAAAAACTGTCTATTCGATTTTTTTCAAAATTTTACTGAATGTTAACAACAATATTTTTTTGAAAGATTAAAGTAAATAAAAACCAATATCTCAAAGTTTTGAAAAGATCTTCGAGTCGAAAATCAATTTTTAAAAACTTTTATTAATTTTTTTTAAGGTTTTTATTTTTTGTAAAAAAACTATTAATTCGATATTTCTAAACATTTTTCAGATTGTTGAAAACAATATTTCTTATGATATAAAATAAGTTTCAAGTTTTTGAAAATATATTTGAATTGATATTCAATTTTTACCAACTTTTATTGATGTTTTTTTAGATTTTTATTTTTATAAAAAATATTTCTCAAATTTTACCAGATGTCAAAAACATTATTTTTCGTTGCACAAAATTGTTTAGAAGATGAAATTATATTTTACAACAAATGACAATTTTTTTTCTGTTTTTTTTTAATTTATAAAAAAAAACCGTTTAATGGATTTTTTTCAAAAAATATACTTCTTTGGAATCACGTTACAGTATATTATATACAATTTTATTCAAGTATCTAGCGTTTTTGGTTCTTAAGTTATTTAAGGTTAACCAAAATATTCACCTTTTTTTAAACTGCTATGGTAAAAAAACCACCCACGCAATTTTCTTGAGAGCCCTTTTTGCATCTTTCTGCCTTTTTATCGGTATAACAAAATTTATATGAAATCGATATCTCTTCTGGTTCTTGAGACGAAAAAAACGTACGGACGTAGGAACGTACGTACACACGCACGCACAGACATCTTTCTAAAAATCTTTTATTTCGACTCTAGGGACCTTGAAACGCCGAGAAATGTCAAAATTTTCAATTTGACAAATCGGACCCATGAACTATGGCAAGTTAAAAAACTTTAGACGGCACAGGCAGCGATTGAATTCAAGACCATGAGAGTAATACACACTAACCATCACCCCAAGGGTACTGTCAACACTATCACCACACTTGATATACCTTAAGGTACCCAAATCAAAAAAACTAGGATCGGGTTCTCGAAGATGATTGCTATACGATTAGCTGAAGAATTAGGCAAAAAGATTTGTAATAATCTCAGCGTCAGCAGATTACTTATCCAGTAATTTAAATTTTGAGGATATACCATCGGATTGTGTGCTCATAAATAGGTAGAAGCGTCTGTTATCCGAAATCAGTTTATCTTACATTTTTAACTTTCTGATAGTTTGAGAAGTCAACACTGCTCCCAGTTTTTAAATACGTTTTCCACATGATTTTAGTCAAACAAAACGTTGGTAGAGAAGTCTAAAAAAATTGAGTTCAAACTAAGATAATAAGGTCTTTAACAGAATTGCGTTAGGCATCTTTAATTTTTTTTAAGACCAAAAGCAACAATCAAAATTCGAATCGTAACAAAAACTTTCCAATACATTTTTATGAAATTTTCTTTTAAATTTTTGTTCTTAAAATAAAAAAAATGTTTTTGTCCCGTTCCAGAAGGGTACCTCCTATAAAACTGTTATTTTGTTTTTAAATTTTCTAATTAACTAATGTAGGTACTGATTTAAATAGTTTTTTTTTTTTGAACAAGCTTGTAAATAGTCCAAATAATAATTCATAATCAAAAATGACTATTTTTAATTTTGTAAATAAATGACTAGGTGTATGCATATTTATATAAAATCTTATCATTTAAAAGGATTCAACTTGAATATTGTAATTAAGTTATTTTGTGATTCTTTTTTCTTAAGAAACATTTCCTCTTCCCAAACTCTTAAACAGAAAAAAGAACAAACAAGTTTTCAAAAGATATTTTTAATTTAAAAGTTTGGTGCTTAAAATATTTTGGTTCATCTTCAATTTTCTACCTTTGTTTAGTTTTTTCTTGTTTTTTTTCATTCTCTTCTGATTCTGATTCAATTCTTAGAATGTTTCTACTTCATCGCAAAATGCTATTTTCCATTTTGTCAATCACCTTGTCCCTAAAATAAAATACCTACCAAAATAAAAAAAAAAACAGGAAGAATAATATCTCCTCTTAAACAAAATTGTTCTTTACACCTTTTAAGCCGTTGTTATTTTGGTTAGATACAAACAGGGTTACCGCATTATGAATAAAGGAATACTGATTTGTTTGATTTAAAGCTTTTATTTGAAATATGGAAATAGGCAGTATTTTTATTTTTAATAACAAAATTCCAATAAAACGTAAGACAATTTCTGAAAATGAGTATAATTTTTTAATTATAATACAAATTGTTTTTTTTTTAGGAAAGACACTTTTTGGGTTACCTTCACTAAACATACATATATTTTTCATTTTGAATCTTCTCTGTTGGAGCCGAAAAGTGTTGCACTATTAGAAATGAAAAAAAACTGCACTTTTTGTCAAAAAATAAAGAAATATCTTCTTAGAAAAATTAATTTTGACTAAAAGTGAAAACTTAAAAATGTTTGACCCGAAATTGAAACAATTTCAATTTGACCTTTTAGCTTTTTATTTTTAGTTAAGTGTTTCTTTCTTTTTCCTTACTTACTTAAGGTGGCGCTACAGTCCTGTGTGAACTAGGGCCTCACCCAACAAACTTCTCCATCTAGCTCGGTCCCTAGCTAGATGTCTCCAGTTTCGCGCTCCAAGTTGGGTGAGGTCACCTTCCACTTGTGCGCGCCACCTGATCCGCGGTCTTCCTCTACTGCGCTGTCCTGTGGGTGCTGATTCGAAGACTTTCCGGGCCGGAGCATTGGTTTCCATGCGCTCTACGTGACCCAGCCATCTTAGTCGTTGGACTTTTACTCTTCTTGCTAAATCTACGTCGCTGTACAGCCCGTACAGTTCGTCGATCCATCTTCTCCTCCACTCCCCTTCGATGCATACGGGACCGTAGATCACACGAAGAACTTTTCTCTCGAAGCGACCCAAGGTGCTTTCATCCGCTTTTGTCATGGTCCATGCTTCTGCACCGTATAGCAGGACGGGGATGATAAGGGTCTTATATAGCAACACTTTGGTCCCTCGAGAGAGGACATTACTACTCAATTGCTTTCTTAGTCCAAAGAAACAGCGGTTAGCAAGAGTTATTCTGCGTTTGATCTCAGCGCTGGTGTTGTTTTCTGCGTTTACAGCGGAGCCTAGGTAGACGAAGTCCTTGACTACCTCAAAGGTACGTCTGTCGATTGTGACGTTTTGACCAAAACGTCGGTGTTGTATGTCCTTTCTAGACGACAGCATGTACTTTGTTTTGCCCTCATTAACCGTTAAACCCATTTTTGCCGCCTCTGCCTCAATACTCACAAAAGCCCCATTGACATCACGCTGAGTTCTTCCGATTATGTCAATGTCATCAGCATATGCCAGTAATTGGACAGACTTTTGAAAGATAGTGCCTCTAGTGTTGACGTGTGAGCTCTGCACTATTCTTTCAAGCACGATGTTAAAAAAATCGCATGACAGCGCATCACCTTGTCTAAAACCTTTTTTGACATCAAAAGGTTCTGTTAAGTTGTTTCCAACCTTTATGGAGCAGCGTGAATTCTCCATGGTCATCCTGCACAAACGGACGAGTTTGACAGGGATGCCAAAACTAGACATGGCTCTATACAGCTCGTCCCTGTAGATGCTGTCATATGCGGCCTTGAAATCGATGAAAAGATGGTGGGTGTCGATTTGGTGCTCTTGAGTTTTTTCCAGGATCTGCCGTAATGTGAATATTTGATCAACTGTGGACTTTCCTGGTCTAAAACCACACTGATAAGGACCTATCAGGTTGTTGACGATGGGCTTTAGACGTTCACATATTATGGCAGAGAAGATTTTATAGGCGATGTTAAGTAGACTGATTCCTCTATAGTTGGTGCAGTTTAGAGGGTCTCCTTTTTTCAGGATCGGGCAAACAATACTGAGGTTCCATTCATCGGGCATGTTTTCTTCCGACCATATCTTACAGATAAGTTGGTGCATGCTCCTAACCAACTTATCTCCAGCTGCTTTAAAGAGCTCGGCATTCAAGCCATCTGCTCCAGCGGCTTTATTAGACTTCAACTTAGATATGGCAATCTTTACTTCGTCTAAGTCGGGAGGACGGGATTGTTGGCTTTCGTCGTCTATATCGAATGGGTCATCCTGCCTGACAGCGGGATTCAGTTCTTCGTCGCCGTTATACAGTCTGCAGAAGTGGTCCTTCCATATCCTCAGCATTGACTGCGGTTCCACTATTATGTTTCCACTTTCGTCTTTGCAGCCTTCGGTTCTAGGTTTATGTACCTGTGAATTTCGTTTCACCTGTTCATAAAACTTTCGAACCTCATTCCTGCTTTTATACCTCTCAACATCTTCGACCGCACGCTTCTCATGCCCTCTCTTTTTCCTTCTGAAAAGTCGGCGTTCCTCTCGCCTCTTCTGCTCATAGAGCTCTCGTCCTTTTATGCAGCGCCGCTTTGCGTGCCTGTTGTTTGACTGCATTTGCCTGCCGACATTCCTCATCAAACCAGGGGTTCCTTGTTGGTGGCTGTTTGAAACCCAGCACATCAGAGGCGGCTTCTCTGATTGCATCTTGGCAATGTTGCCACTGGTTTTCGATACATTGTGTTGGCGGCAGAGAACTTCGAGAGAGGTTACTTGTCACTCGGTCGGAAAAGGATTTGGCGATCTCTGGCGATTGTAGCCGTTCGACGTTGTATCTTCTCCCAGCACCTCCCTGTTTTGCCTTGGGTCTGGAAATCCGAAGTGCTACCCTGGCTACAACGAGGTAGTGGTCCGAGTCGATGTTAGCTCCTCGGAAAGTTCGTACATCCATAATGCTGGAAGCGTGTCTGGCGTCGATCGCAATATGGTCAATCTGGTTGACGGTAGATTGATCTGGAGAAGTCCAAGTTCCTTTGTGGATGTTGAGGTGTGGAAAACGCGTACTGGCTACCATGACGTTTCGCCCCGCAGCAAAATCTATGAGCCTGAATCCATTGTCGGAAGTGTTGTCGTGCAGGCTGTTTTTCCCGATTATTCCACCAAAGATGTCTTCCCTTCCTAGCTTGGCATTAAAATCGCCCAGGACTATTTTAATATCGTAGCTAGGGCACTGCTCATATGTTTTGTCTAAGAGCTCGAAGAACATATCTTTGGTGTTGTCGTCTTTCTCTTCTGTGGGGACGTGCGCGCATATCAGGCTAATGTTGCCGAATTTAGCCTTGATGCGTATGGTCATGAGGCGCTCATTGATGCACCTATAGCTCAACTCTTCTTTCCTAAGTCTGGCTCCAATGACGAATCCGCATCCAAATAAGCGCTGTTGGTTTTCGTGGTAGCAGTCACCATAGTAAATATCGCAGTTTTTCATCCTCTTTTTGCCCGGCCCATCCCATCGTATTGGCGGTGATATCTGCTTTATATCGTTCTAGGGCCTCCGCTAATTCTTCGGCCGCACGTGGTCTGTTAAGGGACCTAACATTCCACGTGCATATGCGAAGTTCGTTGTCCTTTATTCGTTTGCGTTGGTTGTCAACAGTAAATCCGTCCGTATCCGAGGCTTGTTGGTGCTTCGGAACTTTGAAAGCTTTTACGTGGCCAGGAAGTCACCCCGACGCACAACCCCCAACCTGGAGGGCCAGATCCTAAGTATAACTCCAAGGATGGGGAGCCGGATAAAACCGCTCCTTACAGGCCTGGGCTCCGAATAAGTCGAAGAAGCCCTATAAGGTGTTCACTAAGTAGTTCAACCTGGAACTGTAGACGCCACCGTTGATTCCATCTCGGGAATTCCTCCGCTGCCGTCTGGATAAGGAGAGGTGCCTTAGTGGAAACACCTCTCCCCACCTCTCTCATTTGCTGCCCCCAACAACTTTCCACTGGGGTTGGAACCCAATCTCCAGTTGAGGTACTAGGCACCCGATGTTCACCACGTGGAGGTGAGAGTAGGAGTTGATAGACAGAGGTTGGTTTTAAGAAAAAACCTGTGGACGCTTGTGTCTTTCTTTTTATTTTACTGAAAACAACTAATCTTAGAAAATCCCTGTGGCAACTCTGGCTTTAAATTTCATACTAAATGAGAAACCAGCAACAACAAAAAACCAGAATCAAAATATACAAAGAAATTGAGGAGCTGTTCTTCTTTGCTTATTTTGTATTTTATTTTAATTAATATTTTTTTTTCAACTTCCTCCTCGTCGTCGTCGTTCACACAACCAAACAAAAAAAGGACTAAATTATGTAGAAAAGTAATCTTCCTCGGTGTCCCTGAAGTTCAGTGTTTTTCTTGTTTTTTTTTTGTTAAGGATTTTACTCTTTTCGTTTTTTTTATTTGGTTGATTTTCCTTCGGCCATTGTTTGTCCTGTCGATGATTATGGTGTAAATCTTTACCAACGAAACATGAAAGTAAATCCCTTAAAGGATTTTAATGAAATCTAGTTCTATCTTTTACTTAGGTTGGTTGGGTTGTTTAATTTTTTTCTTTTCCTGTTTTGTTGTTGGCTTTGTTTTTAAATATAGGTACATAGTTTGTGGTATACTTGAGTATAGTTATTTAGTTTTTATTTGTTTTTATAGCATCATGATAGTTATAAGGATACGGAGGTACTATAAGTATATCATGAAAAAGTTTTAATTATCCTTCAACTGTCTTTTGTTTCAAGGAGAAATTTATGCGATATTGTAGTATATTCTACATTGTTATGATTATTTAGTGGATTTAGTTTTTCTTTAGTATTTAAAAGTTAAAAATTTTGAAATCGGAATATGAATGCGAAAGTAAGACTTTTAGAACAATATCATATCCATGGCCTAATTAAAGTTAAATTTGCTATGAAATTCAAAGAGTTGGATTTCTTATTTTTTTTATTTCTAATTTTGTTTTTTGCAATGTCGGGAAAATATTTTACTGGAAGGCATACTATTGCACTTTTCACATAAGTTGGAGGTTACTAGCGAATCAAATATTGTTTTGGTTAGCTATGTTTGGAAATGAAATTTGTAAACAATAATTACTTAAAATACTTCTAATTTCATAAAATGGATGGGAAGCAATAATTTAATACTACGTTTGTTGATTTTGGGGATATGAATACTAGGGTGTCCCGAAAAATTTTTGTTGGACTTTCCACACAAAAGACCTTTCAAAACTTGCATAATTGGACTTAGATTACAAAAATATACAAACAAAATATTAAAATTTGTCTATGGGGTTGTACCGACCCTCAAAATTTTGACAAATTGATATTTTCATGCTTTTTCCCTTCCTTAATTTCGGTTTCTGAGCTACTATTTATTATGAAATATTAACTTTTTGATCTTATTAGGTTTAGAACATATTTGACGTTTTGATTTGCATGCAACAATACGTTTCCAGTGGTTTCAAATTTATAAGGTTTTAAGTTAAAATACCCCCAATTGGTGACCAAAATTGAATTTTTTTAATTTTTGGCCCATATTGCTATTATCATCATTTTCCTGGAATTTAAAACCACTGGTCTATGAATTAAAGTTTCTATACCTATCCGATTTTAAAGAAAAATTTGTTTATAAATTTAAGGCCTATCTACACAAATGACTTAATTTATTGATGTCCTTTAAGGATATGGGTTTTTACCTGTTTCCAACCTGTAAAATACGCAACTCAATCCTGTAATAAAGTCGGATTTAAAACTGAAGGCCGTTTTCTACCTGTAAAATATCTACACAATTCAATCCGGTAATAAAGTCGGCTTGGAGGACAAATACGGGAAAAACCACATATGTGGTTTATTGAGAAAACGTAGAGGTTTTTCATTCGCCCTTTGCTTATGACTAAATGGGTTGTTGAACTCCATAATTTGTAGACCTGATCTTATACAAAAGCCACACTTTAAAGTCCTTAGTATTCATTTGAGATTCTCAACGGGTTGTGTAAAGTGCGTTGTAACAGTTTTTAAAGCAATGTTTGTGATTTTTTTTTTAAATAATGAGTTCAAGATGTAGTGGGACTAGTTGTGCTATATTGGGATCATAAAAAAAACTTGACGATCGGCAGCTACCAACTACAAGAGATGTCATTAAATTAATTTTGTTTGTAAGGAACGAACTAAAACTTAAATTCAATGAAAAGGATCCTTCCCATTCAGAAATATAGGTATATGCGATTGTTTTTGAAGAAATCGACAATATTTGGGCTAAAGCTTCAATTCCAATTGTAACTAAGGAAAGATTTATTCAATTACTTAAATCCTGTTTCGAAAGGTACAATATTGTGAAGCGATACCCCAAAAGCAAATAAAATTCCAGTTTCAAAAACAAACTGAAGTGATTTTTAGAGTCATCTGAGAAGCTTTTCGACGTTGCTGCTTGTAAATGCACTTCATTTGAAACTTGTTCGTGCTTAAAACCAAAGAAAGTTCCCATCCATGAGAGAAGTTTTTTGTTGGATCAAAGAAATGAAATGAAAATGGCTATAAGCGGGGTTGACAAGAAAGAAACAAATATCGTGAAGAAACGACCGCAGAGGCAAATTGAAGAGTCAAAGAAAACGCAGGAAACGGATATTGTCTCAAGAAACTGCAATGACGAGTTGGTGCGTGAATCTTCCTCAGAAACACATTCGGTTACAAAGGCAAACCCAACAATCCTCCCTTTGACAGAGGCACCATTGACTTCAAGATGTTGCCAACAGTTGCCAAGGTATGTGGTACGGTTTATCGACGAGATCTGCGGCTGTTGTCGCTTCTACTGTTTTGGCTGATATCGGCTTGGTTTCTTCCAAAGATTGAACTCTTGTTATAGAGCTGTATCGAAATAAATATCAACAAACGCAGGATATATATACCACCAAAGATCAACTTCTCTGCTAAAGATTATACCGAAATTATTTTGTGAAACGAATGTCAGGTAACATCACCCCTGGTTCTTCGACATATTTCTTTTGAAGACCTTTACATCATGGCAAAAGATAATCTGTGGAAAAATGTGTTAAACTGGTAACAGGGGCATCACAGAGTGAACTGACCCTACTTCTAAAGATGGCTTTATTAAAAACAAGTTGAAATCTCGTGCAGAAATGCCAAATTTGGACACAAAAATAAGTTTAAATTCTAAGGTTATATCATTAATTAAAAATTATTTGTTGCTTATTTTGTTTTTATGTGATTTGTTTAAGTAAAAACATGAAATTTAAAAATCTTCAAAGCCCGGTACTACCCCCAAGATAACATGTTCTTTGAGTTTTTTTGACGTTTTCTTTATCTATGTAAAATTACACAAATTTTGATAGCTCATTTTTCTCATACATCGACGGGACACCATAATGAATACCCTAATAATGATTATACACAGTCCGAGTAATTTGGAAGGGAGTATAGAGTTTGAAAGGAGATACCGATGCACAATGGTTTTGAATGCCTGCACATTGTAATGAGTGGGAAATATTGAGTCTGGTAAAACATTCCACATTCGTGTAGCGCAATTAAAAACAGAATCTCTGTACTTTACAGTACGGCCGAAATTGGGCTTAAGGGTAAATTGATGGGCAGGGCATTCCTAAATGAACGAGTATTACGTTTGAATTGTTTGAGCAAAGGAATACCATTGGCTGTTTCATTAGAGCATTGCTTATGGAAGTAGGAATAACAAATACTGAGAGACATGAAATAAGAGATGCAAATGTTTCAGTAAGACAATGGCCACCCATCATTTTTAGAGATCTTTTTTGAATTTTGTCCAAGAGCCTGAAGTGAGTTATAGAAGCAATGGCCCAAATATAGTGGTTATACTCAAGTTTTTGTCGAATATAGGCTTTATAAATAATTGCCAGATCAGATGGGGTAAAACACTTCTTGCATGGTCGGAGAAAACCCACAAACTAAGCAGCATTTTTGGCGATATCAAATATGTGATCACTAAGACTTTGCGTTTAAGTAGAATTTTGAATTTTTTAAAATTGAGTCTATTTTTAAAAAAAAAATTACAAATTTCATGACGTTTTTAGTCCAAAACATTATTTTTTTTTATTTTGGCAGAGTTTTTTTTAAATTTTTTTTTCTTTATTTTTAAAAGATCCATTGTATTTGAAGACCATTATCTTACTTTAACAACACAATTTTTAACTCAATACTTTCATCTATTTTCGAAAAAATAGTCAATTGCTATCATGTCACATTATTAACTACCCATAGAAAGTTATTGTGATCGGTCTGATTTGTCAAATTAAAAATGTTGATATTTCTTGATGTTTCAAAGTCGAGAACCAGTAAAGATATCGACTCTAAATAATTGTTTGTTATACAGATAAAAAGTAGAAAGATGCAGCAATGAAGTAAACAAAATTGAGTTGATGGTTTTTGGCAATTTTAAAAAAGGTGAACATTTTGGTTAACCCAAAATATCTCACGAACCAATAACGCTAGCGACTTGAATTAAGTTGTTTATTATTATACCAAAATAATTTTGAAAAAAATGCAATTAACTGTTATTTTGAATCAAAATAACTGAACAAAATAAACTATGACTTCGAATATCTTACGAACAATAGATTATTTTCTCTTCAAAATAATTTGATGCAACGAAGAATAATATTTTCAACATCTGGTAAAATGTTGATAAAAATCGATAAAAATAGTACGCAAAATTGGTAAATACCTCCTGAATTAATGAAGGTTTTGTATCAAAAATGATTTCTTTCTGCGCTAAATTTTGTTGCAAACGTAAGATATTGTTTTAAGAAAAATCAAATCTGTATTTGTTTTTATATGAAATACAAAATTTTGAGAAATGCTTAAATTAGTAAAAATAAGTTTTATACTAAGAATCTCATTAGAAAATAGATTTTGATATTTCATCATGTGAAAAATATTGTTGGTAGTTTTTAGGCATTTTTAATAAAAATTGAACTGACAAATTTAAAAAAAATACGAAAACAACAGAAAACTAATAAAAATATAGTTTTGACTCGAGCATTAGGAGGAAAAAAAATGTATTAACTTAAAATTTTGTATCTTAAACAAAATATAGTTATTAATATTTTGTTAAAGTTGTAAGTAAGATAAGTCGATGAACGGGATGAGAAGTTTTTAGTGTGGGTCGCATCACAGCCACTTTTACAATATATTATTGGTTTGTAAAATATTTAGGGTCAAATAAAGTTCACTTTTTAATTATATATGTACAAAAATCCACATTATTTGTATGAAAGCTCTTTCTGCATCTTTTCACGTTAATATTTCTAAAACAAAATTTAAATGAAGTTGATGAAAAAGTTTGTGTTTTAAATAAAAAAACTAGTCAAAAATACTCTTCAATGAAAAAAGTGTTTAAAATTTTCTATTATAAAATTTGTCAAACATAGTTCCTGTCTTTATACTAGTTTTTTCTACGAAGTATTTATTAGCATATCAAAGCAAAATTTTAAAAAGCAAAACTTTATATTAACACCTAAGTATATAAAAAAGTGAACAAAAAAGAATTAAATGCTAAATTAGTCTATTTTCACTGACTGTATAATTAATGAACTTCAACTCTATAAGTACTTATAACTGACAGCTCAAAAACATACTTAAGGTTCTAAAAAAAGAAAACAAACAAACCTCCCTCATCATGTTTATGGTCTCATCTTAAATACTTCATTGTTTTTATTAAATGGAAGAAAAAAAAAACAAAGAAACAAGTAAATAGTTCAAGTACAATGTCCCACATTTAAGATGCGGCCAAGCTTCCAACTAATGTCCTAACAGAGAGAGAGATCAAGGGTGTGTTTTTGGTGTTTGCATTTTGTGTGGCACCAAGACCAACGCCAACGCCAAGAAACGCCAACGTACAGCAATAAAAACGAAGAACAAAGGTCACAGTAAAAGTATGATAATGAAATTATAAGGATACTTAGCTAGTTCTTTATTTTTTTCTCCTCTTGTTTTTTTTATACTATTAACCCAAGAAAATAGAAAAGAAGACCCCGACCCCGAAGACAAACAATGATGGCGCAATGGTGGAAAGTAATAAGGAAAAGAAAAATGGAGAAAAGAAAAAAATAACTTAGATATAAGGGTTAAAGAGAAAAAAAAAGCAAGTTACCTACTTTAAGCCCATCAACCGTTTTAATAGGACACTTGACATTCTTTCGCGTTCTCTTTGAATGACTATACTCGTACTACATACACCAGCACAAAGTTAGTTTATTTTTGTTGGTGTTTGTTTTCTCGTTTGTAAAGAGAAAAAGCCGATGATGTGGGATATGAAATTCAATTTACATTGACCCAGGACATTTTCATGAATATATTTGCCACTTTCTTTAATTTAATATTATTTCAAAGCTTTGATTGAAAGTGATAAAAATAAAAGAGAAGCATTTAAAAAGTCACTCCCAAGCGATTGAAGTAGGGTAGGTGGCAACCTTTAAAACCTAATTGACAGGCATGACAATTAAAAGGAGCATCAGCTAAAAAAATGAAACCCTTTCTTTTTTTGTGATCGATTTTGAATAGCCCTTAAATGTCAGTTGTCAAAATTGTTTTGTTTTTTGGTTAACTAAATCAAATGTCATCAATTAGATACGTTTTAACGTGTTTTAGAATTGCATTGCAATCAGTTCATCTGTAAAACAGAAAAAGTCTACAAATGCGTAAACATTATTAAACCATGAAAAAAGATTATTTAAAAGAGAATTCAAGAAAACAATAGTGGTTGGTATCAATGTCCTTGATAACATAATAGATTCCATCTCCAAAGTCTTGAATTCATTTTTTGCTAAGTATTGGCCTGTATCTTATCTTTCACCCAACTCTAAGGAAACAAATTTAATGACTATAATATCACACGATCCTGGAGGCGAATTGAGGCATTGACAGCAGAATTGACGTAACCCTCATTCTATGTATTTTTTGTTTTTATTCCAGAATGGTCAAAAACAAATGTTGCTCCAAAGCAGAAATGATGTTACTCAAATTTTCTTATCCCATAAATCATTGCAAAACTGCTAAAACATCGTTTCTGAACGGAACTTTTCAAAGATCAGAAATGGTTTAACCGACTTACACCACTTCTTCTTTTTTTTTTGTAATTAGCGAAAACTAAAAGGGTTTTGCATACCTTTAATATGCCAAAGACAAAGTAAGAGCATTAGGAAAAGAGGGAAGGGTGAGATAGTAAATGTTGGTGTACATTGATTTTTGAATTCTGAACATTGCAATGACAGGGAAAGATAAAGCGTGGCAGCGCATTCCACATTTGCGTACTCTGTACTTCATAGTACGGCCGAAGTTGGGCTTAAGGGTTAAATTGTTTGAGGGGAGGAATGCAAATGGCTATTTTAGTAGAGCATAGTCCATTAAAATAAAGTTAAAAAAGGTTGGAAAAAGAAGCATTACGTCGATGTTTCAGTGACGTAAACGAATTAATGATGTTAATGTCACCAATAATTTTAAAAGCTTTTCTTTGAAGACTGTCCAAGAGGCTTAAATAATTTAGTGGATCACCAGCCAAGAAATGAAAATTATATTCAAGTTTCGGACGTATATAGGTTTTGTAGACGGGGAGACAAATTTCTTGCATCTTCTCAGAAGACCTAGACATTTTGCAGCATCTTTGGCGACATCGCGTATGTGATCGCTGAACAAAAGGTTGTTGCTGATGCACATTCCGATGATGTTGAGATTTTCAGTTTCTACGATGCAAGTGCCACTCATGGATAGTGGCAAAGAGGGTATATCTCACTTTAATGATACAAGACAGCATTTGGTTTTCGAAGCATTAAATTCCACACGATTTTGTATTAACCATTTTACAGTGCTGTGTAGGTCGGAATTAAATGAGCTTATCGTATTTTGCCGTTGCAGTTCTACATTCAAAGAGGAGGGATGTGAGTCTGGAAACGAAAAAATTCTTATACCCTGGCCTTAACATATCTAAAATGTTCAATTTGTATAAGTATTCCTACGGCAGTCCTGCATCAGAGCTTGTATTCCAGCGATCTTTTAATAATGATTTTGACCTTTCATTCCTTGCTCTAATAAAGAATTCTGGGAAGATGTGTGATTTGTTAAACTACAAACAAATAACAAAATTGAACAAGCTTCATCTTAAAAAAAGCGGTTTTGGCAATAAAGTTCATGAAAGATGATGACTCGACAATAGCAAAACAATCTGCTGACATTTGCGGTGATTGCATTTGATCTCATAAAGACTTTGTTCACTTAGTTCCTTACAACGGGTGTGTTCTATTACAAGAGTCAACTTTGGACTTCTGTCCTTACATGTATATTTGGAATGAGTTGCCCCAAAAAATTGGTAGCTGCTTGTTACATTTCAATAACATATTTTTTAGCACTCCAAAGCTAATTATCAATATGGTGGCAAAAAGGAACATTAAGATGTCAGCTTTCTTCCAACAATATATTTTTGCTCAAAGTGACAATCTTGTTAATCAAGTTGATAACAAATTTCTTATGAGTGGCCACTCTTACTTACCTTGTGCCGAAGACTTTGAACTAATCAAAAAACGAAAGAAGTATTTAAAATACATTTTTGACCCAACGGCTTATAGCAACTTCAAAAAAGAAGGATACATTTGAAATTATTATTATGATTGGATGTTTTCAAATAAACAATTTCGGAAGAACATAGCAAATCGGAAAATTAATGTTAATAAGGAAAAAGTATAATATTTTAAAATTAATTGCATTCGATTTCTGAAAGATTCACATTTCAATATGTTATATAAGTACTTTTTGATACTGTGATTTTGAAAACAAAAACATATGAACTCATCACAGATTTCGAATTATTGTTTCCTGTAGGAAATGCCGTAAGTAAAGTAAGAAAGAAAGACTTATTGGATTGTCTTAATTCTCTCCCACCGAATTACAACGACTTTTATACAAATTTGAAAACTGTTTCCATTAGCAGAGACGTTAAGCTGAACTGTGAGTAACTATCATAGTAGTGTAAACTTATACTTAACTTTCCAATGATATCGTATTTAAAAGTGAAAATCAATTTGTTTTTCCATATCTTGTTATCAAATAAGTAGGTCAGTACCCAAGAAGTGATAGTGGAGTAACCCACATTAAATCCAGTAACTAATATTTTAAAGAATAGATTAAAGGCTTGAATATTTTTGAATAGGCAGCAAATAACAAACATTTCTTTATCGTTAAATTTTAAATCGCGATTTTCTAAATAAATGCAATTTAGAGTAACGCCTTTTCTACTCTCAATGCCTTAATTTTGGACACCACTTTTTAAACTTTTATATCAAAATAGACTTTAGTTCACTTCATTGTTTTTGGTTTTTATCATAGTTCAGTAGCACAATCAAACAGGCTCATTTAAAATGAGAAAAGAGGCTGAGATGCGACCCACACCGATAACTTCCCATCCCGTCTGGCGATTTGTCTCGCTTAAAAGTTTGTCTATATTTACTCGTATCAATTTTTACCAAATTTGCGTACTATTTTTTGTAAATTTTATTTATTGTGTCATAACCGGACACTGTCTAATAGGAAAGCACGCCATGAGACTAGGCGTATGCTCAAATGACTTTT
Source organism: Eupeodes corollae (assembly GCF_945859685.1). Taxonomy (NCBI): domain Eukaryota; kingdom Metazoa; phylum Arthropoda; class Insecta; order Diptera; family Syrphidae; genus Eupeodes; species Eupeodes corollae. The sequence goes on along the minus strand of NC_079148.1, from coordinate 17,499,921 downwards.
GCAGAAGCTGTATTGACGACGAAGAGGAAGAAACGGTTCTTCATCTTCTCTGCACATGCCCTGCTCTGGCTCGAAAATGAAAAAATCTCCTAGGAGAATTCGTCTTACTATCCATATCTCTTCTGTTTCTTGAGCTATGGACGACGAAAAAAACGTCGCCAACGTACCGACGTACGAACATACGTGCACACTCACGCACAGACATCTTTCTAAAATTATTTTATTTCTACTCTAGGGACCTTGAAACGTCGAGAAATGTCAAAATTTTGAATTTGACAAATCGGACCCATTACAATAACTTCCTATGGGAAGTTAAAAATATACAAGGAACAGCAAAACTGGGCTTACTTTAATACTACGCATTTCATAATATAAAATTACAAATATTAAAAAAAACAAGGTGCCAGGGTGTTCATCACTCCATATCGGTCTGTCTTTTGGCAATCATGCTTAAAAGTGTATTCTTCAAATATAATGTTGAGCAGCTCACATACGTTTCTAGATAGAAGCTGAAGCATAAAAAAGCAACACAAAAAAAAAGCTAGTAAAAGTCGTGTTTTCGACATTTTAAATAGGTTTGTTTAGTTTTAAACGCTTCTGTCACTTAAATCTAAAACTTACGTCCGTTAGACTTTGGCTATAAAATAACTAGTATCAATTTACGTACAATGTATGAAATTTTTTCAAATACATAACTGAACTAGGGTTATTTTGTCACACCTTCGAGTGAAATTTTGTTCGTTTTTGTCACTAGTACAGTTAGACAGACTTGTTAGTTTTTGCTCTACACCTTGACACCTTTCATTTGACATGCCTATGCCTTAGAAAAGTTTACAAATTAGTGCACCCTTTTTTGTCGTTAGCTCTTAGTTGGAAAAATCAAATTGACAAATTTTTATCCACGCGAACTAACTCCACAGAGGGATTTAGTTCCTACTTAGTGAGAACTAAATACACTTTACTAAAGTGCTAAGTGGGAACGAACTCCACTTTCTTATGGGAATTTAGTACACATTCAAAAATATGAAGGTGGAACTAATTTCTAACAACAATAGCTTCAAATCACAGTTAGTTATCAGATTCTTGAAACTTGTTCGATTTTGATTAGTATACAGTCGAACATCAGTCTTAAGCAAATTAAAAAAACCGTGCTTAGTGTGAATTAAATTAAAATAAAAAAAAGAGGCTGGGATGCGACCCACACTGATAACTTCCCATCTGTCGATTTGTCTTGTTTAAAAGTTTGTCTATATGTATTCGTATCAATTTTTACCAAATTTGCGTACTATTTTTTAGAGATTTTATTTTTTATGAAAAACCGGATTGTTGGATTTTTATATTTAAAGTTACTGAATATCGGAAACAATATTTTCTGTATAATAAAATAAGTTTGAAGCCAATATTTTTAATTTTTGATAAGCTATTTGAGTCGAAAACTGTCAATTCGATTTTTCTCAAAATTTAATCGAAGGTTGAAAACAATATTTCTTTTAAGTAAAAGTTAGTAAGAAGCTATTATCTCAAATTTTTGAAAAGATATTTGAGTCGAAAATCAATTTTTACCAACTTTTATTATTTTTTTTTAGGTTTTTATTTTTTGTGTCAATTCGATTTTTCTCAACATTTTTCAGAATATTGAAAACAATATTTCTTATAAGACAAAATTAGTTTGAAGCCTTAATTTCAATGTTTTGAAAAGATATTTGAATCGATATTCAATTTTTACCAACTTTGAGTAATGTTTTTTTTAGATTTTTATTTTTTATAAAAAAAACTGTCAATTCGATTTTTCTCAAAATTTTATTAGATGTCGAAAACATTATTCTTTGTTTCATAAAATTGTTTTGGAGATGAAATCATATTTAAGTCGTAAAATTTTGGAGGTGACAAATTTTTTTTTCAGTTTTTATGATTTATAAAAAAACCGTTACTTCGATTTTTAAAAAAAAAATATATTTCTTTGCTATCTTGTTACAATATATTAAATAATATTTAATTTAAGTCTCTAGAGTTTTTGGTTCGCAAGATATTTAGGGCTAACCAAAATGTTCACCTTTTTTTTAAAATGCTATGGTAAAGAAACCACTCACGCAATTTTCTTGAGAGAACTTTCTGCATCTTTCTGCCTTTTTATCTGTATAACAAAATTTATTTGAAATCGATACCTCTTCTGGTTCTTAAGCTATGGACGACGAAAAAAACGTCGCGAAAGTTTAAACGTATGTACATACGCACGCACAGACATCTACATCTACGCACAGACTCCAGGACCTTGAAACGTCGAGAAATGTCAAAATTTTCAATTTGATAAATCGGACCCATTACAATAACTTCCTGGGGGAAGTTAATAAAAGCATGGAAAAATAAAATTGAATTTATTACGGCGTTTTGTAAGAATAGTGTGTTAATTTATGACCGTGAAGAAAAACAAATGTATGTTAAAAAATATACTGGAGATAATATTTTACGTTACATTTGCTATTATGGTCAAAATTGCAAGGGGAGCTTAGTTATTGATGAGCAAAGTGATAAAAAACTAATAAAACCGAATGAGGCTCATCATCCACATGAAAATCAAGAAAAAACCATGAAAAAAATGAAAATTTTAAATGCTATGAAAAAAGATTGTGTCAGCGCACCTTTTAAGCGGAGGCTAACTGCTCCTGAGATTGTGTAGTGATAAATCAATTTATATTAATTTTAAAAGTGTAAAAAAAGGAAAGCTATGGACTTTCCAAACTAATCTCTAAAGACAATTTTTACCAGCACACAATTTTGGAGAAAGAATTTGCCTACACAATTTTAATGGCTCTAAAAATACAAATATGATTAGAGAAATGCCTGAGGCATTACCAACAAATTATTTTATAGATGGAACATTTGATGTTGGTACAACCAATTAATTATAATTCTTATGCAGAACACTTAAGTATCTCCTATATTCCGATAATTCCCAAAATTATTTGGAACTCGATAGGCCGATTTGTATTTTCAGAATCTAGAAAATCAACAGTTTATTTCGAAATATCGTTTTCAAAATTCTGAAAATGATCAAATAAATACGCGAGCGGAAAAATTTTGCCCAAAATAGAATCAATTTGCAGTGTGAAAATAAAAGAATTCGGGCGAATTTCGATATTTCGAAATCAATTTTTACTTTTTTTATTCAAAAATATTTTTCATTGCATATATTTTTAGGTATACCCATTCTTGTATATTTCAGCCACAAATAAGTCTACAAATATGTATACACATCTTTTCGAAATTATTGAGCGAAACCTCTACGAATTTCATGCAGCTTCATTGACAACAGATTACGAACAGAATTAACGAAACGCCTTTAAAACGGATTTTCCAAATGCTTCTTTAAACGGGTGTTGGTTTCACTACACCAAGGCCTTTAGAAGAAAAGGAGCGAGAATCCCTGATTTTTAAGAACAATAAGGAGAGACAGAGTGGTTAAAAACATTTTGCAACAATTATTGACACTGCCTCTATTGAGCTTCCAAAGCATTTTCGATAATTGAAAATGAAGCAATAAGAATTTTCTCTGTAAGCTTATCTTCGTTTGTGGCCTACTATAAACGTCAGCGGATGTTGTGGGTAAGAACAATTAATCTGTAATAAATGTACATTTTCATCGTGATATTTGTTTATTCAATAGGAAACTCCGCAGTCATTTTCTGTGTATAAAAACCGAATGCGAGCCACAAGCACCCTGGAGGGCTACAATAGTCGCCTAGGAAGAAAACTATTTAAAAACGGAATTTTTTTAAATTCATCAGTTGCCTGATCGACGAAGAGTACAACTGCACACGCGATTTTATGGAAGCTGTAGACGCTGAAACTCTGCTTATGTTTGCATCACCAAATCCGTTTTTTGCAAAAAAAAGGATGCAAAAACAGATACCCTTATATCTAAAGTCGATGCCAAGCGTATAAACATTTTTGAATACCTTCCACAAATTATCAAAAATTTCAACAAACTTGATGACAAAGAACTGGAAGTGTCCGAAGAAGAAGATTCTGAGCCAGGAAGCGCCGGACTTGAGCAACATTTAAACAATGAAATCAACACCCCATTGTGTATTATTGGTTTTGAACATGTTCGCGACATTCTTCTTCTTCCGTGTAACCACATTAAAATCTTTGGAAGTTGCTACGATACAATGTCAAGAAACGATGCATCCCCCGTATTGTGCCCATATTGTAGAACAATAGTTCAGGGATTATTGAACGTTTTTTTGTAAATTATATGTATTTAAACAATTTTATTTAACTATGTATTCATATATTCATTTTTATTTTTTTCTGACATGCATTATATTTTTTTTGACTTTTGTTGTATTATATTTAAGTATATTTCTACTTAATCGAAATTCTAAGAATTTTGCTTACTAAATTTGGTAGCATCTTTTACATTATGAAACTTATTTCGTTTTTGACTTATAAAATTGTTAACAGTTTCCTATATTCTACTTGCTTCTTCTTTTAAAAGTGGGAATTAATTTTTAAACTCAAAGAGAACTTAAATCACACATTTTTTCGGAATTAGATTCCCAGTTAGCATGTGAGTTAGTTCCCGTGGATTTATTTCCCCGAACCTTTTTATCGGTTCCGATTTGATCTTTTGTTTTTAATTACAAAAAGATTAAAATATTTATGAAGTATATGCTGCTTCTATTTTTTAACAACAAATACTACAGAAAATCAGCAAACTTTAGGTTATTAAAGTGTGTTCTTAGACAATTATGCGTAAGTTCTCCTGATTGAATCATTTAAACAAGTTAAATGATTTACTGCTTCATTGGAAATCTCACTTGGCATTCTCACCTTTTATTTTATTTGATTTATTTATCGAATAAGTTAATTATTGAATGTGCACTTTGTCTTCTATAAATCTTTGTATTACATCATTGCATGATTTGAAACCATCAAAGGTCAAAAACAACAAATATATATAATAGAAATAAGTGACTCTAAAGTTAAGGGGGATCATAATTAAATCAATGCTTTAGATTGAAATTAATTACATAAGTGTGACATCAGTAATAAAAACAAAATTGCCGACAGGATTGTACATCACTTTGGGTATGTGTCCTTATAATTAATGAGATTACTACATATTATAATGTAGTTTGCTATTAAAAGTATGTATAGGCAATTAACCTGGTCATAAGGGTAGTTTTTAGGGAGTACCTGACCTATACATATATAATAATGTCAAAGTCATTAATTAGAAAGTTATTGAGTCTAAATGAAGAAGTTTGAGGAAAATGAGTGATGTTTTCAAGTGGACTTCTAACTATTTCTTTAAAAGTTCTAATTGTTTAAAGGTTTGTAAATAAATTCAATAATTTTGACACTGTATAAAATGCAACTGGACTCTATCAACAATAAAATAGTTGGTAGTAGAGCCTTGATTTTCATTTTATTTTTCGAGCTGTTTATAACCATATTGGCACCACTTTTAAGGGAACAAAATAACAAAAAAACTTCTCCTTGGTAAGGAAGTTAAATCCCCAATAAATGTTTTTGTAATTGGTTTTGAATTGTTATCCACGTGTGGAAAGTTCCTAAATTAGATTCTCCCATATAAACGTTTCCATTTAAAAGTTGAAATTCCCTCAAAAAATTAATTATTTACTTTAAATTGCATGTTATTTATTCTCATAAGAGAAATACTTTATTTAACTACACCACATTCCAATTAATATAAAATAATTTGTTTTTCTTATTTAATATCCTTCTCATGTCTTTCTCCTCCCGAGGAAAATACAATTAAAATTAAAAAAAAAAAACTAAACTAAAACTTAAACTTTCTAATTGGAAACCTATGTTGAACAAACACCTCAACTTTCCATCAACAACTAGAAAACTACAAAAAAATAAAACTTCTCATTTCTACTCTAGACAACACGAACACCTTAACACCTAAGGTGCAAAATAGACAAAAACCAAAAAAATAAACTTTTTCATAGTAAAACTTACATTTATCCATATAATCATCATCATCATCATCTTCATCCTTATATCCATCCACATTCTTCCCTACACCACCTAAGGATCTTTATGCCTAGAAAACCATCGTAAACAAATTAAATACTCTTGTCACCTTACCCGACAAAAAATATATATCAACAACAACAACAAAACAAAAACTAAAAAAAAACTTCATCAACTGCAAATGTTTACCAATACATTGTTTAGCACGAAAAACTTTTTCCATGTCATGAAGAATTTCAACATCCTCCCCAACCCCCTTTCTGTCCTCTTGAATATACCTGGGGCAAAATATACCGAATAGAAAACAAAAAATGACAATACTTCACCCTGATGTCCTTTGGTCTTTGCAAAATGACCAACCAACCAACCAACTCCATAACATCAATAGCAACGATATAAGGAATGGAACTGGTGGAGAGGACGAAAAGTTTAAATGGTATTTTGTGTAGCCCCAGCCTTGTCAACACAATTTTAGTTTTTCCATTCCCAGTTTGACACAAAAAGTGTCAAACACTAGCCATTGATTTTATGTCACCTTCGCTGTCACCTATACTCTGGAGCTAGGGCTGGAGCTGGATGTTGACTTTTTTACTAATATATTTATATGAAGCTATAAACTTCAAGTCACACATAAACCTACTCCACCTCTAGATTATTTTCATTTGGAATTAAAAATTTAATACGTAATTATTTCGTCAGCAAGTTTTCAAATTAGTTGACGGAATTATATAAAGGATTCCCTAGCCAAAAAACAAAAATTAAGGGCTTCCACGCGCAATCCCCATCCTAAACCATTTTAACTTTTCTCATTATACAAAACTATGACCTATAACGGTGTAAAATATAATATAGTAAAGTCCAAATCATCATCATCATCAAAGTACAATATACTCACAGAGTTAAAGCCCAATCGAGGAACTTATGTAATCCAAGTTCCAACTGTTTGGTCTGGAACCAGTTGGTGTGGAAGGGCATCATGTAAGGGGCTTTGTTCTGTTCGTAATAACGAGAGAAGTCCTCCTGCAGCCATTCAACGACTTCATTCTCATCCAGACTATGCAAGACACATTGATCCAAGTAAGGACAATGACCACCCTCATAGCCCTCAACATAATGGGTATTTAATGGCACTTCCCATACTCCAGGGAATTGCCTTGTCGGGCAAGTACCACTCTTGCATTCATGTGAGATTTTAAAGTCCAAGGTGTATGGCCAAACTGGAACATTTACTGGCGGAACTGTCACTGAACTGTCATAGATGTAGCCAAAGTCCTCGATAACCTTTCAACCAAAACCAAAAAGACAACACACATACAAAATCACAAAATATAATTAAAAATGATAACCCGAATCGAGCTTGAATCGAGTCGAGTCGCTGAGTTCTGATGAAAATTACATACCTTGTATTGGGTATTCCTGCCGGGTTTCAAAAATGGTGCCCTCATACCAACAACTTCACTCACTGAAACATTCGCAAAGAATCTCAAAATTTCTCGCATTCCGATCATCTCGCCAACCCATTCCTCGTAGCCTTTGTCCTGTAGACCGTTTTGTAGGGAAATTGTTTCGGTAGCGATTTCGTGTCCTTCGTAGGCCAAGGTCTGGATCTGCTGGTAGTTGCTGCAATGGAGATAAGGATAAAATATATATTTATACAATTGATACACAAGTTTTCATTTTCATTTTCAGTTAAAGTTAGAAGAATTGATAGAGAGTGGAGGAGGAAGAGGGTGGTTGTGGGTGTGATGGGAGAGATCAAATGTCCCTCAGAGCTTTCTCTGACGATAATAATAATATGGTTGCAAGTGAGGCTTGGTTCCTAGTTCCTGATGGTTCCTGTGCCTGTGTTGTGCATATACGACTCTGACTCTGACTCTGTCTCTATAAACCCTCAATGGTCCATTTTGGCCATTTTCCCAGAAATGTCTCAGATGTCTATCTATTCTGTGTATAGAGGGATTTGCATTTGGGTACCCCAAAATGAGTTTGTCCTTCTGTTTTCCTAAAAATAAATGTGTATACGTATCTGATGTGGCATGGAAAAGTATTGTGCAGCATTTTCGAGTGAAATGTGGTAATTCAGAGGTGTATACCTCTTCCCAAGAGATGGGTTTTAGGAAAATAGCAATAGTTCTGCACACTTCTGAGACTCCACATCACAGCACTAAAGTTGCAGAAACAGAGACAGACAAGCGATGAGATTTAGAAAACATTTTAATACGTTTTGAATGGTCCGCAAAGAGCATCTCCGGAGTAAGGACAGTTAGATGAGAATTGTTTCCCTCTGATGCGTGGTACCTATAGTATACATAGCTCTGGTGTTGGTATACATTTAGAATGAGGAGGGTTTAGCTAAACACAAAACGATAGTTGAGGGACTACCTTAACCTATTAAAGGGAGGAATTTTGTTCTATTTTTTTGCGAGGAAGTCACAGCGTAGATAAGTTTAAGGTTGCCAATAAACTTGTTCGATCATATAAGGAGTTGTGATTTTGTTCTTCTAAGCGACTTAGAGTATTTCAAGATTGCCATCAGGGGAATCTAGAACTTTGGGGGAGTTTCAATGAAGTCGGCGATAGTACTCCAATTCAATATGCTAATATATCCTTTAATTGATAATGAGCTTCATAAAGGTTACTTTAAGTTACTTTATTAAAAATAAATCGTAGTAAGTGCTCTGAGCAAATGCTTCGTTAACAACTTTTAGCATTGACTTATTTAATCACAACGAGGCTTTGGAAAAATTATACTTTCAAGAAAACTGGTAGCAACACAATTTTTCAGAGCAAATTCTCCTTTAAGTATCAAAGAAAAGAAGCAATTGCTTAAATTTCTGAGCCAGCCACTTGGTAGGATTAAAATATTTTTATATATGTCTAAGTTTTGAGGTTCAGAGAGTTTAATAAAATTAATATTTTGAACTTTTGCTTTTCTCGTACAATTTGTTTTAGCATTTGGCAACCCTGGCTAATTTTTTAGCTCCCAATGTAATTTGTTTTTTGAAGTTGATTAAAAACAAAATTTACAATTGGTCACCCGCTTTATGCATTGCATTCATTCATGTGTTGTTTCTAGGTAAAAGATGTAGCCACATGTAAGATTTGACAGATACCAGAAAGAACCAGAACCCGAACCACCGTATAGCACAGAAGAATATGACTTTATTCATTATTTTCATTTGCTTATAGAGTTTTAGTTTTATAAATTTGTTTATGAAATGAAAAAGTTTGATAACAGTTTACCACGCAGGATAATATGCATTTTGAAGTACATATATGGAAATTAAGTTAAGAGCTTATGCATTATAAAATTTACTAAAGAGTGATGTTGGAAATCAAATGGAATGTTTTGTTATGTTCCAGAAGTGGAATAGTTTTGAACAATAAAATTTGACAGTTAATGTAATTTGATGGCACAATTTATGAGGTTCTTTATACTGATGAAGTTCATATTTATTAACAAATGAGGATAAATGATGTTGTTCTTGAAGGCTCTGGGAAGTAAAATCTCAGGAATTGACGGGGAATTACTTCACTTTAGTGGGTTTGGAATAGTTTTTAAATAAATTAATTTCTAGTTAATAAAAAGTTACTTTTTTATGGTTTATTGTGTGAAGTTATTTGTTTTTAGATTTCGCAATAATTTAAGATCTAAAAGCGTAGAAGTTGAAAACAAGTTAACACAATTTCATGGTGAAATTTTAATTCTTTTAATTTTAATTTTATGAAAAGAAAACGGTTTGTGTGAAAATGTCATATGAAGAGGTAAAAATATCTCTGTTTAAAAATAAATATTCCAGATTGAGTAAATTCTGGAGAAGATAGAAACTTATGTGTTGACACATTTGTTGTTTTGTAAATTGGGTATAGAATAAAGTAGGTATAATACAAAGAAGTTTAGGTGCTTCACACGTTTATTGACTGTTTTTAATTTATAATTTAGTTTTCTTTTAAGGAAAATATCCTAAAAAAATGGCGTCAATGGCCGTTGGCTTCTATAATTCGAATGAATTCATCTTCGTTTTCATGAAGTTGGCTGCGGTTATTTTACTTTTACAATGAAGTTGGCTACAATTTTATAAAGTAAAGCGTAGCTGCCATCGGTGAAGTGGAAACCAAGTTTAATGTTCTTCTTACACTTGGTCTCTTCAATTTATTATGCTACAAAATTAATATTTTAGTTCTGTTTTTTTTTTGTATTTTTATTGAAGAGAAATGAAGCCGTGATGATTTTAAAGGAGATATTGATTCGACAAACACTGATACCTTCCCATAGGTAAGTGCAAAAAAGTTTTTTGTTTTTGTCCCCGAGATATTTTACTTGAAAACCAAATGTGACCCATTTTTTTCGAAGCCAGCAGCCCAACTTCCAGCCACGACGAAGTGGTGTTTGCCGGTATTTAATGTGTGAAATTTTTCAACGCTACCCGTCTTGTGATTGGTGGCACTATGTTTGAACACAAGCGAACCAGCTTAGAAGGTAGAAGGAGCATTTTGCTTTGGTTTCGAACCATGTATTTGAGAGCAACTGGTATCTTCTAATCATTTCCAAATACACACAACCCCCTCAGCAAAAAATAAAAGCGCTGAAAAACATAAAGTTTAAATAAATTGGATATTGAAAGCTTTCCTGAAGAGTAGAAAAGGAGAATAAATATCAAGCTTTCTAAATAAACGAGACCTGATGGAATGTGGAAACTGAAAAGGGATTTACGTTTCACCCACTGTCGTCAAAATAGAAGCGATGATTATCTTGTTAAACTCCCACTCGTCTTTTCTGGTAAACATTATTCAACAATTAGAAGAAAAGGAAGAGTTTTGAGTATCTTGGTCTCAACTGAATGGGGAACTCAACAAGATGTCGCTAAAAATCTAACGCTGCGTTCGGGTAGTGTAAAGGAACAACTCTCGTAGATTAAAGGCAAAGCTACAAATGTCCCGCTCAAACCTCAAATCAGTACAATACCAATTGGAAAATAACAGCAAATCGGAGATCTTCATTCTTATGGGTATCTTCATATAATCTTGTTAGTCTGTTTCAATCTTATATCCAATGAAGAACTATGTATTTATATAGAGTAACGATTCGTAAACCCATTATACGAAAGTGTAAGTGGAAGTGAGTTGGACACACTCAAGAAGGCAGAAAAGTCAGAAGACGGCGGAGCATGTGGAGAAGAACAGTCAAGGAAAAATCATCTAAATTAGGCTAGAGTTGGAAAGAGCTATAACACATCTTTTAAAACCGCACACGATGACTGGAAGAAGTATTTGAGGGCCTATTACCCGATACTTAACACAGACGTTAGTTAGTATTAGTCTTAGGATCTAAGTAAGCCATGTTTTGAAGGCTTTCTTTTACTTTTTCTTAAAAAAATTATTTGATTTAAACAAAAATATTTTGCAGAGTGAAAAAATTTTTTCAATTCCTTCTTTGATTTTGGAGATATTTGAGTTAAAAATCGGTTTTGAACAAATTCGTGTAGTATTTTTTGAAGATTTTATTCAATATTTCTTAAAAGAATTTAATTAATTATAAAAACAATATTTTGTGAAATATTTAAATTTAGATAAAATTGTTTCATGATATATTTGGGGTCAACCGAATTCGTACCCTTTCTTTTAATTACTATAGCACTCAATTTTTTGGTAAGTTTTTGAAACCTTGAAACGTGGAGAAATTTCAAAATTTTAAAAACTACAAATCCGACCATTTTTTATAAAATTTATTTTCCGAAGTTTATTAAAAGTATAGAATTTGGTTAACTCCGATTATCTAACAAACCAATTGCATTATCGACTTCTTATAAATTGTATGTTACCAAATTAATATAAACATGTAAACAATTGATAGCCAACATTTTTTTAGTGAAGCAAACAGTTTGGAGTAAAATATTTGTCAGCTCGAATAAAATTGTATTGCTTCCGAAATAATTGAATACGTTATTGATATCTGGTGTAATTTTTGGAAATTTTGAAGCGACAGATTTGTTTACAAAATTAAAAATCGTTTTTCGAATATCTAGAAAATGAATAAAGCTATCAACTAAATTTTTATTTTATCTTGTTAAAATATTCTTGCCAACTTTCGAAAGAATTTAAAAAAAACACATGTTAATAGTTTCTGTCATATCCCAGCCACTCCTGTTGATTTAAAATTTGACCTGCATAATAAAATATCTAATTTCAGAAATACCCCCGCAGCAAACTTGGAATAATTATCTTCTATGCCAAAACATACCAATTTGACAACAGTGCAGCCTTGCTTTTCTAATGAGTCCATAAGGGAATGTTTACACTACATAAAGACCTACAATAAACTGTTGTTTTAAGACTTGCAACAACTCCTATTAACCGCACGAGCTACACTATCAGGTGATAGCGTAGTTAATAAAAGACAAGGAAAGAAAAGATATTATAATAAAAATGAAATAAACCAACAACAAAGAAAAAAAAAGCGCAGGTACAGCACCTCCAGCACCACCTCGACTGCAAGAGACGCAGAGAAAATTAAACATCCCAGGTAGTTAGGTTAAGTGCCCTGACGGACGTGTATCCTGTACATCTTCGTTACAATAAAAAAAAAACTTCACATCCCTCGAGGGGCTTCGTCTTCAACTTTAGCATATACTTTTTAGACAACCAAAGCCAAATCATCATGTACCACCAAAGTGCACATCTATTAAAGAATTTGTGTCGTTTCCGCCTCCGTACCGAGCGTCACTGTTACCGTTACCGTAACCGTTACCGCCATCATCCTCATCATCGTCGTTCGTCCTTTCAGCTTGTTTTTTTTTTATTTTATTCGTCTATTTGAAGAAGGAAATTTCCATAATATTACTTCTAGTTAGGTCCTTTCACGTAGCTAGCACCGGTTTTCCAGTTATAAAAGGTGTGTAGCGGTAGAAGTAGACGTAGACGTATAGTGGAGGTAAAATGTTCTCTGTGCGGTCTTGGGTAGGGTTTTCTTCTTCAAAGCTTTTCATAGGAGGTGTACGAGTATATGGAATCACGTAGTCCTTCGCGCTTATAGTAATAATGTCGGTGAATGTAAAGTTCTCTGACAGCTGTTAAACTTTAGGTCATTATGGGGGTTGTTCAGTTATGTTTTCATTTTTTTTTTGGTTCCTCAAACCTATTACTCCCATACAAGTTGAGCTTAGTGAGTAAGACGAAAAAGAGGAAGAAGATGAAGAAAAGTCCATTTGGAATGAGCTGATGGGCACTTTTAGAACCTTAATTCCTATAAGTGGAACGGTCGCGGTTTAGAAAAAAGGGTTGTTGGGAAAATGTTTAGCTTCCGGTGACGAGTTTAGCTTCAGCTTGGATTTTTGTTGTCTGATGCTGCTGTCGTCATATAAAATACTTGCATACAGCCAGCGCAATGGTTGGTTTAAATAGATATACCTACCAAAAAAAAAACACCTAGAAGAAACTGACGATGCGACGTGTCTTGAGCTTTTCTCTTCAACATGTCTAACCTAACTAGAATGCTTATGAGGATTTATAGCTGTCATCCAAGCCAAGAACAAAAAAAAAAAAAAAATACTATATGTGTGACCTGGGGACTGAAATTTATCTGAATTAGGACATTTTTGAATGGTAATCTCTGGAGGCGGACAAAAAAGTTTATTTTTAATGTTATGTGTATCCTTGAGAGGTTGGATACAATATGAGTTGTTTTTTTTTTTTGGTTAAGTAGGTAGGTAGAGGTGATATAAGAAGAAGTTTAATAAAGTACCACTAAAAATGCTTGCCATTATCCTAAATCCTACCCTTAACTAAAAAAAAAATGTTGATGGTTTTAGTATGGTGGGATGTGTGGTGGAAAAGTTTTAAAATTTAGAGATTGGCTTTTTCGAGGAATTATGGTTTTTCTGAAATGAATTATGTGCAGGTTATAAAATTTAATTTTGAAGTTAATGGTTGTACGTATCATGCTGCATAAGTTTGCTATTACTTTTTTTGTTTTGTTTAATTTAAAAGTATGCATCAGTCTGTCGAGAAGTGGTATAATCAACAATGCAACCTGTGCTCAATGGAAGTTTTTGAGAAGTTAGAACTTAGTTGATATCTTTTTTTAATGAGTTATCTATTCTTTAAGGTTGTTACTTAGTTCAGAATGAACTCAATACCTCCAATAATTGTTCATAACTCGTAGTAATTTTTCTAATTCCTCAAACTATTTTATCCAAGCCAAGATTTTAAAGCTCCAGTTTTGTTCTCAAATTTGCATGATGTGATGTAAATGCCATATATAGGGATAAAGGCATCATAAAATATCGTGTCTTGCGAAGAAATTTCTGAACTTTGTCTTAGAATTAAAACAAAAAACTCGTTTGCTTCATTTACACCAGAAATGGTTCACAGTTTCAAGTTGCCAGGATTGGTTTATCTTAAAGTCAATAATTTAACCAATATTAGAACATTATTCGATAAATAAAAGTTTTAAAATGTTTCTAGTAGTTTCAACAAAATAATTCTTCTCGTAGCCTTAGTTTTTCACTCATCAAGTCTGAAGGTGTTATCTTAATCTGCACGGGTATGTCCAAACAAAATCATAATTTACGTAAAATAGTAATCTCCGGTTAAGAACTTCTGCTTTTTAAGTATGTATAACCGCACAAAAAAATTTCAATGATCATATTTTGATTGTTAAATTTCGGTTTCCCATGTACTTATTTTAGTGCGAAGAAAAATGACGCAATAGAGACAGCGTTGTTAGAAAATTCTTAAGGTTTTGAGTTTGATAGTTTGCGTAGTACTAGTTTCACGCTGATCAATGCTACAGAACAAAATCAGATAAAACCAAGTATCACGAACATATGGTTCGATTTGGATTTGCTGAGACAAGTGATAAAAAACCTCAATGCGTAATTTGCGGCAAAGTGTTGCCGAACAGTGCAATGTTTCCAGCAAAAATGAAACGTCACTTTGCAGGGATTCATCCAGATTTCAAAAGCAAACCGACTGATATCTTCAAAATAAAGTATGCTGAAATTTCAAATTACTATTACTCAAGGCAGTGAACGAAAATGCGTTGATGGCATCCTACTTGATAAGTTCCAAAAAACGCAAACTGTTGAAGCCAATACCATTGCTGAAAACTTAATTAATTCATGTGTTAAGGACATAGTTGAATGTGTGTGGGATGAAAACGCCAAAAAATTAGTTGACACCGTTCCTTTGTCAATTAACACAATATCAAGATTTATCGGAGACTTAGCGGAGGATGTGAAAGCTACTTAATAAAAGTCACAAAATCTGCGCTGAAAATGGATGAATCAATGGATGTTACAGGGTTGGCTATCTTAATATTATTATTTTTTTTTTATAATAAGCGCACACTCAAAGGGATATATTACCCTTATTATGTAGACACAGTGTGAGCACTAGGAAAAGGAGAGAGGGTTTGAAAGGAGATGTCGGTGCACATTGGTTTTGAATTCCTGAATATTGCAATAGCTGGGAAAGACAGAGTGTGGTAAGGCATTCCACATTCGCATAGTACGGCTAAAGAACGAATCTCTATACTTGACACTACGACCTACTTAATAAAAGTCACAAAATCTGCGCTGAAAATGGATGAATCAATGGATGTTACAGGGTTGGCTATCTTAATATTATTATTTTTTTTTATAATAAGCGCACACTCAAAGGGATATATTACCCTTATTATGTAGACACAGTGTGAGCACTAGGAAAAGGAGAGAGGGTTTGAAAGGAGATGTCGGTGCACATTGGTTTTGAATTCCTGAATATTGCAATAGCTGGGAAAGACAGAGTGTGGTAAGGCATTCCACATTCGCATAGTACGGCTAAAGAACAAATCTCTATACTTGACACTACGACCGAAGATGGGCTCGAGGGTATATTGATGAGCATTCCTAGAAGCGCGAGTATTACAGTTGAACTGTTTAAGGGGAGGAATGCAGCTGGCTATTTCTCTAGAGCATAAACCATTAAAATAACGGTAAAACAGGGTGAGACAAGAAACATTTCGACGATGTTCAAGTGACGTAAATGATCTTATGATGGTAATATCACCAATCAGTCTAAATGCTCTACGTTCAATACTATCCAAGAGGCTTAAGTAAGCTGCAGGAGCACCAGCCCAGATATGGGAGTTATACTCAAGCTTTGGACGTATATAAGTCTTGTAAATAACAGCCAGATCAGAGGGGGAGAAAAACTTCTTGCATCGCCTTAGAAAACCCAAATATCTTGCGGCATTTTTGGCGACATCGCGTATGTGATCGTTCCACAAAAGGTTGTTGGTGATACACATACCGAGAATATCGAGATGTTCAGTTTCCTCGATGCAAGTGTCATTTATGGATAATGGCAGGTTGGGTTTATTTCGCTTTAACGATACAAGACAGCATTGAGTTTTTGAAGCATTAAATTCCACGCGGTTTCTTACTCCCCATTGTACAATGCTGTTTAGGTCGGAATTTAATGAGCTTATCATATTTTGTCGTTGCAGTTCCACATCCGAAGAAGAGGGGTGTGAATCTGAAAACGAATATGAAAAGCTAAGAGTATTATCGTCAGCGAAACAATGTATTGGATTAGATGTTGCAGACAAGAGATCATTAATAAAAATGAGAAAGAGTGTTGGAGATAAAACAGAGCCCTGGGGGACACCAACATTTATTTTGTGGTTTTCAGACTTGAATCCATCCAATACAACTTGTATTGAATGATTCGAAAGGTAATTACTAATGCAATGAAGGAGGGATTCATGATAACCAAAAGCACACATTTTCGATAAGAGAGCCTGATGGCAAACCCTATCAAATGCTTTTGAAATATCTAGTGCAATAATCTTACTTTCTCCAAAACTATGTAAAGAATTGTTCCACTGTTCCTTGAGATGAACCATGAGATCACCAGTGGACCTATTGCTACGAAAGCCGTATTGACGGCCATTAAGAAGCTTTCGATCTTCAAGATATTTCTTTAGACTGATAATTAATCAGCGTTTCCATGACCTTCGAAAGAAGGGACGTAAGTGCAATCGGTCGGTAGTTAGACGGTGAGAAAGATTCGCCTTTTGTGGGAATAGACTGGACAAATGCGGTTTTCCATCCGCATCCGCTCGGAACGAGACCTTCAGCTACCTAGTCTTTTCAAGAAGATTTCTTCTGCAATCCGTTGCCAACTACTACAACTGGTGCTAAAATTTTGAATTTGATTAAAAATTGTTTTTATTGTAGAAGTGAGGTGACTTTCTCACGGGAAAACACTGACGCGGTTTTTCAAAATTAGAGGTGAAGTTAGATCCTTCCTCATTGATAACAACTTTTTTTTTGGGTACATGTTGTGTAATGAGCGTTAGTTATCGAAATTGGCGTATCTGTCAGATATATTTAAAAAAATGAATTATTTGAGTGTAGGTATCACTTCAGGAAAAGGCAATACATTTTCTCGATGCCAGTTTTGGGCTGAATCTATAAAAAATCAAAACCTAGACAGCTTTCCAATGCTTGAAGAATTTAGAGGAGAAATAGATTTATACATTCCCGATGATATTTAAAATGAGTTTCATATCCACCTAGTAAGGTTTCTGGATAGCTTCATCCACTATTTTCTTTGTCGCGTTGGAAAAACCACCTCCCCTGACATTGCTGTAATTTGAGAGCTTGATTGACCTGACATCAATATCTTCGATAAAAGAAATTTTTGCAACAAAGAAGTCTATCAGAATTCTGGTATTTGTTGAAAGACGAGTTTAGTTTACTCTCACATAAAAGCTTAAATAATTCTTCTGTCGTTTGCAACAACATACATGCACGAAGCAGGGTTCCCTGCATATGTTGGAACCTAAATAAAACATAAATCCCGTCTCCATGCAGATCCTGATATACGGTTGTCCCAAATTCAATATTTCAGCTTTATGCAAAAATAAGTACGCATGCTATTTAAATATGTTATTCCTAATTAAGTTAAGTTAACATTGTTCTTGTGTTTTTTGTTGGAGAAAATGGATCCTGAATTCAATAAAATAAACGAAATTTGAAAAAAAAAAGTTATTTCATTTGCCACATGTAGCTGCAAAAAATAGTACATATATGCGCAGCAACGAAGTGCTCCGCGTGATATTTCAAACGCAATAAGTGCTTAGCGACTAATACAAATTGGGCACCACCTCACACACAGCTTATTTTATTCCATTTCAACATCTACCCTACTACATTTCATCAAATTTGATACATCAAATTGACCAATGTGTACTCATCATATATTTGACTTATTTAATGTCATTCATCACATATATGAAACTAATCCATCATATTAATAAATGTTTTTTTTTTTATCACATAAACGAATGTAACTACCAATTGGTTCATCTCATTGATGAATATGTTTATCTTATGTATAAACGATTTTTTAACAATTTTTTAACAATTAGTCCATCATATTGGTGATTACATTCATCATATAATTTTCCTTACGCTAAAATCATCACATTGATAAAAATATTTATCATGTTTATGAAATATTTCATGCAATGTATTTCATCATATTATATTACTAATTTAATCATCATTAAACTTTATCATCATATTGAAGAATTTTGTTCATAATATTTATGAAATCAGTCATCATACATACTTATGAATTTGGTCATCAATATGATGAATCCAGTCAATATTTCATTAAATTGAAAATTGTTTATCATATTGATGAATAGATTTATCAATGTTGTAAGG
Organism: Eupeodes corollae; assembly: GCF_945859685.1. Lineage (NCBI taxonomy): Eukaryota > Metazoa > Arthropoda > Insecta > Diptera > Syrphidae > Eupeodes > Eupeodes corollae. The sequence continues at coordinate 17,481,199 of NC_079148.1, read as the reverse complement.
AATTGATGAATAAATTCATCAGTATTTGAAGAATTTTTTTCAAAAACGTTCATTATTTTTATGAACGCTGTAGTCATTTTGAAGAACCAATTCATCATTTGCGGAAAATGAAAGAAATTGATGAATATGGATGGTTTAATTTTTATAAAACATACTTTAAAAAAGAAATAAGGTATAGACGCAATTCAAGAGTATAACTGATTGAATAATATAGGTTCAAAATAAGTTGCGAATAGATTTAGGAATTTTAACATAACCTTAAAAGTAATGCTTATTATAAAATTCAATGTAATATTTTATTATTTGCGTATGAATATAGATAAGGAATTTAAAACAAAACAAATTTTCTTTCCTCCATTAAATCTTTAAGCATCACAACTTCAGCCATTAAAAGATTTTGAAAAGTAATATTCCCAAGAAAATTCCAAGTTGATGCTCAAAAACAGCACTTTGAAATTTTCATATCCGCATCCTTCATTCTCCTTTTTTTCCTAAATTAGCGAAATAATTTATTGCTGCATTAGGATTGTACAAACAAAAAACTATAAAAAAGAGTCATTTCAACTCTTCCCTGATTAATAATCTCAATCTGCCAACAACAAATTTGATTATACCCGCTTTTTGTTACTCTCAAAGCTAACAAATCCCAAAACCATATATTTTATATGCATGTATATCTTTGTTTGAAACGTACCCACTAAAACGCTAGACTTTTTGAAATGAGTGTTAATACACTAACCATAGTCAATGCTTTTCTTCTTTCATCTTTATCATTTCCCCCAAGTCTCGCATCTCGAAAACAACAAAAGACATAGAAACGAAGAACGACACACAAGACATATTTTTGTTTGCGTGTACTTAAAAACGTCATCCCGTGCCAGGAGTCCTTGTGGGACACTTTTGTCGGAAATGAGACTCATTTCTCTTAAAAAGCAAAAGCAAGAAAATCAAAATAAAAAAAAACACAAAAAATAAACCAACACGAAAAACAAAACAAAACAAAGACTAAAGAACACATTTTGCATTGTTTGAATGCGCTCTCGCTGCCAGTAGCTAGCTAGTTGATGACTATGTTTTGCCAAAACATCCTTTGTGTTTTGTGAATTGTAGCAAGTTTTTGTTGCACTTCCTCAGATAATAGGCGTGAGTAGGTGGGCGTGTGGCAAGTGGGCGTGGGTGGGTCCCTTTGGAGTACTTCATCTGATGCCCCAACTATAGTGCATAGTCTATACCTATCTACTACCGCTATTCTTCATGCGAACAATAGTGAAACTTTAATTGAAGAAGTTACACTTTTCAGCAGAGTGCAACTAGCCAAACAAACAACACAAAGAAAAAACTATGAACAAAAAAGAATTGAAATAAAATTTCAAAAAGTAAAAAAACAAAACTTAGTATAAAAGGACGAAGGAAATAAAATAAAATAAAAACTAAGAACTAAAAAACAAAGACAAGAACTATCTCACCGCCTTTTTAAGTGCGAACCTTAGCCGAGAATTGGTCCCGAATGGATGCATTCAGCAGCTTCAGCTCTAAAGAATGCTGAGATTCAAAAAGTTTAACTCCGATAAGATGGAAAGTAATTTTGCATTCTTCAGTGTGCAAAAGCTTTCAAAGCAAAAGGCATCCCCCATCAGTATCTATCCTTTCAGTTGAAGTTGCAGCATTGGTATCGGCAGCACTGTATGCCTCCTGCTATAGTTTTGCACAACAATTTTAATTGCGTGAAAAGTTAAGTTTCTGATAGGTATAGCGGTAGGTATGTAGGTTGGTAGGTAGGTATAGAGTTGGACTGGGTCCTGAGCCGGTACACCCATCTTTTCAACATTAGCGCCCCCCGTATAGACGGGTACATAACCCAACTAACACCCCTAACATCTATGGTGAGCCGACGAGAAGTTAGGGTATATGTAGGTAGGGGGTGCTTCTATTGTTTCTTAAGCCCTGTGGGTTCTCTCTCCTATTCGCCTTTATATGTATAGCTGATGTTCTTTTTCTGTTTGTTTTTTTTTTCGCCAGTCTATCAGGCCTGAGGTTTTACAGGTAAATTTTGTTTAGGTACTTTTGTTGCTGGCTGAATTTATTTGCTCGCTGTTTGCAATGCTCGGGGTTGAAATTTCTTTACTAAAATGTAAAGTGCACGCGGTTATTGTATGTTGCGCTTTTTTCTCTTTTTGTGTATGGCGGCGGTAATGGAAAAAGAGTCAGTAGCGTAGTTGCTAAAGGAAATTGGGGCCTTTCTAAAACAAATCTTGAACAAATTTTAGGAAAAAAGTTGGATGATAGACAGGTCTTTGAATTTGTGTAAATTTACTAATTTTGAATTTGTTTTTATTGTACTATCTTTCATTTTGTGTGGTTTCGTTTTTAAAATAAACATAATTAAGTTCAATTAAAACATTAAGATTTTAGCTCAGAGAACTGAAATAAAAGTGGAGATGCTTTTTTTATATATAACAAGTTATAAATTTTCCGGCTTCAAAAGTATAGCCCTGGCATTTGACATGGATCTCTTAACTATCGCACCATGCATAAATACTGTTAAAACCTATACGAAAATGGCGACTCTACCACATCCACATATAGTTTGTGAAGAATTGTGAAGAAATCTGAAGACACTGGATTGGTTACAGATATTGTAAGGCCTGACATAAATGTTTTGGTCGTACCACTGAAAATATTGCTGCTGTTAGTGAAAGTGTTGCCGAAGACCCGAATGTGTCGATTCATCGTCATTCTTAGAAATTAGGATTGTCTTACGGTACATTTGGCGTATTTTGCATTTGGATCTAATCCTTTATCCAGATTAGGTCCAGCTCGTGCAACAACGGACCACGCTGACCATTCACCACGTCGTAGGTACTTCGAATGTTTTCTTGACGGCGGTGTTTGGAACAAAATTTTCTTCAGCGACATTTCTCACTCGGTGGGTATATTCATAAACAAAATTGTTGTATTTGGGGTTATGAGAATTTTCAAGTAATTGAAGAGAGGTCATTACATCCACAAAAAGTCACTGTTTGGTGCGCTCTTTGGTCTGGAAGTGGGATTGGATCTTATTTCTTTGAAAACGGCATTGAAAAGACTATTGTTTGTCTTCTATTGAAGAATACGACTCCGAGACAATGTTTTTTTAACAAGACGATGCAACATGCTACATAACTCGAAAAAATATGGCTGTATTGCAAGTTAAACTTCCTGTCCGCGTGATTTCTCGTCGTGGCGATATCAACTTGCCACCAAGATCATGTTATTTCACACCACTGGACTTTGTAGGGCTACGATTTTTAAAAAAGTCTTGTGGCTTAGATAAAGCACAGTCTGTGTCAAAAAGAGGTCAAAAATTACATCAAACAATTAGCGTGGTAGTCATTAAAAAAAGATGCAGTGTTTCAACGTTCAAACTTTACAATACAAATTAAATATCATGAAAAAAATATTTTGTATGTGTTTTATTAACATTTACTTTTGAAAACGCAAAATGGATAACCCTGTATTTAACGAGCACTCAAGGCATAATTAATACTCTTATAATGACTTAGGATAGTGAATAACTTGCACTGTTCTAAATAAGTTTAAGAATATATCGATTGACATTGGTTTTGAATGTGTGAAAATTGCAATGAGTGGGAAACATTGACGCAGGTAAAGCATTTCACATTTGTCAAGTGCGATGAAAAAGAATCTCTGTACTTTACAGCACGTCCGAAATCGGGCTTAAGGGTAAATTATTGAGCATTCCTGAGCTACGGTTGAATTGCTTGGGGAGATGAATGCAGCTGGCTATTTCACTAGAGTATAATTGTTTATTAAAATAGCGATAAAATAATGATAAGCATGAAACCGCATCGGCAGTGTTTCAGTAATGCAACATTCACCTACCATTTTAAGAGCTTTCTTTTAAATTCTGTCTTAGACTCTCAAGTGAGTTATTGCAGCACCAACAGAAATATGGGAGTTGAAATAGAATTTCGGTTGTATAAGGTATTTGTAAATTATAGTCAAATCATAAAGGGTAATAACTTCATCCATCGAAGGAGAAAACATTAACACTTAACAGCGTTTTTGAAGATATAATCCACATAACTAGAACTGAAAGTTTTTCAGTTTTTCCATAAAAGTTCAACCCATTGATGGTGATATTGGGGAAAGGTTGCGCTTTTGCGACTGAAGACAACATTTAGTTTTCGAAGCATTCAACATGGTTTTTGATACCCAATTGGACAATTCTATCAAGATCAGAACTTATTAAGCTTATTATACATTGACCAATGAGCTTATCATCCATTGTCTATTTAGGGAGAATTAAGAAAATTTAAAAAAAGAATATCTAAGGAAAAAGTCGTCAGGGAAACAATGCAGTGGCGAATAATGTCCGACAGAAGATTATTTATAATAATAAGAAAGAGTGTCGGAGAAAAAACGAAGCCCTGAGGCACACCACTTTTTGTTTTGTGGATATCAGATTTGAAAACGTGTAATGCTTTTTGCTTTGAACGATTAGAAAGGTAGGTAGATTCATCAATACCAAAAGCAAGGACTGGAGACAGAAGACATTCTTAAAGCACAAAATAATTGAATATGGACTTCAAATTCCATTACTTTCTTTTGATTATATATGTTACATAAAAATACTAAGAGTAAACTTAACTCCCGTAGTTTTTAAATTTTGTATGTGAATTTCTCATATGGAAAATTATATAAATTTGTGAAATATAATTCAAGACTGTATCATTAAACAGTAACATGCAATATGTGTCATAAATCATAACTTCACTAATTTGTGTAAATGCTCTAGAACCGTATATTTTGAGGATTATCAAACTTACTCGATTCTTCTTCCCTATAGAGGAGCCCATGTCATTCCCCGTCAGTCTTGTTAAATTATTGAAACGCTACTGAACAATGTTGTTCTGTATTTCGATGGTTATATTGAAATGGCTATTTGAGATAGATCTAGAACCTTTTTTTGTATTGTTGTGTTCTATTTCGGGTATTTTGTTTTGTCGGTAGGTAGGTATCTACAATTAATTTACTCCACTGGCCAAAATGAACCTATATATTTATTAACATATCTACATTGCTTCAACTCACTCTGTGTTTTAATGGTATAATGTACCTTATATTCGTGCCTTGATGATTGTAAGTTTGGGTGAGATTTTATTTTTGTTATTCATTTAAAAGTGAAGCAGCAACAGCAGCAGCAAAATGTACACTAAAGCATAACATTTTGCTGCTGTTTTTTATTTTTAAGCCAACAAAATGCAATGCATTTAGATATATAACAAAAATATAGTATTTTATTGGTAAAGATATGTATATTGTTTCAAATATAATGGTCTAGGGAGTGAATTAAATTGAGAATATATATGTAACGGGCAACGACCAGACTAACCATTTCAAACTCTATGGCATTTAAAAACTAGGTATGTTGTTTAGGTATATTTTATTGTTCCGAATTAATTTGAAACAATTTTCAAAAAAAGTTGGGGTTTTTGCCATTGTTTTGTATGCGAATATATGTTCGTAGATGAAATTTGGGCAGTGTGTTGTGCTATATATTAATACGATGCAGCTCGATTAAAATAATTTGACTTGAGGTAACTTTCTGTATACCCTAATTCATCACAGGTTTAGAAATAGAAAAATAATTTTTGGTAAAATAGAAAAGTTTTAATAAGGAAATAGTGCTATATTCTGTACTTAACAGTAAATTAATGTTTTGATTATAATATTGGATTGAAGGAAACAAAATTTAACAGACATTGGTTCAACGTTAATCACAACAAAATTTCGAAAAACAAACCTAAACTTTATGGATTTGGCACGTTTCGTAACAAAACTGACTTCAATCAATTGTGAACTGAGAATTAATAAAGTAAATTTAACTTCACATGTAACTGTGTAGTAAAAGTAAAAAGTGTCTGCTGATTTCAAGTGAATCTTCACCAGAAGTCCATTCAATCTATGGTGTTCTTGGTCGTATACTTACTATTTTTACTTTATATTTTTTTCTTTTATTTTTTATATAATAAAAAAAAGAAATTGAGTTTTGAGTTCTATTAAAATTTATCAAACTGTCTGCAAATATAGGTGTTTGAAATATAATATTGTTTCCCATTTGTTTTCAAAATGCAAAATAGAAACAGTATGAATTTCAAAAAGGCTTTGCATAGTTGATGCAAAATGTGGCTCAAGTCGTCCCATTTTTTTTGTCTCAACATAATAATTACAAAATCAAAGTACTACAAAAAGAAAGAGTGTCGGAGAAAAAACGAAGCCCTGAGGCATACCACTTTTTGTTTTGTGGATATTAGATTTGAAACCGTGTAATGCTTTTTGCTTTGAACGATTAGAAAGGTAGGTAGATTTATCAATATCAAAAGCAAGGAGATAGGAGACATTCTTAAAGCACAATATAATTGAATATGGACTTCAAATTCGATTACTTTCTTAAAGTGTTTGAGGTGTCAAAACAAAAGACGGTTACCCCTTATAGACAACAACATAAAAACTCATATTTTGTTGGTGTTTTGTAATTTGAAATGGTTTTAAAATAATTAAAGGAGAAATTTATTTTAAGTTTGTAATATTTCTTCTTCTTCTTTCTGGGTAGTACCCGTGGCATGATGGTTAGTGCGTTGGACTGTCATGCAAGGGGTCTTGGGTTCAATCCCTGCCTGTGCCACCTTAATTTAAAAAAAATTAATATGCGCGGGTACTGCCTCTTGCGAGGAATTGACAAATCCTTCAAGAGTAAATCTTGTCATGAAAAAGTGCTTTCTCAAAAATTAGCCGTTCGGATTCGGCATATAAACTGTAGGTCCCCTCCATTCCTGACAACATTACTCGCACACAGGAATGGTTGAGAGTTGTAAGTCACTAGGCCCTGGTTCACAACGGACTGTTGCGCCACCCCATAGTAGTAGTAGTAATATTTCTTCAATGTAATATGTTTTGTAAAATATTGTGACATACCCCTTGACGTGATGATTGTAAGGGGACACCCACTTGGAAAAATTCATTTTTAAATACAAATTTTCACGACAAGTTTAAAATTCTACAAAAAAAGGAATCACTATTAAAGCTGTTCTCTTTTGATGATTGAAAGCTAAATGCATCACCTTTGTAAAGAATTTAACAATTCACGTTTCAGAAATGTTATGAAATTGATAATAACTAGTTACAGAACTGGTGAACATTTTGCATTTATAGTTCACAGTTTTGTTAACCAAATTATAATGACCTTGTTGTTTCTCGACGAGGTTGTCGAAATCGCTCACCAAGATCTTGTGATTTAAAACATTCAAAGTTTGTTTTTTTTTCTTGAAACCGCGTCAAAAATAAGGTTTATGTTAATGCTCCACATTTGATTTAAAATCTTGAAGATAGAATAATCAAAGCTATAGAGGACATACAGTCACAATTGTGGGAAATAGATAAGAAAATTTTCATGATAGGGGGTAGTACTTCAACCTATCTCATTTTCAATGATAAATCTTATTTTAATAGTGATATATAAAAACAAATTATTTTTTAGATCAGTTTTTTTTAAATATTTAAACGAAAACTACACACTGTTTTGATTTTTTAGGATTTGTTTAAAAATGCAAAAACAACAAATTAAAAATCAGAAACCATTACACTTAGAAACAATCTTAACCTTGAATAAAGATTTTAGAATTTGTCATAAGATCAACACAAAATATGTGTTGGTATCAAAAGACATAATCTTCCATGAAACTACGAGTTCTAATTTTGAACAAAAATTCAAATACAGAAATATCAAATTTTTCGAAGAAACATTTTGTTTCAATTGTTTTTTTTTTGTTGCAAAAACCACATTCAAATTTCTTTACCCTTTAAAGTTATACACTCTTGTCGAAAACTTTATTTTTCCGTGTCGGTTGCCCAATCCTCTTAGCACCAAAAAACTGGAAAAAATTTAAACAAAGCAAATAACAGAGAGATACCTATCCTTTAACTTTACGATGTCTGAATCCACTTGACTCACCAGCATCCACCATTGCATCGCATCGCCCTGGCCAGTATATTCCCCATTTTCCATTTTCCATTTTTTATTTCATTGTTGTTTTCTTTAACTTTTCACTCATTCGCAGTTTCATGTTAATTGAAATTTCCAACAACGACCAACCTTTAAATGGTTTATATTTTATATGTATATGGCGAGGGGTTACCACCAGCCCAGATTCGCACAGAAAAAAAAGGGAAGAAAAGGACCTGCTCTCGACCATGGGAGGGAAAGTGTTGTTCAGATAAGGGAAATGAATGGCTTTGTCACTGCCATGAGTCCTGATGGAAATGATTTAAACTTTTTTGTTCTTGTTTTTTCTCCCTTGCTTTTTTTTCGACGTAAAGTGTCCAAAAGGGCAAGGTTTGGGATGTTTTTACAATGTTATAACACTGTGGATGTGTAGTGTGGTTCGGTTGGACAAGACAAGAGTTGAAGTGAATTTGTCAGAAAATGATCAAAAATATAATAAAGACTCAAGTTGTTGGACCTTCAATTTTTTTTAATATTTCAACAGTGGCTATTCTTGTCGCAAAATTCAGTCATGTTGGAAGTTGAATTTGGTTTGAAAGAAGATTTAGTCTGTGGGACTTGAGAATTAGACAGATAAAACAAATGAGGTTATTATGTAAGTGCAATTATATCGCCGGCAGGCAATTAGGACACATCATTAGGAGTGTCAGTTTCCAGAGATCCATTCTGTGGAGGCGTAATTTGAATATTCCTTTTTGTACTCTGTGTTATAATTTTAAAAACAAGAAAAGCTTTTCCACTTCAAATAATAAATTTCATTCATTGTCCACAAGTAAATAGAAAAATGTAAGGAAAAAGAGGGCGAAAAAATGAATACTTTCAACATACAACCAATTACTCGGTTTTATTTACCATCGAGGAAACCATGCGACTGCTCTTTGGCTACAAGCCAAATTCTTTCACTGACTGAAAAGGCGGCTTAAATTACCTGATTTTTTTTTTCTTATGATATACTTATTGCTTTCTTCCTTTCTTGTGCGCTTACCTGTATTCATGGGAAATAAAGAATGTTCCCTTAATTTCGCATCCATTTGGATTCTTCCTTTTTTTGTCGAAAATCTTTTTGTAATGTTCATAGTTATTCAAATTTACCGCACCGTCGAATGTAAGCAGAATCATTTGGGGAATCTGTAAGAATACACAGGAAAACCAAAATTAAAATAAAAAATATAAAATATGAAAAAATTCTAAAGAAGAAAATAAAGAAAATCATTTAGCTGACTTTTTTTATTTTTAAAAGAATTTCAGTAAATATAAAGACAAGAAGTTGTTGGTTTTTATGCTTTTGGCTTAGATTTGAATTCTTTCATAATATAAAAATAAAGTCACACGAAAATGGAAACACAATAATTTTGTGTGCCTTTTAAATATAATATGGCTTTGGTTATTAGAAGTTGCTAAGCTGTTAATGTATTTTGAAACTTCTTGAGGAATTAAAAAATGATTTATAAAATTGGCCAAACAGTTTTACTTATTTATTTATTAATTATTAGAAATCAATAAAAAATACTACTTGACATGATTACATAGTTAAAAGAGCTTATGTAAATTGAACAATACTTCAAAAATAGTGCTCCATTTTCACTGACAGTTAAATGACATCTGTCATATATTCTTTTGAGGCGGATTTTAAACTTTATTGACTAACATTTATTTTGATTTCATTTTGAGATACCCTTTATTTAAATAGACTACAGTTAATTAAATAGATGAATTAATTTAAATTGAACTCAGCACTATACCGAATTCAAATCTCGTCTGATTACAACCGTGATTATAATGGAAGCTTAATTATAATCTCAAGTTCGTACATCAGCTCTTTTGTTTCATTAACACAATAAAATTTTGTTATCAATAGAAATATCTAACCTAGAGGTTTGATATGGAATATTCATAAAATATTACTTGTCATGAATTATTACAGATAACAAAACTAATAATCTCTTGATTAAAATCATTGCAATCCTAGAAAATTCAACTAAAATAAACTTTCTCTCTCCATTACATAAAACGAAACAAAAACAATGCAAAACTATCATTGAAATAATAAGCGGTGTTGGCGGCAGTAGCAGCATTGGTCAGTGTGCAGCAGTTAAGACTTGAAAGTTTTGTCACAGCAATGAGCTGATGCTGCCCCCGCACTCGGCTTGCCTCTCACAACTAAAATACCATTCAGTATAGTAACTACTCGCAATACTATTTTCCAATCGGAAGATACATATTTATTTGGTCCCATTTAGTCGTTAACTGGTCCTCCATCAACTTAATCTCCACAATCGAATAATACAAACTGCAAATGCTTCTCTAAATCAATTCCATTACCCGATGAAAGTTCCAACGATGCTTTCGCATTATCACTTAGTGCGGATGCATTTTGAAATCAATTTCAATAATCCTTATAGAGATTTTCATGGAGTAGCTAAAGCAAACTGCAGGACAAAGCCGGCAATGACTACGACGGTGGCAAACGACCGACAACGACCGACCGAACGGACGGACGCGGACAGACGGATGAGGATGAGAGTAAACACAGAAGCATCGCTGTTCTATTCTGTCATTGGATGCATCTGGCCAGATGTTATGTTCGATCCGCCTCAAACAAAATGCAAAATCACTTCCAATTCCTTATCTATTGGCCATCATTATCCTGCTAACCCTCACCCTCGCCCTCACCCTAGCTCTCGCCCTCGCTAGTCACCACTCGCATACTCAGAGGCCTGGTGGTCGATTGGTCTGGCTCAGGAATGGCAAGTGAGAGCCAGAGCACGGTCATGTGAATCTAGATTCAGAATCCTTCACCATCATAATCATCCGATTCAAGATTAACGAGCGTATAATATTCTAAATCGACTACTGTCGGATGCGGAGCAGCATCCATCGTATTTCTATATATCTAGCTGGGCTGCCTGCCTGCCTGCTTGCTTGCTTTGCTGTCTGTCTGTCTATCCAAAGGACATTCTTGGAAAAACTTCAATCACGAATCAGCGTAAATACCAACGAAAAGGATATGCAAGTTCGCGTTTCCTTGCGCGATTTTGTTTGAAAGTGCAATCGATGATGATGATGATGATGCTGATGGTGATGGCAATGGTGATGTTGATGGTTCCTGGGTGAATCCTGAATCCTGGTTCTTAATGCCACTGATGACCCACATTTGTGGCACTAAATGAAATTGGATGGTATTAGGAATGCATTCATCCAATCACATTCATCTAAACATCACTATCGTCTGTCCTGTCCACGTCTGCAGTTCTCATAGCTACGTTCTGGTCTTAAACTATAATTGTATCGATATATCGATGCGATATGCCATCAGAGTGCGGAATTATAGCTCAGAGTCCTAGCGCGCATCGTGTGACTATTGATGGTAATTCTTTCTTTTGCCTATATCTAGGAGATATATTTTCTATTTCTCATCCTCGTCTCTATCTATAGAGCCATGAAAATAGTGGAAATTGAAATAGTTTTACTCATTCATTGGCATAATCCAATATCGTTGTCGTATCGTCGTAGTTGTCGTCGTTCTTCGTTATGGTAAAAGTCCTGCTCCCTGTCGGCAGGATTTGTTGTTGTTTTTGACGGATATCCTTGATCGAATTTTATCTTTATCCTTATTTTTTTTCTGTTTGCTTTAGTTTGAATATCTACTTAAAACGATGATGGGTTGGCGATATGGCGGGTGACCAGTCGATGGATAGCTTAATATTCCGCAATGGGATTCAAATAAACGACAAACGTTTGAACGCAATTTTATTTTAGAGAAAGAAAATTATTATTATTGGTGATGAATAATGATTTATAATGATTTTTTAGAGAGTCACGGAATTTTTGTTGATTTTTTTTAAAAGAAAAAATGAAAAAGAAAAATTATATTCCATCCAAATGATGAAGAGAAGTAGAAAAGTCATTTTTTCTCTCTGATTTGAATGGTGATCAGGATGCTTTTAGGGAATTAATTTAATAGTCATTTGACTATTTTAAGTTCTTATTAATATAACTGAACTTATATTTGACTGAAGTTTTTAGAACAACATTTTCTGAATCTTGAAAATTAACTGAATATGTAATTTAGATTTCCAGCTTGAGAAACAATTATAAAAAAAAAATAATTATTTGAGAAATGTAAAAAATAAGTCCTTAGGAAAGATATTATATTCCTACAGGAAGAAAAACCATCTCCTCCGCCCTACTACTACTATTAAATACTACTATTCATAAATGTCAAAAATCACATTTAAATTAAAAAGTTATTCAAACAATTGCTCAATTAATTCATGGCTAACATTTCAAATTTCAAAACACGAACCCATCAACTTCATGTTTTCAAATTATAATGAATTCCGCCACTTACCAACCGCTACCTTAACCACTGAAAATTCAACCAAAATATTTATAAAGCTAATATGTCTTCATAAAAGAATGTTTCAATTATTATTGCCAAATCAACATAAAATTATAATAATTGACAAAAATACAAATCGATTGAGCAAAATAAACGAAGTACCATAATAACCACTAATCGTTCACAGTGCCAGATTTTAACAGATTAAAATTGATTTCCAACCGCAGAAAGTTAAACAAAACATAAATACACCATCTTTGAAGTTCTTCCGGTAAGAGGCAGGACCGGAGTGTCTTTGATGTAAAGAAAGGGAATTTTGTAGAAGTTTTTAAAACCATTAAACAAAATTGAAAAAATTGGATACCTTTGAAATATTAAGGGTGTCAAAAAATGTAAAATAGAAAAAACTCTTTGCCAGTTTAGTGAAAGTTAAAAAAATGGAGTCTGGCAATTGTTGTCATTATCGATTGAAACGTCAAATTTTCAATTAGTAGTGTAAACTAAGCTTAATTGATTTTATCCCAGAATTGTTTGATAATTTTGTATTTATCGATTGAAAAAACAAGAAAAATCAAAGGACATGCTGAAGTGAACAATTTTGTACATACAATTAAGTAGCTTCAGAGCCTTGAGGTAAATTCTTCCACAACAACACAAAAAAGCGGACATGGCCTCCAAGGTGGATGGTGGATCGATTTCTAATTATCCTTTTCCATTCAATGAATTTAATACAAGCAACACAATGTTGCCTTTTTTAACAATAGAAAGGATTTTTTCACTCTCCCAGCAAGAAAATAAGTCACCTCCTTTGTACATACACAGACACACCCAATACATATAGTATATTAAAAAGGAAATAATCAATGTACAAAATGGTCGAAAGGACTTGCTCAACTTATGATGGACAGCATTTTCTCGAACACAATACATTTTTTCCCAATTGAAAGACGAAGAGAAAAACATTGTTAACAATAAAAAAAAGGATTTTCAGCTAAGGAAACGTTATTTAATCGGAAATTATCCTCAATTGAAACTCGCCTCATCTCAGTCTATTCTATATTTTTTTGCAAAGAGTTTATATCGTGTGTCCTGTAAACATAGCTTAACCGTTCTCATGCAAAAGTTAACAAAAAAAAAAAAGAAAAAACTGAAGGTAGGGAGACCATCTAATTACAAGAGTGAAAATGGCCCAGATCATCCTTTGGGGATGTCTTTATCCTAGAGAAGGTAGAAAAGGTACCTCTCCTATTCAATGTGGAAACCTCTGTAATTGATGGTTCTCGCTGATGATGATCCACTATACAAACATATTTTTTCCCTCTCATTTCTTTGCTATTAAGTGTGTGTGGTGACTAACCACCTGAAAAGGGATATTACATGATTATAATTGGATTCTTGCTCCATTTGTTATCCTTTCTCTTCATTCATCGTCCTTTTTTTTGTGTTGCAAAATCCTTTTTTTTTGTGTTCTGATGTAGCCTGCAAGTACGAACAATCAAAAGAGGATAAGATATTGAAGGAGAGTAGATATGGATGGACAGGACATGTCAGGCTGTGGAATATGAACAGGATAATACAAAAAAAAAAGAAACACACTGAGTTCGCCGGTAACAAAATGAAGTGAACAATTGAGAAAAGATGACCGCTGGTTGATATAATGTGGTCTTTTGAAAGGTTGCTTGATAGGTAGATCTAGAGGAAGCTAGGTATAAGAGGTACTGTGGAACCTCTCTGTTGATGATGCTTATAGTCATGGTGGTTTTTTTTTGCTGTGCATTGACAGGAAGGATCTAGGTTTCATTTTTCTGAAGCTTTTCTTTTTCATGAGTTTTTTTTCTTCTGATTCATAGCGAAGGGATATGTGATGCTGTAGTATCTTACCTTTATCTATTTTATATAGATTATTTGAAAATGAGTACATTACTACTTGTAAAAGAAGAGTTATTTCCAAGGACCTGAAAAGAGGCAGATGTAGTATACTTATCTTCCATTCATTTATTTTTATGATAAATGATTAATTTAAAAAAGATTCGAATTTCAACTCTTTATAATGAGCTCTTCAATTCTGAGATTAAATCGTTTTGTGATTTATGAATGAAGAATATTTATAAAAAAAGGCTTCTTGACATTTTATTTATGGTTTTTCAATTGTTGGAGTTTTTTCAAGTCTAAACCTTTACCTACCTTTTAAATAAATAGACTTAAAAGACAATAATATGTTTAAAGTAAAGTGCTTCTTTAATCATTCGATGAAAAGGTGTTCTTTTGAGTGGTAATAGAAAATATGTCAAGGACGAAATAAAAATTAGAAAAATTTAAGGTGTGCATTATTGAATAGATTAAATTTTCAACCTGTCCAAATCCACAAGAATATTAACAAATTCTAATTCGCTTAACGATGTTTTCTATGTTTCATTGATATTTTATAAAAAATTTGAAACTAGCTACGCTCTATCAAATCTTCAAATAAAAGACATAGATACTTATTATTTGCGATGACTTTCTACGTTAAATTGTTTTTTATAGCTCTAAATTTACAAAGTGAACAACTTCTCATAAAACTTTTCAAAAGTAAAAGTGAAAACAAATAATTTTAAATATGGAACTTGTTGTTGTGCAACTGTCTATTGAGGCCTTTTGACTTACTTACTTACATAAGGTGGCGCTACTGTCCGGGGCGGACCTGGGCCTCAACCAACATGCGTCTCCAGCCAGCTCGGTCCGTAGCTAGCTGTCTCCAGTTTTGCACGCCAAATTGGTTGAGTTAATCTCCCACCTGGGTGTGCCACCTGAGTCGCAGTCTTCCTCTACTGCGCCGTCCCTCGGGATTGGATTCGAAGACCTTCTGGGCTGGAGCGTCCATGTCCATCCGCTCTACATGACCTAGCCATCTCAGCCGTTGGACTTTAATCCTGCTAACTAGGTCAGTGTCGCTGTACAGCCGTACAATTCGTCGTTATATCTTCTCCTCCATTCTCCATCTATGTGTACGGGACCAAAAATCACCGGAAGAATTTTTCTCTCGAAGCATCCTAAGACGCTCTCATCTTTCTTTGACAGCGTCCAGGCCTCAGCGCCATAAATGAGAACCGGGATGATGAGTGTCTTATAGATGGTGATTTTAGATCCTCGAGAGAGGACTTTACTTCTCAGTTGATTTCTTAGTCCAAAGAAGCAGCGATTTGCAAGAGTTATTCTTCGTTTGATTTCAGCGCTGATGTCGTTGTCTGCATTAATAGCGGTGCCTAGGTAGACAAAGTCCTTAACTCAAAAGTATAGCTGTCCATGGTGACGTTTTGTCCAAGACGTCGTCGTTCAGTGTCCTTTTTTGATGACAGCATATACTTGGTCTTTTTTTTGCAGTACCCGTGGTATGATGGTTAGTGCGTTGGACTGTCATGCAAGGGGTCTTGGGTTCAATCCCTGCCTGTGCCATCTTAATTTAAAAAATAATTTTCGCGGGTACTGCCTCTTGCGAGGAATTGACAAATCCTTCAAGAGTAATTCTTGTCATGAAAAAGTGCTTTCTCAAATTAGCCGTTCGGATTCGGCCTTAAATTGTAGGTCCCTTCCATTCCTGACAACAGTACTCGCACACAGGAATGGTTGAGAGTTGTAAGTCACAAGGCCCTGGTTCACAACGGACTGTTGCGCCACCCCATTTGATTTGATTTTGATATACTTGGTCTTGCCCTCATTGACCACTAATCCCATCTTCTTCGCTTCCGTCGCAATGCTCAAAAACGCTCCACTGACATCACGCTTTGATCTTCCAATTATGTCAATATCATCTGCGTATCCGAGTAATTGGATGGATCTTTGGAAGATTGTGCATCTAGTGTTGACGGTTGAGTTTTGCACAATTCTTTCCAGAACGATGTTGAAGAAGTCGCATGACAGTGCATCGCCTTGTCTAAAACCTATTTTGACATCAAATGTATCGGTAAGATCTTTTCCGACCTTGATAGAGCAGCGTGCATTCTCCATCGTCATTCTGCACAAACGGATAAGTTTGACAGGGATGCCAAAAGTAGACATTGCTCGGTAGAGCTCTTTCCTATAGATGCTGTCATACGCGGCTTTGAAATCGATAAAGAGATGGTGGGTATCGATTTGAAGTTCCTGGGTTTTTTCCAAGATCTGCCGTAGTGTGAATATTTGGTCGATAGTGGACTTTCGTGGTCTGAAGCCACAATGATAAGGACCAATCAGGTTGTTGACGAATGACTTCAGACGATCACATAATACGGCAGAGAGGATCTTATACGCAATGTTGAGGAGACTGATGCCTCCGTAGTTGGAGCAATTTAGAGGATCCTTTCTTATGCATCGGGCACACTATGCTGAGATTCTACTCATCGGGCACGCTTTCTTCCGACCATATTTTGCAGATGAGTTGGTGCATGCTCCGTACCAAGTCAATGCCTGCTGCTTTCAATTTTTCGGCAGCTATGCCGTCAGCTTCAGCAGCTTTGTTTGACTTAAGTTTAGATATAGCTATCTTCACTTCGTCAAGGTCGGGTAGGCGGAATTGTTGATCTGCGTCGCCGAGGTTGAGTGGTTCTATCTCCTTACAGCGGAATTCGGTTTGTCATCGCCGTTATATAATTTGCAGAAGTGATCTTTCCATATTCTCAGCATCGACTGGGTTCTCCTACGATATTCCCCTGATCGTCTTTACAGGCTTCGGTTCGTGGCTGGTATCCTTGGGAGGTTTTTTTACCTATTGACTTACAACTTTTAATTATTCCTGCGTGCGAGTAATGTTGTAAGAGATAAAGGGGACCAACATTTTTACAACATTATTAATTTTTCTTGGGGGATTTCTTAATTCC
Organism: Eupeodes corollae; assembly: GCF_945859685.1. NCBI lineage: Eukaryota > Metazoa > Arthropoda > Insecta > Diptera > Syrphidae > Eupeodes > Eupeodes corollae. Next base: position 17,463,957 of record NC_079148.1, on the reverse strand, counting down.
TTGCAAGAGGCAATACCCGAGCAAAAAAACTTTAGATGGCACAGACAGGGATTGAACCCTAGACCTAACTCACCTGAGCAAAGCTGAATCAATTTGTTTTTTATTTTGAATTGCATTTAATTTTGTAACCTTTGTTAATTATTCTTGAACTTATTCGATATTTTTATTGTTGGCCTCTGTTGTACCATTTAAGGTTTCATAATGCTGCCTTAAAAATCTTATTTACATAAATTATAAATATCCTAATATTTGGCTACTTTAAATTTCTAAAGCGAATTCTGAAACTTAAATAAAAATTATTAAAACTTTTGAACTCTTTTAACTTAGCTAAAGTTCTAATTAAATCCATTTAATTTGTCTAAATTTCAAAAATTTCAAGTTTGTTGATTTGAAATAAACTTGCTTAAAGTTTCCTACATCTTGCTCTACTCTCCCTGTGTATACAAATCTTCACATCAAGGCACGATTAATATCCGGATGCTGACTGAGCCTTATACTCGTATACCTAAGGTATAGTAAATATTTGGATGTCTGTCCATAACATGCCATCATCATATTGTTGCCCCAATGCTATTTGACGTTTTTGTCAAAGTCCATGAATCCCAAAGCCCTTTTTTGTTGTTGTTGTTGTCATCTAAGTATTTGTGCAGGGACGAAAGTAAAGTAGGAGTAGGTATACCGTCGTTCGGTCGTATAGGGACTCGAAAACTTCCATTGCACATTTCAACTTTGTTGAGAGACGTGAGGGCGGGCAACAGCAGTATGCATCAGTAGGTATGAGGTATTGCGAGTTGGTAAAGCTTGATCCCCAATGTGTAGGTATGTGTGGTTTTTATATATGCACAGAACTAACATCCACAGGATTTATCCTTAATTAAAAGTGTGTCTCATACTATTTCCCTTTTGATTGTACAAGGATCCGTTAAAGTAGGTAGGGAAGTGTATGTATACCTATGGAATGCAGTATTCCCTAGACTGATGACGATACGATGATGACGATGACAGACAGGACAATTTATAGAAACAGACCGAGCGAGGGAAGGAGCTAAAGGAATGTCATTTCCGGAGTTTCCTCCTTTTCAGAGTGGTATTATGTTGAAGGTGGTGGACTTAACTATACATATGTGGTTTAACTTGGCTCGAAATTCATAAATAAATTACAAAAAAAGACTGTTTACGTAACTGCGGATGACAGCTTGTAGCCATATTTACCTTCCAACCCCCCATCTATACATACATAGATTCTCAGAAAATCAATAACAACTTGTATCTCTATTAATATCCTGGGAAATCTCTATTCATAGATATTCTCGTATACTGACGATGCACAAAGCACACATCATCCACTTACCTTGTCCAGTTCGAGATCGCCAGGAATAAGAGTACCATCCTTGGAACAGAAACAATATGGCAATTCACATTGAGCTGGATCACACCTCTGGGCCAAGTCTACAGGGGCATCTGTTTTGGGTGCAACAGCTATGTCAATAAAAAGAAAAAAAGGAAGGCATATTTCAATAAAACAATTTGTTGAGTTACAAAAAAATTTCATAAAAGCATCATACACAAACACAAACACAGACTACAACAAAGGCACACAAATACATACATAAATACTTGAATGAAAATTCTAAGTAAAATCTGTCAAGCATTTTTGGATGAAATTTGATGAAATTTTGAATTTTATGTCACATGAATATCCTGGTCCTGAGTCCTGCTGATGATGGTGGTGCAAAAAGGATTCATGCAGAGAGAGATTCTTTGAAAATAAAACGTTTGTGTTTTGAAAACTTCCTGCAAATACCTACTTCTGTGTATCTTTTTCTATCTGAAGTTAGAAGGAGTTTTTTGTAGAATGATGGAAGGACGGGAAGTGGGAGGATTTTGGTAAAGGAGTGAAGTGGGTGCGAGCAAATCTAAACCTCTTCTTAAGCAGATTGAAAAATAATAGACGCTGAGGGAATATACGTTTATAAATTTGTATGCGTGAACACGTATATGTGTGTGTGTGTATATTTTATCTGAGTTTGTTTGAATTTCAAGATGAGCAGAGGGCGCTGCGAGTAACAGCAGGGGGTAGCTGTGAGCATTTTGAGTCGTTTTGTCTAAATTGATTGTCGGAAGCGATAAATGTTTAAACATCCATTTTCTGTCAAGTTGTTACTCAATATTTATCTCTCTCTCCTTACTTTTCTATCTTCTTTTTATTTTTTCCCATTTTTTTGTTTTTATCTCCTTTGATTTGTTTTCTTCGCTTCTTTTTGTTTGTATTTGTGTTGAATTTCCATACGAGCATAACTGATGTGCAAATGCTGGTGGTTTTATGTCTTTCTTTCTTTTTATTATGATGATGTGAAATAAAAATAAAAACATACAAAATTAAAGGATATACAGAAAACAGATAGAGAGTTGATGTTGATGTTGTTTTATTTTGTTTTTGATTTTGAATTTTTTTTTTTGGAAGGGTGTGATGTCTTGCAGAGAGAGTTATAGGATGTGTCATATCTTTTGAAATCATCTTCAAATTCAAAATGCAAAAAAGGATAACAACCTACATATAACTACTTAGTCCCAATCCAGTTTTGTGTTTACATTTTTTATTGGATTTGTTGCGAAGAAATGTTTTGAATTTGTTATTTTTCTTGTTTTTTTTTTTTTTTTCTATCAATAAATTTTTAGGAAGTATTTAATAAAAATTAGATGTGTCTTTTTGTGTGTTCTTATTGACAGAAGAAATGGTTTTTGAATTGCTATTTTTGACACTTTTATGAGTTTGAATTTATTTATTTACACAGCTTTTGAGAGACATCATACAGAATTTGAGATAATGTGTCTTGTCTAGGTGTTGGAATGAGAAGTAGTTTTTCTTTTTCCTTACTTAAAAGATATAAACATAAACAATCACATTGAATTATTTAAACAAATGGTAAGATGGTTGTTTTAGTTCCTTCAAAATTAATTAAAATTCAATTTTTAACAAGATCATGTTATTTACATTAAAAATATTAAAGTTGGTTAAAGGGTTATCAAGTTATTTATAAACTATCTTTGAAGTTTTGAATTTTAAAATTTTGTTCGTATTTGTTTTCTCTTCTGATTCATGATGTTCTGAAAAGCAAAGTACTTAGTGTCATACTGAATTTCTAAAAACTATGATTGTAATTTTTTCTTTCAGATGTGAAATGCTGTCGTGTAAGGTAATTTTGGAACTACACAGCTTTTGAGAACAAAAACAAACTAATACATTTTTCTAATTAGGAATATGTCTTCTCTGTGTTTTTCACGGTTTAGTTATTCTGAGTTATGAAATTAAAAATTCACACACTCTTATTTTTACTTCAATCTTTTTGTATACAAAGATTGTCATTTGATGTCAACATGTCAATGTATACATTCTGAGAACACTTCCAGATTGTTAAAAACCTGATGGAATTTTCTAATTTATATTTTCAAATTAAATTTTAGCACACAAAAAAAATTAAACTTGGGGCTATGAAGGTATATATTTACTATAGGAACTATAAATGGTTTAAATGGGTATGTATACATGTTATATATACATATATAATACATATCTATTGTTATATCAATATGTGAAACCAGATGTTATAGGTATACGAACAACCCACCAAGTTGAGTGATTGTGATTAAAAAGCTTTATTTTTCAGTTGAAAATATTTATAAAAAGACCATTCTAAGGGTCTTTTGCACTAAATTTCAATCTCATACTCATTCTCAGTCCCATTTTATATTTTTATCTGATGATGGGTAGCATGGTAACATAGTTTGCATGGTTTTGCAAGGATGATTGCATGCAATGTTGTAATATAGTCGATCTAGCTTATTTTGTTGAAAAGGTTAAAAAAGCACAGGCACAAGGACCTATACATCACGCTACTCATTGGTTGCAAAATTAATTTCTTTTTGAGAGTGGAGAAGCATCCAGAGTTCAACTTTAAAGCCTAAAATAATAACGTTTTAAAGGAGGAACAGTGGGACCCAAAAATAAATATAATACAGAACAGATAATTATTATGGTAAAAAATAAGTTTCCAAATTTTTTAATAGATTTTCAGAGGAAAATTGTTATTTAAAAAATAAACTTCAAACACATCGACGAGTTTTTAGTTTTGAGGTAAAAAATTAGAATAAAAAACTTAATTGATAAGAGAATTCAGTGTTACTTGATTAAATTTGGTGAATGTAAGTCTACTTTGAAAAACTGAGGCTAACGCATTTTTAAAATACTGAAAATAAATAATGCTTTTTGTGTAAGTTCACAATACATTTGCCACTACGGCTTTCTTGAAGCTTAAAAATGAACTTAAAATTTGTGTGATTAAAAGTGATTTTGCAGATTTTCAATTTATAATTTGTTATAATCTTTTGGTTTACCAAAACAACAACAAAAATTAAATAAAATTATTTAAAAAAGTGCACTCTACGCCTAAGTGAACAAAAAAAAAATCTATTTACATTTTTTGAGTCTTAAAGATTTTTGCAGATTTCTTGCAAATACAAAAATTAAGTATGCACAAATTTAAAAAAAAGTTAGTAAAAATAGAGTTTTTAATTAAAAAAGCTCATATGCTTGTAGTTGGTTATCATTATCATTCTGTGGAAAAAATTGATCTATCAGATTAAATGGACGTTAATGTAGCTTATCTCAAAATGTTTACATTCTCCAATATATAAATTCGTTAGTAGAGGGACACCGCATATGGTGTTCTCCTCCCCTCCCCTCTGGAACCTAGTGGTAATTGAAATCCTATAACTAGTCTGGATGCGGAGGGTTTAAGAGTGATAGCCTATGTGGACGACATTGCTATAGCATTTTCAGGAAAGTATCTTAACATCCTAAAAGAACTCTTACAAAATGCCTTGGGCAGACTAATACTTTAGGCTGATCGGTGTGGACTGGGTGTTAACCCACACAAAACCGAACTGGTCTTATTTTCGAGGAGATACAAAATTCCATTTGTCAACCCTCCCTATATTAAAATAATCCAATTAAAATTCTCAGACAAAGCTAAATACCTGGGTCTTGTCTTTGACAAAAAACTAAATTGGAAACGCAACGTACAGTAAACAATCAAAAAAGCTACTGTAGCTCTCTTTTGTTGCAAAAAAGCTATTGGTAATAAATGGAGTTTACAACCCAGAATCACGCATTGGCTATACACATCAGTTATCAGACCGATTTTAACGTACGGTGTGGCTGTATGGTGGACTGCTTTAGAGAAAGGTATAAACAGGGATAGGTTAAATAAAGTCCAACGTTCAGCCTGCCTATGTATAAGAGTATCGCTTCGCACAACCACGTCTGCGGCACTAGACAACTTTCTCTAACTTACACCTCTTGACATATTTAGCAAACTAATAGCAGCAAGCTCTGCTATTCGCTCCAATGCTTCGTCGCAGTGGACTAACAACAACATTGGCCACTCCGTAATTCTAAGGTACTTTGAATCAATTCCAAAGTACACAGACTACACCATCCCCCAACTACAATTCGACAAAAAATTCCAGATTTCTATACCTACCAGATCGTTATGGGAGTATAGGACATTCTTGGAGGATGAGTCAATCCATTTTTACACAGATGGGTCAAAAACAAAAGAAGAAGTTGGTGGAGGTGTGTACTCTGAACGACTGAAATAAAGTTTCTCATTCCGCCTTCCCAATCATTGAAGCGTGTTCCAGGCGGAACTTTTGGCGATAAAAGAAGTATTGTCTTGGCTCAAAGAAAACGTGATATCAACATCTGATATCCGTATTTTCTCTGATAGCCAGGACGCTATCAAATCTCTGGACTCTGTCTCTACAAACTCTATAATAGTCCATAACTGTCGATCATCTCTAATGGAGATGGTGCAACAGTTTCATATTCACCTTTGCTGGGTGCTGGACCATAGAGACATTCCAGGTTACTGTAAGGCAGATGAACTCGCCAGGAACGGTACAGTACAGCCGATCCTACCACGTTTGGCAAGTACTGGCATACCAATCGCTACTTGTAAACTGTTGCTAATGCAATATGCTGTGAGGAGGGTGGAACAACATCACCATGGTCAAGTTACAAACAAAATCTGGCCAACAATGGATTTAAAACGTTCAAGGTGCTTGCTCTCTCTAAGCAGATCGCATATAAGCTCGATAATAGGTGTCATAACCGGACACTGTCTAATAGGAAAGCACGCCACGAGACTATGCGTATTCTCAAATGACTTTTGCAGAAGCTGTATGGACGAGGAAGAGGAAGCAACGGTTCTTCATCTTCTCTGCACATGCCCTGCTCTAGCTCGAAAACTCAAGAATTACCTAGAAGAATTCTTTTTTAACGATCTAAGCGATCTAAATCATGTCGTCATAATCAGCCTCTAACCTTTCGTAAGGGACTCAAGCTGGTTCCATTGAGCTTAGGAGGAAGCCTCAAGATTCATGTGGTATCACAATGGGCCATTAAACTGGCCTAAGTGTGCCCGTTTCCATCTTGGACAGCCACTATAACCTAACCTAACCTAACCAATATATAAAAGAAATCCTTCATGTTCTTTTATGAAAACTTCAAAATTCTATTAAATAAAATGCATATTTTTAATCTTGGACTCAAAAATTTCACATACTAAAAGTCTAAGTATCTAAGTCCTTAAACCATTGTTTTTTATAAATTGAAACAGGCTTTCCTTTAGAAGTAAACAAAGCACGGATTTATTAACTGAAGCTTTTCCCTGGAAGTTTAAAGCCACCACTGTTTTTTAAATTGAATTACATATTTGATGAGTAAGATTTAAAACCCTGTTACTTGAAAGGAGATAACTTTGTTCCTATATTCCCTTCTATAGTCACAAAAGTGCATTTCGGGTCCAAACAGGCTTTTTAGCTTTAGATTTTATAAAATATTATATAATAAAATGTATCCATTGCATGCTTGACATTTTTATAAAGATATATAAGGGCACGTACAGCTTTAGCAGTGTACCTCTCCATCAACCCTTTTGTGAAGAGAGACACACTGCCCTATAGCTCTGTTACTTGCAAAATTTCGATAAGATACTTACTAGTTGGCAGTGGTCCGCAAGTTGCTTCATCCTTGAAATTACAAAATTTGTTTATATCATCAAAGTATAATCCTGACGGGCATCGGTTCATGTATGGAAAACCATCTACACACTGTACAAAGAAAAAAAAAGGATACCATATAAAATAAATATATAAACTAGAAGTACATAAATAAATGGATTAAGTTTATACAGCAAAAAATAGTTTGAGGTATAAAAGAAATTAATTTATTTTAGAGAATAAATTAAATTGCCATAGGAAAATAAAACTGATACGAGACAAGAAAATGAATTTGTGGTATTATGTGCATATAATTTCTTCATAAAAGACTTATTTGTTTGGGTTAAGTTTAAGAAGCAAATAATTAATAATTTTTGTTTTCCTAATAACTGGACTTAAATAAAATAGGATAATTGTTTTATTAATGTAGTATGTATTTACAAACCTGATAGAATCTACGGCATGAAGCAGGATCCGCGAAGTTTCCGTTTCCAGTTTGTTGTGGGCAGGTAAATTCGTCCTTTTCTTTTGCTTGTGCTGAAAGATAAAAACATTTTAAAAAATATTAATTAAATAATTTTTAAGAGGATTTATTGTATGAGTTTTGTATATTTCACATTTTAAAAATTAATTAGAACCTTTAAAACATGCATGTTTTTGTTTAAGAAAAATATGAATGGAAACTAAAATAATCATAAAAACGTCCCACGACAAACTACTACTCTAGTTATTTTTTAAAAATTCTACGAAATATATCAAAAGTTGTAAATTCAAATGAATGTTCATAAAGTTTCATCGACACGTTTGAGTTAATTGACGATATGAGTGATAATATAATATGATTACCGATTGTTTAAAGTTTCTAAAAAAATAATAAGCAATATGTTTTCGATTAAGTTATTATGCTATAAAAGCATAAAGTAGGTGGATTTAATTAATTTAAACTAGATTAAAACAATTATACCTTTTAACAAAAAATACCCTTAATTCAGTAATGATTAAAAGTTATTTTTTACTCAATCACTCAATAGATATTAATTGACAAAAAAAAAAAAAAAAAAAATATACTGTAACTATAGATTACTGAAAAACCACAAATAAACATAAAAGTCATTGAGGCAAGTCAATGAATCAAAATGTTTAATGAACTGTTATTCAAAATTATGTTTGTATTTTTTTAAAGTTTTGTATAATTTACATGAATGGTAAACTCATATGGGTATCTGGTTTTGTATTATGAAACAGAAAATGAGGTTTTGATTTTCCATTGGGTTATGGTTTTGAGTTGTTGTAAATTTTCTGTATAGAGGTGATGATATTTAAAAATACACACACACAATTAAATGATTTTAAGGAGCAAATCGAAGGATATGGCGCCCAAAAGCCAGAAATGTTTGTCAGTCTGATACAATTATTCACGTTCGGAAGTGTTGTTTTCATTTTTTCAGTCGCATTCCACATTCGTGTAGTGCGACCAAGAAGAGAATCTCTATACTTTACAATACGTCCAAAATCAGACCTAAGCGTAAACTGATGACAATTCTTAAAACAAAGGGTATTACGGTTGAATTGTTTGAGAGAAGGAATGAAATTGGCTAGAGCATTGGTTTTAAAGTGATGAAAGGCATGGAGCCTTGCAGCAGCAGTGATCGAGAGGAACATTATAGTTCGACAACGGTCAAATATCATTTTTAGAGCTTTCTTTTCAATTCTATAAAAGAGACTCAATACCTGTCAACATTTTGAAATTAAATAAAGTCTATTTAAATTTACATCGACTAAGAATACCAAAGAACTTAAAACCGTTTATATGGACTTTAGTTATGTGCAGTCTCCTTCTGTAGTACCCGTAGCATGATGGTTAGTGCGTTGGACTGCATGTCAAAACTTCGGTCAATAAGTCTTCTTCTGTGCATCAGCAAAGTTTACGAAAAGATCTGCTGCGAACAACAACATAATTCCGGATAAACAGTTCGGATTCAAGGCGGGTCATGATACAATTCATGCTGCGTCTAAACTCGTTTCTGATATCCAATGGAATAAATAAAAAAAAATGCACAGTTGCAGTTTTGGTTGATTTGGAAAAGGCCTTTGACACCGGGTCTTTACCTAAAACTGAGCAAGCTTGGCATTAGCAAGCTATTGTTGTATATACTTTATGATATGCTTAACGGTAGAAGGTTTGTTGTCAAAAGGGGCAATGTAACTTTTACCACAACATTCTTGATTAAAAATGGTCTTCAACAGGGAGAGGAGAATTCGCCGATTCTCTTCAGCATTTACACCAGCGATCTGATAGGTAGTCTTACAAAGGCAATTGCGTACGCCGACGATCTTATGGCGTACAGAACGGCCCGGAAGGTTGAGGTTATTAGACTTCTCTTGCAGCGTGATTTCGACAAGATTCAGCGATATTGCGACGACTGGAAACTGAAAATAAATGTCCAGAAGTCAGAGACAATTCTGTTCCGGACTCCGTTGGCTAGGGCCACGAGCCAAGAATTGGGGCAAGATGGTCATCGTTGATCTTCACGGGCAGCCATTAGCGACCAAAAGTGTAGTGAATTACATTGGTATCTGGTAAGATCAGTATTTATATTTCGACAGACATATAAATGCTGCTCTGACCAGGGCCAGAGGAGCTTTTGCTCTGACGAAACGGCTGTTTTTTAGCAGTCGGCTTGACCCCAGAGTGAAGGTAATTTGCTACATGACCCTCATACGGCCAATGATCCTTTATGGTTGTACTGTATGGTTCAACGTTGCTCCTTCCCAGATGGAGAAGTTTCGAGCGGCAGTGTTATCGACGCTGTACCGGCTTATATCGAACAGCCGAGTCTTCTTATGTGCATTACTATTCCAACGAGGTCCTATACAACTGGGCTCGAATCAACAGAATTGATAATTTCGTGATAAAACTCGTTCGAGGTCACATTGCAAGAGCTAAAGCTTCGACCAACAATTTAATTTTCGGGGCGTTCTATCCGAACGACGAGTAGATATTTTGAAAGTGCACGCTTGAGCGGCTTCATTCCACCAGAGGCATTCCTCTTTTTAGACAAATGCGGTCTGATACAGGATAGATTGACAGTTCCGCTAATCTACCACGTCAGGTGACGAACCGTGGATAGGCGACTCCCATACAATCGGAACGTCATGACACAAGGCGGAGCAGAGCTCCTTCGGTTCAATAGGGCTGTGTCCGAACGGGACCGAACTGATAGGGTGAAGCAGGAGAACCAGTTTTGGTGGCTTCAATCGGCACTTGATAGTGGGTATTCGGGATGGGGTTTTAAGCCTTGGCTGGATTACATACTTGTTTTATAGTATTAGGGCTTAATTTTTAGTAGAAAAAACATGGTGGCACAAAAAAAATATACACACAAACAAAAATAAAAAAATAACATGCAATAAAAAAAAGACAACAAAATCTGAAAAACGTTAGAAAGTTATTGCTGCTGTGGTTGTTCTAGTTTTAAGTAGTTTATAGGTAGAATAGGTTAGGTAGTGCCTCCCATCGATATGGATAGTGGCTTTGGAGGAAGTTTATACTTTAGCGACAGCGGACAATATTGTGTTTTCAAAGGATTCAATTGTATAGGGTTTTTGATTCCCCATTAAATTGAAGATCCATATCCGAAAAACAAGTTCTTCAATCATCATATCTAAATAATAAGAAATTGTACCAGAGACAAAACGGTGCCCTGGGGCAGACCAACGTTTATTTTGAAAGTATCAGATTCGAAATTAAGTTTCTAAACCAATGAAGAAGAAACATGATGCATGCATTTTCAAAAAGAGAGCTTAATGCTGAACTTTATAAATTTTAAAATATTAAGTGTAAAATTCTTACTTTCTCCAAAACGATGCAAAGATGAGATCACCAATAAACTAAAGAAGCCAAACTGCAGGTCATAATTAAGTTTTCATTCTTCAAAATATTTCTTAATCTGAAAATTGATCAACGTATCCATGACCATGACACTTGGAGAAAAGTGCAATTGGACAATAGTTAATGAAAAATGGAGATTAGTTTGTTTTAGGGATCTATTGGTCAAATTCAGTTTTTCATCTATTCAGAAAAAAGAAAAGTAGAGTAGGAAAGAAAAGCTTACAAATTTTGCAAGCATTGTTAAACATCTTATCAGAACAATAGAAGCGATATTATCCGAGCCAGCGGACTAGTGACATCTTTTAAAACTCTGTCAACTATACTTTACGAAAATTGATTATGTTTTCCAGTACACTAAGAGCCATGTCACTCATTGTCGAATTAACAGTTAATAGTGCTGCAAGCAAATTGGTTTTATCGATCGAACTTACAAAAGAAGTATCATTAAAAGCAAGAGTCAGAATTAATGATGACAAAGGGTTGAGTATGTTTTCCACAAATTACCAGGAATGTTGAATATCTTCTTGAGATATTTGTATTTTTTGCCGTAATTTCTTTTAATACAAAAATTTAATACGTCAAAAATGACCGTTACAGATCTTTTAAGATAGTTTAGGTTTATTCTGGTTTTCATCAGCAGGGTTAGTTTTATAACATGGGTAGCAGATTTACTTTACTCTAGCCCGCATCAAACCATGTCTTAAAATATTGTTTGAAAAATATTACAATATTTTGAGTATCAGTTCGAAGCAAAAACGAATATCATTATTTTCAACTCAAATAATAAATATGTCTCAAATCTTTTCAAGAGAATTATAATTTATTAGTAAAGTAAAATTATAATTACTCTCATACTCTCAAAGTTGGCTAGCAAAGAACTGCGATAAATACCATGAAATATTTTCAATTTTCTTTCCGTATTCTTATAAAATAAATTATTTGAATTAGTTTACGGCCCATGAAACAGCTAAGTGTAATTAATCCACCACTGAAACAAATCATCCAAAGAATTCTCAACAAAATCATACTACCAAAGCACCATCTATAAAATATAAACAGAATGTAGAATGCATGAAAAACCCTTTTTAATCATTTCACCCCAAAAAACTGAATAAATGCTCAAATAAAGTTCCTATTTTGATATAAATTTTATTGTTGTATAAACATAATATTTTGAAAAACAAAGAGAGAAACCGAAAAACTGGAAAGAGTGCGAGTACCGATAGAAAGAAGAACTTATTTACAAAACCAACAAAATAAACAAAGTATACAATTTTCTAACTTATTCATGCAATTCACCTATAACCTACTATTTCATAAATTTCATGTTCAAGTTAAGTAAAAAGTGAATAAAACAAAGTATAATTCAATATACCAACACAAAAAAAAGGAAGAAAACTTTCGAAAGGCCAACACAATATCTAACGACATCCACTCCACATCGACATCAACATGGAAAAGTAATAATTTTCAGAGTATGAAAATAAACAAGGTAATGACTAGAGCAGGTGTTTCCAGGTGTTTTTTTTTTGTATTATTGAATACACTTTTAAAGTTCTGGACGTTTTGAAAAAATGTAAAAAAAAATACTTATAGAAGATACTTTTCACTTGAAACCAGAAGAAGAAAGAACTGATTTGGATGAGTTTGTAATTTTTATTTTCAAACAAATAGTAAATAAAGTTATTTGTGGAAGAAGTTTTCAATTCAAATATTTTGCATATTGCTGCACCTATGTATATGTGTAGTATAGCGGATTCAAATCCTCAGGGGTTGAGAAGAATAAAACTTTTGTTATTATTTTGTTTACTGCTCAAAAAGATGCATTCTCATACAGATACAATGTAATGTAAGTATCTATGTATCTTAAAAACGGGAATAAGTTTGCTATATTTAACTATTAAAATTGTTGTTTATTAGATTGTCAGCATATACCGTCTGAAATATATATAAAAACGTAAAAACTATTTTTTTAAGACAATAAGAATTACATGCATGTAGAACGTCAAAATAGCGAGAAACTTAAGAACTCCAGTGATTCTGAAATAATTTTCCGATTTCCAATTTGTAGTGTCAATACAGAATCGTGGAATCTTATCTGCAAATTTTGGAAACTAAAGCTATTAATGCTTAAGATTTGGAAATTAAGATCATTTTAAAAGGCATTTAAAAATTAAAAATTAAAATTTTCTTCTACTATTCAGGAACGTTGTATAACGTGTTGAAAGTCATTAGAAGTGCAAATTTTTTGTTTTTTGTAAATCAATCAAATAAGATTTTTGATATCAAGGGAACTTGATGTGGAACTTAAAAATGGAATAAGATTAGATGATAGAATTGTGTGTCAATATTTCCATATAAATTTAAGTTATGAATCTCGTTGATATTTATAAGCTGTTATTAAAATACAAATATTTTGTGAAGAAACCATAATAATTCACATTAGTCACTCAAAAACGTTGTTGCCAAAAGTACCGGTTTTAACTGACTACTTGGCCAAGAACAAAATATGAATCGGAAATTCAGCTCTATTTCAAAAGCTTAGCACAAATTCTTCATATTTTGACCAATAGACGATCCAGTGAGGGATCATACGAGCCATAGAGCTTATACAGTTAAGTGGTATAAGTAAAATTTTTTAAGTAATTTAACGACATTCACCAAAAACTGGTTTGCTGTCAAAAACATTTAAAATTTTTGTAACTTTAGTAATGCTTTAAATTATTTGCATTACATTTATTTTCATATAAAGCGAAATTTTCAGCTTTTTAAGAAGAAACCTTGAATAGGAAATCGTCAATTTTATGTTAAGTTTTTTTTTTAAATTGCTGCGACACAAGAAAATTCGAATCAAACATCACATTACGATGGTAGAAAAGTCAAAAAAAGAGGGTCCCCCGTCTTCGTCCGTCCGTCTGTCCTGGCCCCTATGCCCATTAAGCTTTTTAACAGATAAGCTTTTTTTTTCATTTTTTTAATATCGAAAAAAACAGCAGTTCATTTACAAATTTGTTGGTTTAATTTTTTTTCAAAAATGACTTTTAGATTCTTTTAAAACTTTCTTTAATTTTTTTTTCTTAATTCGGTTTATTTCTACAAGAAATATATATTTTGGTATTGCTCCAGAAGAGTACCTTTCATAAAACCCTTAAGTTTTCTAAATAAGTAATTAACCGATTTCGATAATCTTCTCAGATCAATCTCTTATCGATATTCAAATTAATTATTGATTGATTAATGTTTAAAAAAATACAATTTTTTTTTACAAAACTTGATATCTCGGAGAGGGCTGCACATTCCAAACGAAATTTAAATGTAAAATGTATATTTCCAAACACTAAATAACTGCATACCAAAAAAATTTCAAGGACACGACTCGAAAATTGTATATATAAAAACTAATTTAAAAAACCGAGCGGGTTTAATGATTTTCGAAATAAAATTTAGTTAATTAGCATTTTTATTAACTTCCCATAGAAAGTTATTGTAATGAGTCTGATTTATCAAATTGAAAATTTTGACATTTCAAGGTCCCTAGAGTTCAAATAAAAGATTTTTAGATAGATGTCTGTGCGTGCGTGTGTACGAACAATCGCGACGTTTTTTCGTCGTCCATAGCTCAAGAACCATAAGAGATATTGATTTTAAATAAATTTTGTTATACAGATAATAAGGCAAAAAGATGCAGAAAGGGTTCTCAAGAAAACTGCGTGGGTGGTTTTTTACCATAGCAGTTTGAAAAAAAGGTGAAGATGTTGTTTAACCCTAAATATCTTACGACCCAAAAACGCTAGAGACTTGAATTAAATTGCATATAATATAATGTAACGTGATATCAAAGAAATATATTTTTCGCAAAAAATCCTATTAACGGTTTTTTTTTATAAATCAAAATAAACTGAAAAAAAAAATTGTCACCTCCAAAATTTACGACTTAAATTTCATCTTCAAAACAATTTTGTGCAACAAAGAATGTTTTTGACATCTGATAAAATTTTGAGAAAAATCGAATTGATAGTTTTTTTTTATAAAAAATAAAAATCTAAAGAAAACATTACTCCAAGTTGGTAAAAATTGAATATCGATTCAAATATCTTTTCAGGAACTTGAAATTTAAGCTTCAAATTTATTTTATCTTATAAGAAATATTGTTTTCAACATTTCGAAAAATGTTGAAAAAAATCGAATTAACAGTTTCTTTATAAAAAATAAAAACCTAAAAAAAAAAATAAACAAAAGTTGGTAAAAATTGATTTTCGACTCAAATATCGTTTCAAAACTTTGAGATATTGGCTTCAAGCTAATTTTATCTTACAGGAAATATTGTTTTCAACATTCGATAAAATTTAGAAAAAAACTGAATTGACAGTTTTTGTACAAAAAATTAAAAACCGAAAATAAATTAACAAAAGTTGGTAAAAATTGATTTTCGACTCAAAAATTTTAAATATTGGCTTCACACTAATTTTATCTTATAAAAAATATTGTTTTCAACATTCTGTAAAATTTTGAAAAAATCGAATTGTCAGTTTTTTTACATAAAATAAAACTCTAAAAACAAACAATACTAAAATTTGGTAAAAAATTACTTTCGACTCAAAAAGCTTTTCAAAAATTAAAAAAATTGTCTTCAAACTTATTTTATTTCACAGAAAATATTGTTTTCGATATTAAGTAATTTTTAAATAAAAATTCAACAATCCGTTTTTTCATAAAAAATAAAATCTACAAAAAATAGTACGCAAATTCGGTAAAAATTGATACGAGTACATATGGACAAACATATAAGCAAGACAAATCGATAGACGTTATGGGAAGTTATCAGTGTGGGTCGCATCCCAGCCTCTTTTTAAGAAATAAAATAGCATTTAAATTTTTGAGAAAAACTTATTTTGCTGGTACATTTTGAAATCTTAAAATATATTGGAAATATAAATTCGAGCGACCAGTTGGGCATTACATAAATTTCAAAATTGATTTTTTATTAAATAAAACTTTTAAGATCGTACAAAATTAAAGAAATCAACTTTTCAAAATGAATTTGCTTTAGATGTTCCTGAACAGAGATTTCAACACGAATTTTAAAGATACAAAAACAGCAAAAGTGACACTCTTGTTAAAGTAATGGCTTATTGAAAAACATTACAAACGTGTCATGTCTATTGATATAAAAGCTTTGAATGTTTTGAAAACTGAAGTGTAAAGAGACTGCCACACACAAATTTCTTCCCAGCTTATTTGTTTACCATAATTTTATTTTTATTTGGTTACTGAAAAATTGTTATGACACCTTACCCTCAAAAGTATTCGGTAATAGGGAAAAGAGGCTTTTGACCAAATCACATTTTTATCATTTATATTTCCTTTATATAGAATTTTCACATATTGTATCAAAAAGTTTCTACTAGCTATTTTTAATTTGTATGTTAATATTGATAAAATTGTTTCAAGTTTCTCACAAACCAAATAATTGGAATTAATAATTCCACAGCCTTATTTCATATCTTTTCAACAAAACTACGACTTTAACAAAAAAACATCTTTCTTGAAATATTGCCAAATGAATCAGATGTGACCTAGTTTTCAGCAATTTGCACAACTACTAACCAAACCATCTTCAACTACCTAACGAGCATTAAAAAAAAATTCTTCAGGTGTATAATAGGCGGGGAGTCCTCACTCGCCTCCAACACACCCAATTTCAAGACTCTGTATGGTGAAAACGTTGGGTATGTGAATACTCCTTTAACATCTAATATATCATTTTTATGCGTACAAGCACAAGAACTAATGTTTTATATCCTTAAAATCCTCATGTGAATGTGGTGACGACTGACGAGGGGAGGGGGGGGGGGGTAGCAGTGTGTTCTTGGCTATGCATATATTCCAATGTTGATTTTAAAAAATGCAGAGGAAAACTCGCCCCATTCAAGACCAAAAGAAAAATATTCTATATCTAGAAATTGGTCAACTCGTGCTCTAGGTCTAAAGTCCAGATGCTGGTGAAGCGAAAATAAATGCAGAACCATATGCATCCTGGACAATTCTTTCATTTTAGTCGTCTCATAGTCGTTCCTATCCTAACCTAGCTTATACCTGTATCTATGCATTTGGCAAGAGGGCAACTAAAAAGAAGTCCTCTTTCATGTGTGTCGTCCGCACTTCAGCAGAGGTGGGAATAATTTTCTTTTTTTTTATTTTCCTTTTTGTCACTACACCGCACACCGGTACCTGACACCTGTTTAAAATTTTCTTTTTCATTTTTATCTCTGGACTTTCGGAATTTAAATTGTTTTCATATACATATCTTTTATACAGTATCTTTCTGTCTTCTACTTAATTGTCGCCTATAGTGTTGCAGATGTGGGAATAGATTTTTTTTTGTCTTTTGAAAATGTCATTCGAAAGAGTAAAAGTGGACAAACTATGTATTAAGAGGGAGAAAACAAATCTCTTGACACACACACTTAAGTGTCATTGGGAATGACAGTCAACCGTTAAGAGAAAGACTCGTGCGAGTTTGTTTGTAGAGACATAGGTACAAAGTTTGTGGAACCGGTGTAGACTTTGAAAAGGGTGTTTCAGAAATTTGACTTGGTAAACAGACATTTTTTAAATTGAACCTAAAATTGATTTAAAAAAATCGCACTGTTCTATTAACAAGAAGTTGAACACAAAATTGTGTTAAGAAGGGTTTTATAGAGAAAAGCGAAATTCACTTATTAAAAGAATACAACAAAAATGTCTCAAAATTTACACCAGGATTAAATTTGTAAGTGATTTGTTTAAACATTCTATATAATAGTTTCATTTTGAATACATTTTTTATTTGAGAACTACGCCATTTTTAAAAATGAAACAATAAACGTCCCAGAAAAGTGTTGAAATTTGGTAAAAGTCAATACCTTTCTTTGTTCTCATAATACTTGAGTCGTTTTACTTTTATAAGATTTTTGTTGTTTTTCAAAGTTTTAGTGATTTATAAAAATAGTTGCCAATTGTATTTTTCGAAACAATAAATATAAGTTAGCAGCAATATTTTGAATATGAATTTTTTTTTGGCCCAAAATGTTAAGTTGAAAAACAAGTTTTATCACTTTTAACAGCATTTTTTGAAAGTTTTTATTTCTTGTAAAAAAAAACACCGATTGGATTTTTCTTAAAACATTATCTTACATAAATAATATAATTTTGTATAAAATGAAGCGTACCTTTGGATTCAAAAAAAAATGTATTAAATGTTAAAATCAGTATTTTCTATAAGTTAAAATTTTACCAACTTTTTGTAATGTTTTCATAACAAAAAAGAGGCTGGGATGCGACCCACACTGATAACTTCCCATCCTGTCTGTCGATTTGTGTTGCTTAAAAGTTTGTCTATATGTACTCAACGGAATGTTGAATTTTTGTATAAAAATTACTGAATATCGAAAACACTATTTTCTGTGAAATAAAATTAGTTTGAAGCCAATATTTTAAATTTAAAAAAAAAGATATTTGAGTCGAAAATCAATTTGGGTTTTTAATTTTTTGTAAAAAAACTGTCAATTCGATTTTTTTCAAAATTTTACTGAATGTTGACAACAATATTTTTTGAAAGAAAAAAGTAAATTAAAGCCAATATCTCAAAGTTTTGAAAAGATATTTGAGTCGAAAATCAATTTTCACCAACTTTTACTAATTTTTTTGTAGGTTTTTATTTTTTTTTTTTTAAAATGTCAATTTGATTTTTCTCAAAAATTGTTCCTAATGTTGAAAACAATATTTCTTATAAGAAAAAATTAATCAGAAGCTATTATCTAAAATTTTTGAAAAGATATTTGAGTCAAAAATCATTTTTTACCAAAAAACTCTCAATTTGATTTTGTTCAAAATTTTACTGAATGTTGACAAAAATATTTTTTGAAAGATAAAAGTAACTTAAAGCCAATATCAAAGTTTTGAAAGGATATTTGAGTCGAAACAAATTTTTACCAACTTTTATTTTTTTTTTAGGTTTTTATTTTTTTGAAAAAAAGCTGCCAATTCCATTTTTTTCAAAATTTTATCAAATGTTGAAAGCAATATTTTATATAATTTAAAATTAGTTTGAAGCCAATATTCAAAATTTCTGAAAAGATTTTTGAGTCGAAACTCAATTTTTACCAACTTTTGTTAAATATTTTTTAGGTTTTTAATTTTTTGTACAAAAACTGTCAATTCGGTTTTTCTAAAAATTTTATCAGATGTCAAAAACATTATTCTTCGTTGAAAAAAATTGTTTTGGAGATGAAATCATATTTAAGTCGTACAATTTTTAAAGTGACAAATTTTTTTTTCAGTTTTTTTTTTTTTGATTTATAAAAAAAAACCGTTAAATAGATTATTTTCAAAAAATATATTTCTTTGATATCACGTTACAATATATTGTATAAAATTTAATTCAAGTCTCTAGAGTTTTGGTTCGTAAGATATTTAGGGTTAACCAAAATGTTCACCTTTTTTTCAAACTGCTATGGTAAAAAAACCACCCACGCAATTTTCTTGAGAGCCCATTCTTCATCTTTCTGTCTTATTATCTGTATAACAAAATTTATTTGAAGTTGATATCTCTTCTGGTTCTTGAGCTATGGACGACGAAAAAAACGTCGGGAACGTACGGACGTACGTACACACGCACGCACAGGCATCTTTTTAAAAATCTTTTATTTCGACTCTAAGGACCTTGAAACGTCGAGAAATATCAAAATTTTCAATTTGACAAATCGGACCCATTACAATAACTTCCTATGGGAAGTTAATAAAGTTTTAAAATAACTGTTACGTTGATTTTTCTCAAAATTTCGGCAGATTTTAAAAACATTATTCGGGGGAACAAATATTTTTACATTTTTTTATATAAAAAAAAAAAACAGTTAAATGATTCCTTTTCAAAACTATAGCAATTCGGTATTACTTTGCATTATTTAAAAATCTTTGGTTTGAATTATAGGGACTTTAAAAGTGTGAGAAATGTCAACATTTTCAATGCGACATTCAGACCATTTACAATAACTTAATGCGGGAACTTAAAATTCCAAAATTCTTAAAATTGTTTAAATATTTTCAAATGAACTTTTGAAATAAATTAAATTACCTATCGTGAGGCATTTTTTAAATGGCCAGGTCTCCAATTTTCAGAATCTTACTGAACAAAAACACCTCACAAACAAAATATCGAAGACATTTTTTTAAGTCATGCAGTTGTAAGTTGAGAAAACACCCTGTATAAAAATCAGGCCAAAATCAAATAGAAGCTTAGCATCAACACGCGCATTTTTCTCCACATTCCGCATGTTATATAGACTTATGTCCAGATCATGGCACCTATTTTGGATTGAATTATTCAAAAGTACTTTTAGTTTGAACTTGTGTCTATACCAAAGTACATTATCTACTTGAATTTATGTTATGTTTTTCAAAGGTGGTATGTGTTTGATTGTTGATGCGATGATGCGATGATGTTAAATGGCCAAGTGGAACTTGAGATACTTTTCAACAATGCTATAAAGAATTAAATACAAGTAGATAGCTTCTATATCTATTTGAACTACAACTACAATTATTGTTTAAGGTATAGAGGCTGAGGCTATAGGTGCTTTAGGTTATAATATGTGTCAAGATATAAAACTTGTGGATACTTAACGTAGTTAATCAGCAATTTATTATTGGTTAGTGGTTTTAGTTGGTTTTTTTTGTTTGATTTGTTGATTTTATTGTTTGAAACGTTAGTGTGTCTTTTTGGCACACACACTTCAAAAAATATAAATTATAGAGCGTTTTTCCTTTAAATTTAATAAACACCAGATAAATTATTTAGAATGCTGGTTTGGACTGAAAATGTAAGAATCTTTAAGTTGATGCAAGATGATTTGCTAAATATCGTAAGTCAACATAAGTTAATGTGGGTAAAAGGGCCAACAACCTTAGACTTGAGAGTGTTTTTTTGCGAGAGTTTGTGAGAAATTGGAAAACTTGGTAATATTAAATTGACTGAGGATATTTTTTAAGGTCAAAACCGTGACATACAATAATATATCTTAAACATATGAAAAATCTAATGACCTTATAGTATATTTTTAAAAAATTATCGAAATGAAAATATAAAAATACGCAAAAAAAATATTAACAATATCTTTGTCAATAAACTGCTCAAAATAAATTTCGACTGATTTTACCTTCAAAGACTTTTCAACATTTCAAATTTTATGTGTACTCTTAAAACGTTACATGTCTAAGTGAAAGAGGATAAGAAAATTTATTTGGTGTTTTGACGATTTAGTGTTTGTCTAGTCAATATTTGTTTATAGAACCGAGTTATCAGTCTTTCCCTTCATTTTCTTTCAGTCTTTTTAAAAAGTCTAATGAGACCATAAAATGCATAAACAATTTCTTAAAGAAGCGCAATCATTCAAGCTTCATTCCCCAAAAATTGACTACCTTACCGACTTGTCTATATTAAACATAAATCATCATCAGTCGTAAAAATATTTTCTATTCTTTGATATGATTTTATGTTTCCATAAAATCTCTTGTTTCGTCTTCGACGTTTTCTTGGTGTTTTTTTTCTGGCAATATATGTAAAGATGGAGTTTTCCTATCTGTTCTATACCTTGATAAACATATAAGAAAGCTAAGGACAAAAAATCTCAAGGCTCATGAAACATTTATGAATCGATATTTATTCCTTTTTTTAGCATCTCTTAGATATAAGGAGGAGCATTGTATTGAAGAAGAAGGAACTAAGTGCAAGCTATATCAAGACGTTATAAATGGTAAATTCAACTCAAATGGCATTCAAAAAGAAAGGATGTCTTTCGCTTGAGAAGAAAATAAAAATAAAAACAAAAATACGAAGGAAACAAATCGCAGGACACGTTTTATGCGTTTTTAAGCCCAAATAATGTTGTTTGGGTTAAGAAAATTTATATGTATCTATATTCCTACGATCGAATGTTAAAAGGACACACAAATACAAATAAATAGTGTTCTGTGGGGAGGAGGGGAGGGTTTATGTTTGTAGGAGTTTGGATAAAATAGAATTGTGGTAATGGTTATAAGGAGTTTGGGATAAGGGGAATACATATAAAGAATGAAGACCGACCAACGTAATGGCTTATGTTTTATTATCAAAACATATTCAAAGATATAACAAAATGTTGAAACAAAAATTGTTGCCTTATTCTCGGTTTATAAAGACAATTTGTTATATATTTCACTTTAATGTGTTTTATTTATTTTCTCTTTTTTTTGTGGGCCCTTTTGAAGTGATGACAAAAAGGCTTTTGTAACTTGAAAAAAAATATCAAGAAACATATAGTCCACACAATTTAAAGGGTCGATATAAGCTTGGTCTTGAATTTATGTAAGAAATCTAAACTTGAGTTAAGATGAAAAGATTATAGCTCAAACCAAAGGACTGAGCTAAAGTGATCTATGATCAATAAAAAGTCTTCTTATTTCTACCTCGACAAGACTAAGACAATATATATAGTTTTAGGTGTTTGAATTTAACTAAATTGCCCTTAAGAAATAAGATTTATAGCTCTTTAGTGTTTTTTTTTATCGGCTCTATAAGAGTCGTGTCTTTAAAAAGGTATGACAGTTACATTTGGACTTAACGTCGCCAAAACAAACAATTAAGTTGATCTATTTTCATTGTTTTTCGTGAAGATTTATATTTATATTATTTATTTTTATATTTATATTTTTATTTTCATGTGTATTTATATTAATACTTATATTTATATTTACATATATTTTTAAATAAGGTTAAACATTTTTTATTTTTTTATTTGATTTTTGTTAAATGTTTTTGTTATAAAAAATTTGATTGTCATTAAAATGCAGCTACATAAGTTTTTAACCAGAGAAATGATAAAGTTTTTACAATCGGAAGCTCTGCCCCGCCCATTTTTAGCATAAATTTCATGAGTAATATAATATGCAGAATTTCATACACAAAATCCTATGCATATTGTTAGTTAATTGCTCCCTCAGGAGTACTACTAAATTTATCGGGATTTTTGACCACCTCAAAAAATATTAATATGCAATTTTGAATCTCGAATCTGAAGGATAATAGTCCATTAATTTAATATATGTTTTCAGAAAAATTGATTGATGTGGCTAAAGTAATTATATTAATTTTTAATTTTAATTTACTTTCTTACGGTTTTATGGCTTTGTTCTTATTTTTAATTATGTGCTTTAAAAAACCGAACCACTTAATCGAGATTTTTGTGCAATATTTTAAACAACTTTTCTTTTTGTAATTTTGTGTATTGTTATTCTTCAACACCATCATCACGACTGCCCCGAGACTGAATGATAATAAATTATTTCCACCCAAAAAAGTTAAAACAAAACCCACAGTAGCTGCCTAGACCAACCTACGTTTACCCACATTCACCTTCGCAGACAACTTAATCTCTTTAAACAAACGAGTAAATCACAGCTTTGTTTTAATTTCCCATTAAAAAACTCTTAACGATTTATAATACCTTGGCACACTTTTATTTCATAACAAAAAAAAAAAAAGAAAAACATCCCAATTTGGGATGCTCAACAAAAGATAAAATAATATTTACCAGCCCAACAGCAAAAGAAGCGTCAGCGGACGATGATGATGATGGCGGTAGACTACGACGACGACGATTGGGTCGGTGGCATTAAAATACGTTCATGTCACACGTTTTATGCAATTTATTATTTTTAACGCAACATAAATTCCCGCAGGACGAAAGCGGATCGGACGGAGGTACTGTGTGGAGCAGTGGATGGCGCTTAAAAAATCTTGCAAAAATAAAATCAGTTCCAGCAGCTTTTGTCTCTATAAAAGGCTCAATGATATAGCTACATTTATAATTTTCACGCGCTTATATACGTCCCAAAAGAATTGACCAAACAAAACCTCCTGGATGGTGCGCCTCCACCTCTACCATCATCATGGCCAACCCCTCAACCAATTCAACCGTCCAACCGAACGTGGCTAAATGTAGGTAGGTAAAAGAAGATTCGAAATTAAGCCATTCATTAAAAAAAAAACAAGGACAAAAACGACCAAAACGTAGGCAAAAGGACACGTTGTATGTCCTGGACATAAATAAAGAATAAAAGAATAAAAATAATTAAACATTATTTGTTGTTTTTTTTTTGTTTGTTGGTTTGGCTCATATACCAACTTACCAACTACAAAAATCTCACGTTGCAAATTATTTTACTTTTTTGCTGGACTGCCACCATCCGTATTCAGGAAACGAAGCTCGGAAAACATCTACCTATGGTGTTTTTTTGTGTTTCTTCTGTGCAATGTTATTGAGCACGATAATATTTTTTAATTAACCAACAATAATTATCGAAAATTGTTGTTAATATTGTCAACTATAAAAATGAGTTTAATTAAAATTAACTGAGCTTGTG
Organism: Eupeodes corollae; assembly: GCF_945859685.1. Taxonomy (NCBI): domain Eukaryota; kingdom Metazoa; phylum Arthropoda; class Insecta; order Diptera; family Syrphidae; genus Eupeodes; species Eupeodes corollae. Next base: position 17,439,563 of record NC_079148.1, on the reverse strand, counting down.
ATACCATCGAAGAATCGGAACACAATCGCTACCCTCACCGCCTTCGCACTACACAACGCAACGTATCACATTGCAAGCACGCATACAATACGTAACTAATCGTACGGTGACCATTGCAGCCTATGAAATTGATTTAAGCCAAGTCAAATTATTATAGCGTTTTTAAAAGTGTAAAATCGTGGTACTTTGCTATATAATCAATATTATTTAAATGGAGTGCCGTATGGTAGCTAATTAGGTCCCTTATTGTTTAATGTATCAACAGACAAGAATTAAAAAAAAAAACTTCTCAGTTGTGTCAGTCACGAATAGACGCCTATAAAGACAATCAGGGGGACTATGAGGTATATATAACGGCTATAATGAAAAACCCAACGAACAGAGATGAACTTTATAGAGCAATGCGTTTTGAAATTTCCATAATTTTTTTTTTGATTTTAAAGAATGACGATTAAGAAGGAACGCTATCGGAGAAAATTTTTCCAATGCTTTTGATGTCAAAAAAACGTTTTGTACAAAGCGGTGCATTGTCATGTGACTTCTTCACCATTGTTCGTCAACACTTGAGGCGCAATTTTCTAAAGGCCTGTTCAATTACTCAAATACTTGGATGATTTTTTTTTTTAATCACTCAAGGGGTTATTAGTACCCTTTATATGTTTATATTTAAAGACAGTGCTAGCGTTAGGAAAATAGGGAAGGATTTAAAAGGAGATACCGGTGCACATTGGTCTTAAAGTTCTGAACATCAAAATGGGAGGGAAAAACAGAGTTGGCCAAAGCATTCCACATTCTCGATGTGCGATTTAAGAAATGATCTCTATACTTGACAGTACGCCTGAAATTTAGCTCAAGGGTAAACTGATGAGCATTCCTAGAAGTGCGAGTATTACGGCTGAATTGTTTAAGGGGTGGAATGCAACTGGCTAATGCGACAGAACATTGCTTGTAAAAATATCTATAAATCAATGAAAGGCATGAAACATCGCCTATCATTTTTAAAGCAATTTTTTGTATTCTATCCAAGAGATTTAAACTTGTTTTGGGTTCACCTGCCCAGATATGCGAATTATATTCAAGCTTTGGACGGAATAAAGCTTTGTAGATTATAGCCAGATCAGAAGGGGTGACAAATTTCTTGCATCGTCGAAGAAATCCTAAGCACCTATCAGCATTTTTGGCGATATCGAATATGTGATCATTCCATAAGTGGTGATCTGTGATATTCATACCGAGTAGATAGCGGATCCGGGGGTGGGTTACGCTTTAACGACAGGAGACAGCATTGAGTTTTCGAAGCATTAAATTCTACACTGTTTTTGATTCCCCACTGGACAATGCTGTCAAGATCAGACTTTAATGAGCTTATCATACCCTGCCGTTTAAATTCCACATCCGAAGGACAAGGATGTGAATCTAGAAACGAATATGAAAAGCTGAGGGTACTGTCGTCGGCGAAACAGTTTAATGGATTAGAAGTGACAGACAAAAAAAAAAATAAGGAAGAGAGTCGGAGACAAAACGGAGCCCTGGGGCTCACTAGCATTTATTTTATGAATTTCAGACTTGAAACCATCCAATACAACTTGTATTAAACGGTTAGAAAGGGAATTTCTTATCCAACGAAGAAGAGATTCATCAATACCAAAAGCACGCACGAGCTTGGTACCAAACTCTATCAAATGCTTCTGAATTATCAAGTGCAATAATCTTACTTTCTCCAAAACGATGTAAAGATTTGTTCCACTGTTCGGTGAAATAAACCATTAGATCACCAGTGGACCTATTGCTACGAAAGCCATACTGTCGGTCTTTAAGAAGCTTCCGTTCTTCAAGATATTTCTTAAGCTGAAAATTAATCAGCGTTTCCATGACCTTAGACAGAAAGGACGTAAGTGCAATTGAACGATAGTTTGAGGGAGAGGAGGATTCGCCTTTTTTAGGGACAGGCTGGAAAAATGCCGTTTACCATCCACTCGGGAAGAGACCTGTAGAATAGGACAGATGGAAAAGCTTACGCAGTGGTTTTTAAAACGTTGAAGAACACCTCTTCAGAACAATAGGTGGAATACTATCCGGGCCAGCAGATTTGTGTATGTCAAGGTCTTTCAGTACTCTTTTGACTGCACGAGTGCGAAAGAAGATTTGTCCCATAGAATCGTTTACGCTCTCAAGAACAGGAGGACTCATGGCACTCTCCTGCAGCGTTGAATTAACAGCAAAATGTGCTGCAAGCAAATTGGCTGTGTCATTGTGGACGAGCGTTGGAACCGAGGATGACGTGGTGTTTCGTACGTTTTTTACAAATGACCAGAAATTTTTACTACCTTAATAATGGTCGAATATGACCATTACAGGTCTTTCTAGCTTATTTAAACTTATTCCAATTTTCTTCAGTCGGGTTGGCTTTATAACAACGGAAACTTACATCTCTGAACCTAATACCCTCTTTACAGCTCGAATCAAACCATGAGTTCTCTTTGGGTTTGATAGATTTCACCCTATTCGGGAAAAAATTTCTCATTCCACAAAGAATTGAAGTTTTTACCATTTCTGCGCTGGAATCCACGTCACTATCGAGGAAGCATAGTGATGAGTTAAAGTTCCTGAAGAATTCATTGAGACCGTCCCAATTGGCTTTTTCATATTGCCAAACGGTTCCCATAGGAGTTTTTTCTTTAACTGGGTTTTTGTTGACAGATCAAAGCATAATGTCAGTGCCACGTTTTTGAGCATTGGAACGGTAGCGGAGAAGATAAGCTTGGTGATCAATGAGGGCAGTGTCAAGTATGTGCTGTCATCAAGAAAGGATATTACACGAGACGTCTTGGACAAAACGTTACCGTTTTAAAGTAGTAAATGACGACACCAGCGCTAAAATCAAATGGGGAATAACAACGACGAACTCTACGGGCTGTACAGCACCAAAGGAATTAAAGTCATTCAGACTGGGTCACTAAGAGCAAATGAACATCATCGATCCAGGCTGGAAAGTCCTTGAATTAAATCTAGAGGAACCGTACAGTAGAAGAAGACCGGGTGTTTAAGTAGAGGAACTCAATCAACTTGGCGTTCGAAACTGAAGACATCTTGCTAAGGATAAATAGGACTGGAGAAGCATTTTGGATGAGCCCGAGGTCCATATTAGACTGTTACGCCAATTTAAGTAAGTAAGTAAGCTAACAATTTTGTTTATAGTATAGATACTGATTTTTTTTCAATTAACATGGTGTACCTAAGGGTAGCTAAAGTAGGTCCCTTATTTTTTTTAATTCATAACTACTAAACAATTAAGGGTGCAAATCATTTCGAACTCCAATCTAATTGATTATAACGATGAAGTTAGAGAATTGCACAATAACAAAATAGAGTGTAACTTGATAATATTTTGTGTGTTGAGTTTTGAAAATATGGTCACTCCGAAAAACCTTTACTATTCGATATCTTTTTTGGCCATTATTTTCAGTGAGTTCAGTGTATCTCACCAAAAAAATAAAAAAAAATGTCCTTATTCTGTCATTATTCATTGAAAAAGTTTTGTTTTGTTTTTATTTTTCACAAGGAAATATTTACAAAGATATAAATAAAGAAATAAAAAAAACCTGCAAAATGTCGGTATATATTTTATTTTTTTGGCCAAAAAGGGTGCTAGGCCATTAAATGTGTATAATGTACCTAAAATACACTCATGTGTATGAGCCTAGGAACATGTGAATGTTCATAAAAAACATGTATATAACTTCATGCACATGTCTATGAAAGCTTTATTTTTTGGAATAAATACCAACAACAACAACAAAAATATTTATTTATTTAAAATTTATTTTTGTCGTATATCTGTTAAATTTAATTTTCCTTTTTTGTCAATGACTATGCTGTTTTTGTGAATGTACATATGTATGTATGTATAAGGATTGTAGATATATTTCAATATTTCTTCGATTGCCATTCGAAATGGATTTAATATTTTTTTGCATTGTCATATTTTAAAAACAGAAAACAAATTTACTGAAATGTTGAACGCAGCAGTGAATAAAATATCGATAAAATAAAATAAAAAGAATAAATGCAAAAAAATAAAAACGTTCATATTTAGATATTGGAATTTGAATCGTATTTATGTTTGAATTTCAATAAAAAAAAAAAACAGTGTGAAATATATTTTTATAACTATGCATAGATACTCTATTTTGCAAAAATATTATTTTGTCGTTAATACTAAATATTCTATCTTAGTTTTTGTTTTGATTATTTTTGAGATATAACCTTACGTATTTTTCAAATATTTCAAAAGTTGTCCAAAAACTATGAATGCTTTTTGTTAATTTGGTTAAATTAAATAGATAAATAAGGAAATAGATAGATAAGGAAATATTAATTGCAATTAATTAGATATACGTAAAGATATTGGTTATTACGGAGAGAAATACATAAACATGAGAATATGCATAACTTTAGTATGTATTTTATATTAAGTTTAACGAATTTAAATTAATATTTAAAAAATACAATATTCCACTCATAATAAACAAATAATTCTGGAAAACATGGGAATTGCAAACGACTTAAAACGAATTATCATTTGAAGCTGTTATTTGGTATGATACTAGCAGTATTAGCATTGTAAGTACTTCCAAATTTCAAAATGTATTTCAAGTAAACTAATATTTTGTATTGTTTTTAGTTTGTTAAGTAGATTTCTTAAAATTAACAAAATTTTGTTATTTTACGAAAAAGAAAAAAATATTGGTCAACTATTTTAATAATTTTTTGTTTGACATTTATTTCAAAGATTATCTTAAATTAAGATGTTTTAGACTCATAAATACAATTTTTATCGTTCCTCCGTTTTATTTGGCAAAAAAATTGTGAAATACTTTTATTTAATTTGCATATTTTGAAAATGTTTAAAAAAAATTGTGATCATACAAATTTTACTAAGAGTAAAACAAAAGTGTACAAAATTTAAAACTATCAGTTTTTTAATCAGTTTGAAATTTAAAAAAAAACAACAAGCTAATAAAAATAGTTTTTAGTTTTTGAAAACAAGTTTTTTGAGTAAAATACTTCTTAAGGATTTCCCTAGTTCCCTTCAATTTGAGATAAATTTAAAAAGCTAATCTAAAAAGGAATATTGAAATAAGGACAGTTTTCTTTCAGAAATATGACCAACTTTGTCTTAGTTAAAAAAAAAGGAAAAAAACGAAGTTATTTTCAAATATAAATAAGAGGCACACTGATACCTCTCATCCCGTCTGTCTATTTGTCTTGCTTAAAAGTTTTTCTATATGTACTCGTATCAATTTTTACCAAATTTGCGTACTGTAGATTTTATTTTTTATGAAAAAAACGGACTATTAAATTTTTATATAAAATTACTGAATATCGAAAACAATATTTTCTGTGAAATAAAATAAGTTTGAAGCCAATATTTTTAAATTTTGAAAAGCTATTTGAGTCGAAATTAAATTTTTACCAAGTTTTAGTATTGTTTTTTTTTTTTTTGTTAAAAAACTGTCAATTCGATTTTTTTCACAATTTTATCGAATGTTGAAAACAATATTTCTTATAAGATAAAATTAGTTTCAAGCCAATATTTTAAATTTTTGAAAAGATATTTGAGTCGAAAATAAATTTTGACTAACTTTTAATAATTTTTTTTTAGTTTTTTATTTTTATTTATTTATTATAAGATAAAATAAATTTGAATCCTAAATTTCAAGTTTTTGAAAAGATATTTGAATCGATATTCAATTTTTACCAACTTTGAGTAATGTTTTCTTAGATTTTTATTTTTTATAACAAAAAAAACTGTCAATTCGATTTTTCTCAAAATCGTATGAGTGGTCAAAAATATTATTCTTCGGTGCACAAAATTGTTTTGGAGATGAAATCATATTTTAGTCTTAAAATTTTGGAGGTGACACATTTTTTTTTCGGTTTTTTGATTTATAAAAAAACCGTTAAATGGATTTTTTTCAAAAAAAAAAAAAAATACTTCTTTGAAATCACGTTACAATATATTATACTAAGGGTTAGCCAAAACTTTATCCATTTTTTTAAACTGCTATGGTAAAAAAACACCCAAGCAATTTTCTTGAGAGCCCTTTCTGCATCTTTTTGCGTTATTATCTGTATAAAAAAGTCGATATCTCTTCTGGTTCTTGAGCTATGGACAGCAAAAAAAACGTCGTGAACGTAAGGAGGAACAGACTAACGGAAGTACGAACGTACATTCGTACACACGCACGCACAGACATCACTCTTAAAATCTTTTATTTTCACTCTAGGAACTTTGAAACGTCGAGAAATGTCAAAATTTTCAATTCGACAAATCCGACCGATTACAATCTTTTCCTATGGGAAATCCATAAGTGTCATCAAGCTAGGGGCTTTCAACATATCCCCCTGTTCAAACCCCAAAATCATACATAAATACATATATCGTACAAATTTGGTATTACAGTGTTATACCACTTTTGTAAAGTGAAATTAAGACGATTTTTGAAATTTGGTATTTTTTTCAAAGTTATTTCATTTCATCTTATTTTAATGCACCCATGACTAGTTTGTAACTAGGAAATCGTTACAATTTGGTACAAACCCAATCGTCATACAATTTGGAACAAAATTGTAAAGAATATTCAAACACCATTGTCAAAATCTAACGTAAACATAAACGGCATCTAAAAGATGTGGTTTATTTAATTTTCTACATATTTCCTGTCGGTAATTTTCATTTCGCCAGATATTATAAGTCTAAATTGGTGCTAATCATCCAAATCGTTTAAAATTCAATTAGTCTATCAAATGATCCAATACCCTGTTGTGTTCCAATATACATAATAATTCCGAACTTTGACGGTACAACTTTATTATTTTTCAGAAATAGAGGGAAATGCTTCATTTCTTTTTTTGATCACTAGCTGACCCGACACACGTTGTTTTGTCATATAAACAATTTCTAGAGAATATTTTACTACAAATAAATGTCTTATTGTTAGTGTGTAAGGATGTGGTATATAAGTAGAAGATGTGAAGAGCACTGTAAACGGTGACAAAATATTAAACGAACAAGTCATTAAACAATTTTTTTTAAATCTATTTAAATTAATTCTTTAAAATTATAAACATATCTCTAGTTATGACAATACTACAAAAAAACAATATTAATCCCTTAATGCAACAGAGTGTACAATATTTTTTGTGATATGACCTTTCCCTGTCTTGTGCAAAACATGAAGGGTTTAAATCTAAACCGCAGACATTCATTGTTTGGCCTTGAGACTTATTGGTAGTCATTGCTAATGCCTAATGGGAAATTGAAAGCGTTTGAATTGAATTGGCTCATCTGTGGGTAAAATAGGGATTCGCGTTAATAATATATTTTCACCTCGGAATTTTCCATTTAGAATTATGGCTTTCAAAACATTTTTCACCAAATTTTAAATAACTAATACCGTGACGTTGCACAGCCGTGTTAACAAATGCTGCTTCTTAAGATTTGATTCGTTGACATATACATTTTTTGCTGCTTAAATTGCTTTTTCTGCCCGCCACTCATGATTTGTACATTGTCTGAGTACATCGGAAAACATATGGTCAATGAGAGCGTGTTGTAAATCAATAATCTTGAAATCGACCGGTAATTTTATGAATCCAGTTTCATCTGTAGTAACTTTTCCGTCGCCTATATCTTACAGTTCCTTTGAGAATGTTTCAGCTGATGGATCTTGAACTTTCATTTGTACTTTTTCAACATTACACCACAGTGGCGATGATTTACTTGAAGCGACGGGAAATGTTGGTCTAAAATCAACTGAAAAGAGTACCGCCAAATAGTTAGTCGTTGTTTTTTATATCTTTCAATGTCCTGTTCAACGCCTCAAGCGAATATTTGGGTGCCATATTGCATTCATCCAAAATGATAGTTTTACATTGTTTCAGCACTGTGGCCATGGATGATTGTTTTTCAATATTGCACACCGCGTCTGTTTTATTTTGAATATTTAGTGGCAGTTTAAATACTGAATGAGCTGTTCTGCCTCCATCCAAAAAAGTTACCACAATGCCAGAAGATACAACAGACATTGCGATACCATTAATTGATTCTATTTTTTCAAGAATTAGCAAAATAAGGAATTGTTTCCCAGTTCCACCTGGTGCATACAAAAAAAAAGAATCAACGTTGTCCTGCCGAAATGCAAAGTTTCATTGAAATTGGTTAAGCCGTTTTGGAGGAGTATGGCAACTAACATTGTGACAGGAGAATTTTATATAATAATTTTTTCAACTAAAAAAATTGTTGTTTTTGTTCAATTTATTGTAAATATTATTATTGATTTTAGTTTTCGTTGACCTTATGAGCCATTTTAATTCATTAATATTGTATGGGGTATTCAGTAACATTATATTTTGTTTAAAAGAAATTCTCGTGATCCAAATTGTAAGAAAATACATCTAAAAATATCAAACAAAAAGTTTGTTCAAAAATGAATGCCCTCAACTATAATTTTATAAATTGTTTAAAACAAAATCCAACGCTTTTTGAAACTCTTGAATATAATTCATATTATTTACCAAATTATATTAAAATCAATAAAGTTGTCTTCAAGAGAACACAACATTTTTGCAATGGAGCAAACCAGTCCTGTTAAATTCAAGATGGGTGTAGCAAAAATGTGAATCCGTCTTTATAGATATTTTATGTTCTTGATTTTAAGTAAGTTGATTCAACTGAAAGATTGAGGAATATTGCACCTTGACATGGATGCATAGACTAAAGAATGAAATGACTTCACTAGTTTTATGTATTTATTTTGATCAAAATGCATAAACTAAACTATAAAGATAAAAAAGCGATATGATTTAATTTTATATTTAAAACAAATAACAGACACACGATTTCGACTGTAAAATTGCGATTAATACATTTGTTGTTTAAAGTCAATAAAACACGATCGACCTACATTTTAAGAAAAAAAAATGTTTACTCTTTTGTAACTTAAAAAGAGCCTTTACAAGAAAAAACATACATATCATTATGTATTCCTACACAATTTTTAAATATAAAACTTATATCTACCTAAAAAATGAAGAAGATGCATTAAAAAGGTGCACTGATCAAGTTGATCCGGTGAAATTGGTAAACATGTATGTCGACGCACAGCCCCGGCCTACCATCAGCCATCAAGCTTTAGCACAGCGTGCGAAGTCGCCTTGCCGCTGCTGGATGATAATTTCTTAAGATACACTCATTCTGCAAAAACATATCCATACGCAGATGTAAAGACATAAGTTGTCTGTTTTTTTTTGTATATTTTACAAAAAAGGTGCAGTGCATCACGCAGAGACCGAATGGCAAAAAATCAATTATTTGTTTATGCAACGCAACGCAGCAGCAGGAGCGCTGCATTACACACGATGCAGTATATTTTTTTTTTAGTGCAAGATATTTTCACATCAAATTTAAAGAAAAAAGAAGATACAAATAAAACCAAGTGAAGGTTTTATCTTGACTTTCTTTTTATATTTTAAAACTCACATATCACATTTTATGTAAGTAAAGATATTTATTAAAGAAAAAAATACAAAATAATCTAATTTATATTCAATTTCGAAGAAATGATAATTTTTTGTATAAAATATGCAAATATATAAATCTAAAATCTTGCGTAATCTGAATCGATCTCAAAACCAAATTTGACTGAACTTTGATCAAATTGTGTTCTCGATTAAGTTTTGCAGTACAAAAATGTAATAAATTTTGCCACACATACAAAAAGGAGAGAAAAAAAAACAGGAAGAAAGAAAAAAAAATGAAAGTCCAAAAACTTACCATTTACAGTTACACTGATGCAGAAAATATTTAATGCTAAGAAAGCTAATCCAACAGATAAACGCACCATTTTGCTTGCAAAATTATGACAAAAATCTAGTGTTATTTTATCTGCAACGAATCACAGGCACACGGTGCGGAAAGGGGAGGAGGAATTTGATGTATCTTTTTTCTTGATTTTGTATCTTGTAGATACAAATGTCACACAGGAATGTGCGATCGATTACAAACACAGCACACAGAGCACTCTCGTTTTTTTTTTGTATTTTTATTTTTGTTTAACCACGACACACGATATCGAAATATCGAGAGACACCTAGAGACACCTTCTTCGATTCCGTTGGTAGCGATACGAAATCAAACCGTCAACTGAACTCCAAGTTGGTCAGAGAAACTGCAAGAAGGTAGCCTTAGCTTAACTGAGCTCAGCTCAGCTCGGCTTAATTTAGTACAAATAATACAAAAAACACATAAAACTTATTGGAATCTCCACCTCTTCGCGTACATAATTTTTTCTTGGATTGAAAATCGGGTACTGGTTTGGAACAGGTTGGTTGTCTAGGGGTTTTCAACTTTTGCCCCACCACACATCCCGCTCATCGTTATGCTGTTGGTGGTGATGTTGCTATGTTTGGCGGTGGCGGCATGGTGGATTGACAACGTCGACGTAGAAGTTCGACAACGACAACAACGGCAACGATGACGATGACGGTGGCATATTACCGGTGTGGTTCTGGAAAATCGTTGGTGATTTGGGCCTTACCTTCAATTCATGATCATTGTTGTTAATTTTTTTACTTATTTCATCTTTTTGTATTTTTCTTGTGGTAACTTGGGATATGGCCAAGAGCATTGATTATGGAGTTACATTGATATGTCGTCGTCACTATTTTTGTGGAGACATAAATCAACGAACCAACAAAAAAAATCAAGAACTCGGTTATTTTTTCCATTTTGAATTGTTACTGTGGAAGAGGGGGTTACCACGACTATATACATTTTTTATTTCTATTTTTACACTCTTTATAAACATAGTATATAATGTATTTGCAGTACATCTCTTATTATTCATATTCAGAGGTACGAACTTTATAAAAGGACCGTAGACAGAAAAATATTTCACAAAAAAAGGGGGACTTTTATGGATTTTTGTATGATTTTTTAAGTAAAAACGGAAAAAAAACCCGTTCAACCACCGACCTGGAAATAAGTCAAAATATAAGTAAGTTGGTAAGGATAAACCTTTTTTAACACCGACCTTTAAAGAAGTCGATTAAATGGCGGTGATAAAGAAGTAAGAGCACGATCATGGTTTTAAATCTCAACTATAGCCACCACAGCTCGTGTTGAATAATTCATCCCAATTCTAGAAAAATGTGAGTTAGATAGTTTTGTTTTTTTTTTTCTTATTTGTGCATTTTTAAAGCATATTCTACGCTCTATATTTATGCAGTCAGCGTTTTGTCTTCTGAATTTATACAATATAAGTAAGTTGGTAAGGTTTCTAGTTTGTATGCTATGCACAATTTTGTCTCTCAACTAGTTAACGAAAAAGGTTATTGGAGGACATTCTGGATGAATTTTAATCACTGAAGTGCCTCTATGTTCTGAGTAAATAAATTCTAAAATTTAATTCAAGTTTATTACTTCTTAGATTCAGTCGATAAGAATGGCCTTTAAAACAGAAGATTATTGTAAAATATTTAGAATAGACATTTTTGGAAAAAAATTATTTTAGCTTTGAATTATTGTAAGCAAAAGTCATTTTAATGGTTCCAATGGGAAGTTGGCAGCAATGTTCCTTTCACGGATATTGTAATAGGTCCGATTAGTCGAACGTAAGATTTTGATATTTTCTTTCAAGTTTCCTAGAATCAAAATCAAATTTCCGTACTATAGTAGTCCTTTTACAGTGTTTCCATCGACTTCATACATTTTGTTTTACAGATAATATCATCGATAGATAAGGAAAGAATTTTTGTGTTTTTGCATTATAACGATTCGAAAAACGATGTGAAAATGTTGGTTGACCTCAAATATCTGACAATAACAATAATGCTATCGTTTTTTATTAAATTGTAAGTTATATAATTTGCGTAATACCAAATTAGTAAAATGTTGCAAAATAAATTAAGAACTTAAAATTCTAAAAAAGCACTACCTACAGTTGTTGAAAATTGTCAAAAATTTAAACTAATTTCATATTTTAAAATATTATTTTCGATATTAAGTAAATTAAAAAAAATCCACCTTTCAGTTTTTTTTTAAATAAAAATCTTCAGAAAATAATAGGCAAACAAATATTGCTCGATTCGAATATCTCGGGAATAAATAAATATATTGACTTAAAAATTATTTCATTTTATGCAGCTTTATATAATTTACTAAGAAAATCTAATCTATTTTTTTAAGAAACAAATGCACTCAGCAAATTGATAAAAATCGGTTTTTGACTTTAATTTCCTTTAAAAAAACCAGCAGGTATAAAAATCAAACTTGTGTTATCAAATGCTAAATATTGTTGTTAACTTGTTGTAATTTTAAAAAATTCAATGGACAGTGGTTTTCGAGAAAGCAAGTTAATAACTTTAATTTTATCTCACACCACAGTAGTGCTACGAGTATATTAATATGTTGATAAAAATCTTTTAAATGTTGAATGTTTAAAACCTTAAAACTGTAAACTGTTCCTTTAAGTATTATGAAACTATGTGGCGAATTTTGCATTCGTTCCAAAATTCGAACTCAAGATTCTAATCAAACATGACATTGCTATAGTTGAGAGGTTCAAAAAAGTGGGTCCCTAATGCCGTCTGTCTTGGATTCTACAATCCAAAGCATTGGGTCGATTGACTTCAAATTTTTAAATTAAGGTTTTGAAAAAATGTTTGGCCAAAAATCGAAAATAAGAATTTTCTCAAGAACATTCCTACCGACATATTTTTACTTGCGACATATAGGACCTATGTGACAAGATTTACATTCGTGCAAAATTTTTAACTCGAGATTTTAATCAAACATGATATTACGATGGTAGAGTAGTCGAACGGCAAATTATATAACTTACAATTTAATAGAAGTCGATATTTTTTGTCAGACATTTGAGGTCAACCAACATTTTAACACTGTTTTTCGAATCGTCATAATAAAAAACACAAAAGTTCTTTCTTCATCAATCGATGTTATTATCTGTAAAACAGTGGGTCCCGCGATTCCATCCGGTCTGTTTTGTCTGTTTGTCCACGCTCCTACAGCCATTTGGGTCGATTGAGTTAAAACTTGGATGTTAAGGTTTTAAAGAAATTCGCGTTAGGTATTTTTTTCATTTTTTTAAAGGTCAAAACTAACAGCGGCCCCGATACAAATTTTTTGGTCAAAAAACGAAAATTCGAATTTTCTCACAAGCAAACCGATAGATTTTTTTAAAATTTTATCTAAAATTTTGTTTTTTAACTTGGCTTCTTTTAATAAGAAACAAATATTTTTGTATTGCTCTGCAAAGCTACCGCTTATAAAACCGTTATTCTGTACATATCCAGGAGGAAATGTATTTTCTATTAGAATCACTTTTCCAACGTATGTTTACACATTATACCTGTATTGGTGTTACGTACAACCTCTTCAACTATTGCTTACGTGTAACTTCATAACTTAAATCCAAAACGCATAAGAGCCTGACTGTTAACACATGAATAGCAATTTGTTGTAAATAAAATAAACTGAACGTAATAACTCGTTGTTTGCGCTGAAACCTTGTAGGAAAGAAGGAATGTGATTGGATTGGAGTAAGTACCTTCTACTTCTAATAAAATTCTTTCATTATCATCATAAACATGTCTTTATCTATCTTTCTGCATAAAGCTGAGCACGCCAATGAACTACTCTTTATCCGTTTTAGACACCTACCTAACTACACAACCAATAGGCGATCGCTTTACAATTTAAACATATGTACATTTTCTTCCTCTTTCTTATCTTCAGATAATTTACTTTCCATCCTGGTTCTTCTAATATTGAACTAAAATTAAGCTATCCAAAGGAAAAAGCTGAATACACAAATAATGTTTTAATGAAGTGCTTACAAGCATTTTTCATTTACGGGATGAGTTGCCCTAGGATGAGTTGTGTCTTGGGATGAATCGGGCTGTTTTTGAGTAGTCAAATGGCTTTTATATCTTTGAAGACAAACTTATTTAACAGGTATATTTTTAAATCGTACATAGGTATTTTAAACAGAATCTTTGCATACAGGAGCAAGTTAGTGCGACCCAGTCGTGCATTTTATGTTTTTTTATTTCCCTAATTTGTATTCTTTATTTGGCTTCTTTAAATATAAAAACAATATTTTTACATTGCTCCAGAAAGGTAACACCATTTTTTTTACTCAAATACTAATAAATCGATTATATTAAGTTTCTTTCATAAACCGTCATGATTTTTTAAAAGCTGTAGGAAAGTTGAAAAAAACACATACAATTTCTGATTTGTAATGCATGAAATCTTTATTTGAATCGATAGTACGGTTCATATAATTTAATGTTTGAAGATTAGTTCATGTAAATTTGACTATGCATCAAATGGTCCCTCTGCTGTGTCCAATTTTGGCATACTCTTTCCAACATTTTGGCCGGTGTCTCAAGAATAAATGATTCAATGTTGTCTTCCAATGCGTCAATTAAAGTGGGCTTGCATGAATAGAGTTTTAACAATGCCCTACAATAAACTGTCTAAAGGCGTTAAATCGCACGATCTAGGCGGCCTTATGACCGGTCCCGAACGTGAAATAAAATGTTAACCAAACTCGCCTTTTAATCAAGTCCATTTTTGTGCGTTATGTGGGGCACCGTCTTGTTGAAACCACATGTCATACAAGTGAAGCTCTTGCATTTAGGGCAAACAAAAGTTGGTTATCATCTAACGGTAGCGCTCACCATTTACAGTTACGTTACGATTCGCATCATCTTTGAAGAAGGACGGTCCAATGGCATCATCACCAGCCCATAAACCGCACCAAATTGTTACTTTTTCTGGATGCATTGGTAGCTCTTGCAATGCTTCTGGCTGATATTCATTCTAAAATCGACAATTCTACTTTTTCATTTACGTACTCAGTGAGCTAAAAATAAGCATCTTCGACCCATTCACCAAAAATTTTGCTTTGCAGTAGGTCATTTAGCTTCAATTCTTCCACCAGCTGTATTTTGAAAGGCATAACACCTAAATCCTTCCAAAAAACTTCCCACGTTGTTAAGTATTAGAGGTCAATTTCTGCGAATGGTCATCATTAATACTGGCCGACACAGCTGCGATATTTTTTTCAGTTTACACTCTACGTAAGCGTGTTAGTTGTTTAATGTCCAACAATGCATTTGGTGCAAAATTTAGTCACAATAGCAAGAATAGCCGCTTCAGTGGGTCGATTAAACTGACCATATAATGGAAGAAGCGCTCAATGAACTTCCTTTACAGACGATTCATTCCTTGTAAGACGATTCATGGTTAAATTATAGACCAAGCTGAAGATGTTTGATAGTAAAAAAACAAGAAACTTTTTTCAGCTGTTTAAACTGGTATTGCCAAAAGGATAATAGCTAAAAATCACCATTTATGTGATGATCAAAAATGCCATTGTTAATATTTTTGATTCTTAAAAAAATATTGCAAATTCTGTTTTCGACAATGCGTCATCATTTTCTTAAAAATTGAAATGTAAAACGGATACTAAAAACCTCTTAATAAATGCATGGGTACTACAAATATTGTTAAAATAAAATTGAAAAATTGTATGTACATATACGATATTAAAAAATATGAAAAATAAAGTTTTTATTTGAGGAATTAAATCGATTAATATGAAAAACTAAGTTTTTGTGTTAAGATTAAAATGGCGTTTAAATTTTTCAGAACGAATTTATGTTGCAAGTTTGTTTTTAAATCTTGAAATAAAGGAAATACTTTTCAACAGATTTTTTGAATAAGTGAGCAAGTTCCTAGTGGCCGCCGGTCCGTTTTATTTTATAGCCCTTTATTTAGTTTCTTAAAGGTTCAAGAATAGAAAATATATTGTGTGTTCCTTAAGAATTCGATAACAATTGTTTAGTGTTTTTAAAACAATGACCATTGACATAGATATAGGAAGTTTAACCTACAAAACGCTCTTTGACCAAGCTACTTAAACTGTTAAAATATATATATATAACTCTTTAAATACATAAGGTAAGTTTATATCTTCCTGTTTGATTGATTATCAAACTGCAACCTTAAGAGTTTAAGGCTTTTAATATTAAATAACAATTTCAAATCACTACTTACTATCTTCGTATTTCTTATTAATCCAACAAGTTTGTAGGAACAATCTTATTTAAACCAACTTTTCTTGTTCTTGTCACGAGTTTATTATTATTTTTATTGTGACATTGAATTTTTATCAAAAATAAAAACATAAATTTGCTGCAACTGGTTTGTTTATGAAGTTGTATATAATCAATAATATTACTAGATATTTATTTCCTTTTTCATGATTTTGTTTTTGTTTTTTATTTGTACCCTATAATTTCTTTGTGATTTCGTTGACATTTTGCAAGCAATTTAATAACATAATTTTATTGAACATTAAGTGATTCTATGACCTTCCTTATCAAAAGAAACCGGCTTCCCATAGTGTTTATAGTATAAGTGTTACGTTTTAATACTTTGTTGTTATGTTGATTTTTGCCAGCTTGAAAAATATGAAGCAATAACTGAATCTTATGAATTGATTTGAATATTTTATAATATTTATCTTAGTGTGACATATCTGGTATTGTAACTGTGATTATTGAATAGCTTCCCAATACAAATAATAACAAAAATGAAAACGAAAACAGGATTCGAAACAAAAGTAAAAGTTTTACAAAAAAGTATATTTTGTATTTTGTTTTATTTTTTGGTATTTTGGAAACCTGTCTGGCTAATAGCCAAAACCAGATTCATATCTTTTCTTATTTTTATTCGTTAAATTTTT
Organism: Eupeodes corollae; assembly: GCF_945859685.1. Classification (NCBI taxonomy): domain Eukaryota; kingdom Metazoa; phylum Arthropoda; class Insecta; order Diptera; family Syrphidae; genus Eupeodes; species Eupeodes corollae. The sequence goes on along the minus strand of NC_079148.1, from coordinate 17,422,722 downwards.
TATTGCAGAAAACTAAGCTGTGCATACGAGATTTTTGATTTTTTGTTGTTTCTGAAGGCAGCTCTTGATTTTTTAATTAATTTATTTTATTTTATTTATCGACTGAAATATTGTTAAGCACGGGTAAGTAACTTTAGAAAACTTTTTAACTTTAATTAAGTTAGTTTGAAAATGTTTAAAAGAATTTATTTGACTATTCTCGCACAGAAATAAAGACTAAACGATGATTATTATTACTATTTCTTAAGAACAAAAGAGCAATTTATAAATTCCTAATAGCTATAATTTGACAGATGTCAGATTCAGCTGTCATTTGAAATGTCATAATATTAGTTTAATGTTTGCATATCTGATAATTGATAGCTTTACAATCTAATAACTTTTTTACAATATATAACTACTTAAAGGGTGATTCTCCTTGTCTCTTATTTGCCGATGACCTTAAGTTGTATCGTGGAATTAAATGTCTATCTGATTGTCATTTACTTCTTGAAGATGTACTTAGATTAACAGAATGGTGTCAGTCTAATTTCCTCCATCTTAATGTTTCTAAATGTCAAGTTATGTCGTGTTTTAGACATACTACCCCTATTCTATTCAATTATGAACTTAATCTTGTAAATCTAGAACGAGTTGAATGTAAAAAGGACCTTGGAGTCGTTTTAGACTTTAAACTTTCATTCCTGCCACACATTGACTATACGGTTAACAAGGCTAATCAAATGCTCGGGTTTTTAAAGAGAAACACAAGAGAGTTCAAAGATCCATATTCTCTTAAGTCACTTTTTAATTCTCTGGTAAGATCTGTGTTGGAGTATTCTAGTGTAGTTTGGAATCCTTTTTATAGAAACTCCTGTAATAGAATTGAAAAAGTTCAAAGAAACTTTACTCGATATTTAATCTTTAAACTACATTGGCGAATTGATATGCCAACCTACAAAACAAGGTGCTCACTATTCGATATTAAAACTCTGGAAAGTCGGCGTACTTGCTTCTCTGTTATATTTATCAGAGATATTTTAACGTATCACATAAAATGTCCTAATTTATTAAATCTTATAAAACTTCGTGTTCCTCAGAGGAATGTTCGTGAATCTAACCTTTTATATGAATATTTTCATCGCACAAATTATGGACTTAATGAGCCAATTTCTCGTTGCATCAGGGAAACTAATGCTGTATGTAATAAAATAGATATTTTTAAAAGTTGTTCAAGAAATACCTTCAAAACATTATGTTTTAAATGAATTAACTATTCAATCAGCTGAACTTTAATATTTTTGTTAGTTGTTATTATTATATTATTGTTGAGTTTATTATTTTTGAATGAGAAAATTCATATAAATATTATCTATATTATTACTTACTTACTTACTTAAGGTGGCGCTACAGTCCGGGACGGACCTGGGCCTCAACCAACAAGCGTCTCCAGCCAGCTCGGTCCCTAGCTAGCTGTCTCCAGTTTCGCACGCCAAGTTGGTTGAGGTCCTCTCCCACCTGGGTGCGCCACCTGAGTCGCGGTCTTCCTCTACTGCGCCGTCCCTCGGGATTGGATTCGAAGACCTTCCGGGCTGGAGCGTTGATGTCCATCCGCTCTACATGACCTAGCCATCTAAGCCGTTGGACTTTGATTCTGCTAACTAGGTCAGTGTCGCTGTACAGCCCGTACAGCTCGTCGTTATATCTTCTCCTCCATTCTCCATCTATGCGTACGGGACCAAAAATCGCCCGAAGAATTTTTCTCTCGAAGCATCCTAAGACGCTCTCATCTTTCTTTGACAGGGTCCAGGCCTCAGCGCCATAAATGAGAACCGGGATGATGAGTGTCTTATAGATGGTGATTTTACATGCTCGAGAGAGGACTTTACTTCTCAATTGCCTTCTAAGTCCAAAGAAGCAGCGATTTGCAAGAGTTATTCTTCGTTTGATTTCAGCGCTGGTGTCGTTGTCTGCATTAATAGCGGTGCCTAGGTAGACAAAGTCCTTAACTACCTCAAAGTTATAGCTGTCCATGGTGACGTTTTGTCCAAGACGTCGTCGTTCAGTGTCCTTTTTTGATGACAGCATATACTTGGTCTTGCCCTCATTGACCACTAAACCCATCTTCTTCGCTTCCTTCGCAATACTCAAAAACGCTCCACTGACATCACGCTTTGATCTTCCAATTATGTCAATATCATCTGCGTATCCGAGTAATTGGATGGATCTTTGGAAGATTGTGCCTCTAGTGTTTACGGTTGAGTTTTGCACAATTCTTTCCAGAACGATGTTGAAGAAGTCGCATGACAGTGCATCGCCTTGTCTAAAACCTTTTTTGACATCAAATGCATCGGTAAGATCTTTTCCGACCTTGATAGAGCAGCGTGCATTCTCCATCGTCATTCTGCACAAACGGATAAGTTTGACAGGGATGCCAAAACTAGACATTGCTCGGTAGAGCTCTTCCCTATAGATGCTGTCATACGCGGCTTTAAAATCGATAAAGAGATGGTGGGTATCGATTTGAAGCTCCTGGGTTTTTTCCAAGATCTGCCGTAGTGTGAATATTTGGTCGATAGTGGACTTTCCTGGTCTGAAGCCACACTGATAAGGACCAATCAGGTTGTTGACGAATAGCTTCAGACGTTAACATAATATGGCAGAGAGGATCTTATACGCAATGTTAAGGAGACTGATGCCTCTGTAGTTGGCGCAGTTTAGAGGGTCTCCTTTCTTATGTATCGGGCACACTATGCTGAGATTCCACTCATCGGGCATGCTTTCTTCCGACCATATTTTGCAGATGAGTTGGTGCATGCTCCCTACCAAGTCATCGCCTGCTGCTTTGAATAGTTCGGCGGTGATGCCGTCAGCTCCAGCAGCTTTGTTTGACTTAAGTTAAGATATAGCTATCTTCACTTCGTCAAGGTCGGGTAGGCGGAATTGTTGATCTGCGTCGCCGAGGTTGAGTGGTTCTATCTCCCTTACAGCGGAATTCGGTTCTTCATCGCCGTTATATAATTTGGAGAAGTGATCTTTCCATATTCTCAGCATCGACTGTGGTTCTACTACGATGTTCCCTTGATCGTCTTTACAGGCTTCGGTTCGTGGTTGGTACCCTTGGGAGGTTTTTTTTACCTTTTGGTAAAACTTACGAACCTCATTCCTGTTGTGACATCCCTCTATCTCCTCGATCGCGCGCTTCTCATGCTCTCTTTTTTTTCGTCTAAGAAGCCGGTGTTCCTCTCTTCTCTTCTGCTCGTAGAGCTCGCGAGCAGCTCTAGTCCTTTTGTGCAGCGCCGTTTTGTATGCCTCTTGTTTCGCTGCGTGCGCTTGCCGGCATTCGTCGTCAAACCAGGGGTTTCGCTGTGGTGGCCGTGTGAAACCTAGCACTTCAGAGGCGGCATCTCTGATGGCTGCAAGGCAATGTTGCCACTGGTTTTCAATGCTTACTGCAGGAAGCATAGGACTCCTTAGGAGGTTACTAGAGACTCGATCGGAAAAGGACATGGCAGTCTCTTGCGATTGTAGCCGTCTAACGTCGAATCTTCTCACAGTACCTCCTTGTTTTGGCTTGGATCGGGATATCCGTAGCCGTACCTTGGCTACAACGAGGTAGTGGTCCGAGTCAATGTTGGCCTCTCGGAATGTTCGGATATCCTGGATAGTGGAGAAGTGTCGTGCGTCGATCGCAATGTGGTCAATCTGGTTGACGGTTGATTGATCAGGAGATTTCCATGTCCCCTTGTGGATATTAAGATGCGTGAACTGCGTACTAGCTACCAGAACGTCTCGCCCCGCAGCGAAATCGACCAGCCTGAATCCGTTGTCGGAGGTGGTGTCGTGCAGGCTGTATCTCCCGATTATGCCACCAAAGATGTCTTCTTTTCCTAGCTTGGCATTAAAATCTCCTAAGACAATTTTAATGTCATAGCCAGGGCACTGCTCATATGTCTTGTCCAAGAGCTCGAAGAACATATCTTTGGTGTCTTCATCTTTCTCCTCTGTTGGGGCATGCGCGCATATTAGGCTTATGTTGGCGAATTTAGCCTTGATGCGGATTGTCGTGATGCGCTCGCTCACACTGTTGAAACTCAAGACTTTTTGCCTGAGCCTAGTTCCAACAACAAATCCACACCCAAATAGACGCTGTCTTTGTTCTCGGTAGCAGTCGCCGTAGTAGATATCGCAGTCTTTTAGTTTGCGTTTACCCGGTCCATCCCATCGCACTTCTTGGATGGCTGTAATATCTGCCTTGCAGCAGTTTAGGGCTTCCGCTAATTGTTCGGCTGCACGTGGTCTGTTAAGGGACCTAACATTCCACGTACATATCCGAAGTTCGTTGTCCTTATTTCGTTTGCGTGGGTTGTCAACAGTGAATCCGTCCGTATCCGAGGCTTGTTGTTGCTTCGAAACTATGATGTTTTTACGTGGCCAGGAAGTCACCCCGACGGCACAATCCCCAACCTGGAGGGCCAGATCCTTAGTATAACTCCAAGGAAGGGGAGCCGGATGAACCGCTCCTTATAGGCCTGGGCTCCGAATATGTCGAAGAAGCCCTATAAGGTGTTCACTAAGTAGTTCGACCTTACTGGAACTGTAGACGCCACCGTTGATTCTATCTCGAGAATTCGTCCGCTGCCGCCTGGATAAGGAGAGGTGCCTTAGTGGAAACACCTCTCCCCCCCTCTCTCGTTTGCTGCCCCCAACAACTTTCCACTGGGGTTGGAACCCAATCTAAAGTTGAGGTACTAGGCACCCGATGTTCACCGCGGGGAGGTGAGAGTAGGAGTTGATAGACAGAGGTGGGTTTTGAGAAAAACCTGTGGACGCTTGTGTCCTCTTGAATGCACATGTCTACCATTTGAACATCATCTATATTATTAATAAATTAAAAAAATTATGTAAATCCTAGTCTGTAAGAGTTAGCTCTCTGCTTGATGATAAATAAATAAATAAATAAATCAACGCAGCCTTTTTTCGAGCATTACAAGAGATTACGGTCGTCGTCGACTTTGTGAGCAATGGGTAAAATAGTGAAGTTGAAACGGGAGAAAGTTTTATTGATTTCTTAAGGTCTGTAATGTATTTTATACGCTGCTGGTCATAAGGTTAGAAGCATTCATTTTTGAGGAACGAAATAGATTGTTTGACAGTTGAGGAAAGGGCAAGAATAGATGTTGATTGCTCTATAGATATTTTTTTTGCCCTATTTTAGCCCAAGAAACAAAAGAGCGAAGCTTTATCGGCAGCTACAATTAGGAAGGAAGGACAGCTTCTCTACTGGTACTGCACAATTCACAATGCTAACCACTTAAAGTACCTGAAGCTCAAAAAAAATTATTGAAATAAGGAAAAAAACGGTTTGTTTCGTGAAAGATCACATAAGGTGAGATGTGCAAATTGGAATGACCGCAAATAACTGGTGGAAGGTTATTTTTTCCCACGAACAAATTTAACCTAGATGGACCATATGGTTATAATTATTATTTTAATGACCTGATTAAAGAGGATCATGTCTTAAAACCTCACCATAGTAGAGAAGGAGGCGTTATGATCGGCGACTCAATTTCATTTTATGGCGCTATAGGATTTATAGTCCAATATACCAAATGACTAGGAAAACCTACAAAACCTTGCTGCAATAAGTATTTTCCTAAATTAACTAGATTTTTGGGCCAATTGGATGGATATTTTAGCAGTACAACGCACCCATACACATAACCCGAGAGGTAAAATACTTCTTCGCTAACCAAAACGTCCACTTGCTGATATAGTCACCATATTTCTAAACCTTAACATAATTTAAAATGTGTGGAGCTAGCTTTCACGTGAGGTGTATGAGAGAGTGAGGCAATACGATGACAAGAAAGCACTAGTTCATGGCATTAAATTGGTTTAGAGTGAAATTTTACTGAATTACTTGGAATCTCTTTATAAACCCCTAAAAAAACGAATTTTTGGAGTTATTAAACAAAAGCTAAAAAAAGTATTAAAACATAAATACTTCTATTTTATTTTCATTTTTTTGATGTGCTTCTAATCTAAAAAAGTTATTTTCGCATATTTTTGACTTTTCAATTTGTCATAAAAGTTCCGTTAGCTAAATCTCTCCTATAAGCAAATTTTATGTTTTGTTGTCAACTAAATAGTCTTTTATTTACCATAGTTTTTTCTTTCTAATCCATTATTTTAGTACTCAAAAATGCCTACTTCTAACCTTATGACCAACAACGTAGTCTAAATAGTTGTTACTTTATGTGCCCGTAGAGTACTTATGGCGAGATGGTTATCGCTAAGCACTATTACGCCAAATGTCTTGCGGTCAATCCCTGCCACCTAAAGGTTTTTTTACTTGTGGCGCCTCTTGCAATGCATTGACAAATCACCCAAGAGTAAAAGTTGTCACGAAAAGTGTTTTCTAAAAAAAGTCATTCCCATTGTAGGTCCCTTCTATCCCTGACTTTCATCAAACACAAGAATGATTAATAGGTGTTAATCACTAGTAAATTTTTTTTTACACGCTTTAAATTTCATGTTTTGGTAATGTTAATTAGCCACCAAGATCATGCAATTTGATACCATTTTTCTTAAAGGCTTTGTAAGATATGATGTGTACGTCAGTAATCTCAAAATCCTTGACGAATTAGAAAACAACCAACATTGCTCTAGGCTGCAATATTTTTCTCCACAATTAATGACAAAGTCCAAACTTAGAACGAAAATTTGTAACGATCATGTATCGCTCTTAATTACGAAAAAAAGTAATTTGTTTTTAGTTTTCATCATTTAACATGTTTAAAATTACTCAAAAATTAAATTAAATCTAAGAATTTAACTTATAAGACTAGGGACAGTTCCTAATATATCGTAGAAGAATTCTTAATTCAATAACTTGAAAAAACACTTGAACTATTTCGTACAACATTTTAATTGCATTCAAATTGCCTATCATCACATTCCACAATAATGCACCATCAAAATGAAAGAAACAAAAAATAAAACAAACAACAAAAAACTAAATAATATAATTTGTCTAAAACCTAAACAATCTGTCGAACATAATGGCGCGGCGCCATGCCATACCATACCATATCCCGCAAGTCAGCCAACCTTTAGGCAACACTATTTCTATATTTCACTTGGATAATCAAAATCAAATTAGTAAATTATTGTTATATTGTATCTAACTAATGTACTCGGGGCACATTCTTCCGGAACCGGCACTCATGCAACTTTAGCCATAACCATCATAACATTATAGTCGCTTCATCGACAACGTCCACCAAAGTCGTTTTCGAAGTCGTGTTCGTCTATAGCAGCAGCAGCAGCGGTAGTCTGGCAGTCATAGTCGTTTGTCGTTGATTTCATAATCAATAAATATTTTCAACACAATTGACTACCAGTGTAGCTTTATCTACTACAAAAGCGGCTATATACATATACCTACCTACTTCCTTTCCGCATGTTATTGGGTGAATTGGACTTAATGTCGCTGTTATGCCGTTGGAGTTTTTTTTTTTATTTTGCCATCCATTGACAATAAGTTTTCGGTTATGATGACCGTTGAAAGTAAAAAAAGAAGAAAAACAGAAAACAAAATGAAACGAAACAAAGAGAAAGAAGCAAGTTTCTTTTATATTTTTAATATTTAAGTTTTATTATTTTTCTGTTCGCTTTTGATCTTCATTTTTGCAGATGACAAGTTTTTACGTAATGTCTGTCTGTGTGTCTGTGTTGGGTAGCAAAATAAAATAAGTATTTCAAACATAACAGACCGGTTAATTTAGCAATGTTAAAAATTGAAATTATAAAAGGTACTCGTTACAGAACTAAAAAAAGAGGCTGGGATCCGACCCACACTGATAACTTCCCATTCCGTTAGTCAATTTGTCTTACTTAAAAGGTATGTAGGCTTTCGTGGTTTGTTAAAAATTTTGACAATTCAATTATTATTAAAAATTTAAAGTTTTCCATATGACGAAATAGTTTGATTTCAAATCAATTTTTTTAACGAGATTTTTTAGTCGTTAACCAATTTTAAAAGTTTCTTAAAAGTTTTTATTTCTTCTATAAACACTTACAAATTGGATGAATGAAATTAATTTAAAGTCAATGTTTCTATTATTCACGAGATATCGAGAACCGAACATCATTTTTACCAAATGTTCGTACTAGTTTTTTGTAGATTTTATTTTGTATGAAAAAACGGACTATTGGATTTTTATCAAAAATTTACTGAATACCGAAAACAATATTTTATGCGAGATAAAATAAGTTTAAAAATAATATTTTTAATTTTCGAAAAGACATTTGAGTCGAAAATCAATTTTTACGAACTTTTAGAAATGCTTTTTTAAGGTTTTTATTTTTTGTTAAAAAACTTTCATTTTAATTTTTCAAAAACATTTACCGAATGTTCAAAACAATATTAAAAAAATATTTGTCCTAAGATAAAATTAAATTAAAGCCAAAATCTCAAAGGTTTTAAAAGATATTTAAGTCGAAAATTAATTTATACGTACATTTGTTAGTTATTTTTTAGGTTTTATTAAAAAACTGTCATTTCGATTTTTCTTAAAATATGACTCAAATTTGTCAACAATATTTAAAAAAAAAAAAATTAATTTAAAACCAATGTCTTTAAGTTTTAAAAAGTTATTTGAGCCGAAAAATAAGATTTTATTAATTTTTGTAAGTTTTTATTTTTTGTAAAATAAAATATTAATTCGATTTTTATGGACATTTTACCAGATGTCGAACACGTTTTTTTTTGCACAAAACGGTTTTAGAGATAAAATCATTTTTGTTCGTAAAATTTTCTTTTTTTGATTTATAAAAAAAGCGTTAATGTTAATTTTTTAAAAAAACATATTTGTTTGCTATCACGTTAAACAATATGTTAACCTTGTTCTTATAGATCAAAAACTGTATTCGCCACCTAAGGCCAAAAACTTTTGTGACAAGTGGTAACATTTTTAGAAAAATCAAATTGATAAGCTTTTTATAGGAATTAAAAAATAAACTGAAAAATATTATAAAAATAACAAAATTCTTTAAAACTTGATTGCATATTTTTTAAAGTTCCTAAGGTGACAATTTGGCTTTAAGGGTACCCACAGAAGGTTCACTTCCTTGATCATTATGTATCTAATTTGAAATTGTACTTAAGATTTGTAAAAATAAAAAAGGCTGGGATGCGACCCACACTAATAATCCCCATCCCGTCTGTTGATTTGTCTTGCTTAAAAGTTTGTCTATAATGTACTAGTATCAATTTTTACCAAATTTGCATACTATTTTTTGTAGATTTTATTTTTTTTTTTGAAAAAAACGGACTGTTGGATTTTTATACAAAAATTACTGATTATCGAAACAATATTTTTTGTGAAATAAAATAAGTTTGAAGTTTGAAATTTTTGAAAAGTTATTTGAGTCGAAAGTAAATTTCTACCAAGTTTTAGTATTGATTTTTTTAGCGTTTTATTTTTTGTAAAAAAACTGTCATTTCGATTCTTTCCAAAATTTTATCGAATGTTGAAAAAAATATTTCTTATAAGATAAAATTAGTTTGAAGCCAATATTTGAAATTTTTGAAAAGATATTTAAGTCGAAAATCAATTTTTACCAACTGTTATACATTTTTTTAAGGTTTTATTTTTTGTTAAAAAACTGTCCATTCGATTTTTTTCAAAATTCGTCCTAATTTAAAAACAATATTATTTTATAAGTAAAAATAAGTTAAAAGCAATTATCTCAAATTTTTGAAAAGATATTTGAGTCGGAAATCATTTTTTACCAACTTTTGTTAATATTTTATCGATTTTAATTTTTTGTAAAAAACTGTCAATTCGATTTTTTTCGAAATTTTACTGAATGTTGACAACAATATTTTTTGAAAGATGAAAGTTAATTAAAAGCAATATTTTAAAGTTTAAAGAGTCGAAAATCAATTTTTACCAAATTTTATTATTTTTTTTTTTGGTTTTTTAGGTTTTTATTTTTTGTAAAAAAAACTGTCAGTTCGAGGAGGTAACACATTTTTTTAGTCAGTTTTTTTGATTTATAAAAAAAAAACGTTAAATGGATTTTTTTTCAAAAATATAATTCTTTGATATCACGTTCAATATATTATATAAAATTTAATTTAAGTCTCTAGCGTCATTTGTTCGTAAGATATTTAGGGTTAACCAAAATTTGCATCTTTTTTTAAACTGCTATGGTAAAAAAAACCACCTACGCAATATTCTTGAGAGCCCTTTCTGTATCTTTCTGCCTTATTATCAGTATAACAAAATTTATTTGAAATCGATATCTCTTCTGGTTCTTGAGCTATGGACGACGGAAAAACGTCGCGAACGAACATACGCACACACGCACGCGGAGACATCTTTCTAAAAATCTTTTATTTCGACTCTAGGGATCTTGAAACGTCAAGAAATGTCAAAATATTCAATTTGACAAATCGGACCCATTACAATAACTTCCTATGGAAAGTTAATAATAAAATTCTTTAATACTTGATTGCATATTTTTTAAGGTTCCTAAGATGACAATTCGGCTTTAATGGTGCCGCAGGAAGTTGGTAAAGTGGTTCACTTCCTTGATCATCATGTTTCTAATTTGAGTGAGTTCTTAAGATTTGTAAAAATAAATAAATTAGGTAGAGCAAGAGGAACAGTAATGTTGTCAGGAATTTAGGGTACCTACAATTTTAAGCCGAATCCAAACGAATAATTCAAATACTCTTCATGACAAGAAATATCTACTATTGGAATTTGTGAATACGACCTCACAAGAGGTAGTACCCGTATAAAATAAAGTTAAGATTGAACAGAAAGGGATTCAAACTAAGAACTCTCTTACGCACTAACCATCATGCCACTGGTACTACTTCCGACGTTCGTACCCCTGTTTTTGGTTTGCCAAAGACAAAGAAAGAGGAGGTTTTAAAGATATTGGAGGATATAAGTCTTGAGTTCCTGAAAATTACAATGACAGGATAGGAAAAGACAGATCATTATAATACATTCCATATTCTGGAAGTACAGATACAGAACGGAGTTGGGCTTAAGGTATATTGGCAATGATCAAACATTGTGGTGCTTTTGCAATAACTCACATGTTAGGGACTAAAAAAAACTAAATGCTGGGTGGTGAATGTGGCCCATATGTAAGCATTTGGGTCAGGGTTTTGGGTTCACGAGGAGTTTAAACATAAACAGTTCCACTTACAGAATGATAAAAAGATATATTTTTGGACTGAAATATTCATACCTTGTTCCGTGTAAGATTTAAGCGAGATGAGTATTATATTTAAATATCTTATGGAGAGAAATGGCACTGGATAAAGCGATGAGGTTATTTTGATCAAAGTAGGTGGGCCAACAGTAAAACACCATGTTAACTGTGTGTCACAGCTCATCCTCAAATGTTTATCCCAATTTCATTTCATATTTTAAATCACACAAGTAAGCAGCCAGCTGAGATGTTTTTAAGAGTTTTATAAAAAAATAGTTGTTCAGGTTTTTTAAGCTCAGCTATTGGCCTTAAGTAGAGTGGAAAAGGTGGCTAATTACGCTATAACAACCATAAACAGCATTGATTTTCTGTTCCCTATTTAGTATGTGCTAATCATAAATCATTGTTAGGGAACTAAATCCACTTTGTGGGAACGAACTCCACTTTCTTATGGGAATTTAGTACACATTCAAAAATATGAAGAGGGAACTAATTTCTAACAACAACAGCTTCAAATCACAGTTAGTTATCAGATTCTTGAAACTTGTTCGATTTGGATGAGTACAATCGAACATCAATCTTAAACAATTTAAGAAAACAGTGCGTAGTGTGAATAAAATTAAAATAAAAAAATTAAAGCATGGAAAATAAAATTGAATTTATTACCGGGTTTCGTAAAAATAGTGTGTTAATTTATGAACGCGAAGAAAAACAAATTTATGTTAAAAAATATACTCGAAATAATATTTCACGTTACATTTGCTATTATGGTCAAAATTGCAAGGGGAGCTTAGTTATTGATGAACAAGGTGATAAAAAACTAATAAAACCGAATGAGGCTCATCATCCACATGAAAATCAAGAAAAAAACATGAAAAAAAATTAAAATTTTAAATGCTATGAAAAAAGATTGTGTCAGCGCACCTTTTAAGCGGAAGCTTACTGCTCGTGAGATTTTTGACGAAAATTGGGCAATGTGTAGTGATGAATCAATTGGACTTAATAAGATAAAAATCAAAACTTGCCAAAATTCCCAGCGAGCCCAGTTGATGTTTCAATGTGCTACAAAAATGAAGCTTTTATGGAAACTATGGACTTTCCAAACTAAGATCTAAAGACAATTTTTACCAGCACACAATTTTGGAGAAAGAATTTGCCTACACAATTTTCATGGCTATGAAAATTACATATATGATTAGAAAAATGCCTGAGACATTACCAAATAATTATTTTGTATATGGAACATTTAATGTTGTACTAACATCATGTGGCTACAAACAGTTAATTATAATTCATTTTGCTTATGCAGAACACGTAAGTATCTCCTATATTCCGATAAATCAAAAAATTATTTTTACTTGACAGAATCTAGAAAAGCAACAGTTGATTTCGAAATATCGTTTTCAAAATTCTGAAAATGATGAAATAAAAATCGTGCTAGCGGAAAAAATGTTGCCCAAAAAAATTCAATTTGCAGTGTGAAAATAAAAAAATTCGGTCGAATTTCGAAACCAATTTTTACATTTTTTGTTGCATATATTTTTAGGCATACCCATTCTTGTATATTTTGGCCACAAATAAGTCTACAAATATGTATACACATCTTTTCGAATTTATTGAGAGAAATCTCTACGAATTTCATGCAGCTTCATTCACAACATATTACGAACAGAGTTAACGAAACGCCTTTAAAACGGTTTTTCCAAATGAATTCTGTAACCGGGTGTTGGTTTCACTACACCAAAGCCCTTAGAAGAAAAGCAGCGAGGATCCCTGATTTTTCAAGAACAAAAAGGAGAGACAGAGTGGTTAAAAACATTTTCCAACAATTATTGACACTGCCTCTATTGAGCATCCAAAATATCGAAACAGCATTTTCGATAGTTGAAAATGAAGCAATAAGAATTTCCTCTTTAAGCTTACCTTCGTTTTTGGGTAAGAACAATTATTCAATAGGAAACTCCGCAGTCATTTTCTGTGTATAAAAATCGAATGCAAACCACAAGCGCCCAGGGCTACAATAATCGCCTAGGAAGAAAACTATGTAAAAACGGATTTTTTTTTAATTCATCAGTTGCTTGATAGACGAGGAGTACAACTGCACCACTCGAGTTTATGGCAGCTGTAGACGGTGAAACTCCGTTTTTTGCAAGAAGGGATGCAATAATAGATACCCTTATATCTTAAGTCGATGCCAAGCGTATAAATCTTTTTGAAGACCTTCCACAAATTACCAAAAATTTCAACAAACTTGATGACAAAGAACTAGAAGTGTCCGAAGAAAAAGATTCTGAGCCAGAAAGCGCCGGACTTAAGCAACATTTAAGCTATGAAATCAACACCCCATTGTGTATTATTTGTTTTGAACATGTTCGCGACATTCTTCTTCTTCCGTGTAACCACATCAAAATCTTTGGAAGTTGCTACGATACAATGTCAAAAAACGATGCATCCCCCGTATTGTGGCCATATTGTAGAACAAAAGTTCAGGGATTATTGAACGTTTTTTTGTAAATTATATGTATTTAAACAATTTCATTTAACTACATATGTATTCATTTGTTTATTTTCATTTTTTTCTGACATGCATAATATTTTTTGACTTTTGTTGTATTATATTTAAGTATATTCTTAAAAATGGGGTGGCGCAACAGTCCGTTGTGAACCAGGGCCTAGTGACTTACAAAAAACTATTACAATACATTCCAATGGGAAGAAAACAAAAAAGTCGTAGTCATAAAACTACCTTCGGGAACTCCAGTGTTAGTTTTGTGAATTTGAGATTTGAACCCATTCAATAAAACTCTTACTGAACCGAAAGGCAATTGTCACTCCAACGAACGAAGGCACGTATTTTGAATAAGAAATCTTGACTACATCAAATGGTTTTGAAATTTCAATGGCTGTAGTTCAACTTTTTCCAAAATTATTTCACTATTTGTAAAATCCTTATTTCTATATACTTAGGTGCATGAAATTAGTTATATTTTATGTGGAAATGAATAGTAATGATATTTCCAATATAAGATTGAATGTTGGTATTAGAAAAAATTACTATTTTTAAAGAGAAATCAATGAAGGAATCATATCGAAACGATGTCAAACTATGACAGCATTAAGGGCAACATATGTCCAAGAACTGCTTGCTATTTAAAATAAAACTAATTATTGGAAAACCCAACATTATTGAGTTCGAACAAATAATTGGTTAAAACTTAGATTTTCGAGAAAATTCATTTGCCTTAAATCATGAACCTTTATTTAATTTAAAAGACTTTTTTTCAAGTATCTAGGTTAGTCATTTGATTCGATTATCATCAACAAAAAGACGTATTTCAAAACTTGTAAGTGCACATCATACAAACATAAAATACATTTGAAAATCCCACTTAAATAATACATTTAAACTTTAAACAGTCAGGTATTGGTACCGCTTTTTGTGACAGACCCTGGGATGATGAAATTGAAATGGTTGGTTATACTACCTCAAGCTTCACATTCCTTCTTTTTTGTATGATGTGAAGAGCTGCATTGGAACTTATTGAAAATTCTACGAATAGATTGAAATTTCAATTTTCAAATCTTTTTTTTTCATCCAATCCTTTCATACATACATTCAAAATGTATGTAGGTACATTATGTATAGCTCCTCCATTTACGACCACAACATCGAACGATGACATCGAAGACGACCAGACCATATGCGGCTCATCCGAACCGAATCCATCATCGTATACGATATAACCGATAAAAACGTCTGCTTTTCTGCTGGGTTCCAGAGGTTCTGGCCCCACTCGCATTCAATTGAACCATAAATCGATACACTTTCAGTAGCATAGAGGTTATGCCATTCAGCCACCAGGACACTGCAATTTTCCTTCATATATGAATACATTGTGCCTTCTACGTCTACATGAGACGATGGATGGGAAAATTATGAATCGAGTTTCTGTCACTCGATTCTTATACATCCTTGAGGGGTTTTAAGGACTTTCATTTGGACAGCGACCATAAAACTGCAGGGACTGCTATATAGGTATGTTTTGTACCTTTATTTGCCCAAGCTCAAGCCCATAAGGAATCCATTAGAGATTTGCCATTTGTATGTATGGAGATGAACGTATTTCCCGCTGCTGAGCATAAAGTTTCTCATATTGCACAAAGTAGGTAAGGCAGACTGACGTTGGTAGCTAAAGGTTTTGCACCCGGGTGTTTCATGCTCTCTTGCTTGCTTATATATACAATATGATCTGAGGGCTTAGGGCTAAAATCTTCACATCAATGCAACCCAGATCCAAACTGAATCCAAGAGATGGAACGATTTTGAGATTTTGTAACAGGTAACACAATCGTAGTTTTGTCCATCACTTAATTCCGGCTTCACCGGAACCTCGATTGTCTTCTCCTCGATGGTTTTTTCTTTGTTTTTGTTCTATTTTGAAATACCTTGTTATTGTTGTTGTATTGTTTTTGTTATGAAGATCTGTGCGCTGGTGATGTCCTTGCTCCTTAAGTGGACTTAACCAAAACCAAACATTTTCATTCAACTTTCGTGGAAGCTCAGGTATCCCACAAGAGATATAGATAAATCCCTTCCCAAATACCTGCAACAAAAAGTCACCTCTAAATAACACAGAATAGATATGTCCCGCCTCTTCCTCTATCTCATCCTAGAAAGGACGAAGTTAACCCCAAGTCACACAACAAGGACTCTCTAGAAGTTGGATTTGACTCGAGTAATGGTTTTATGGACGTTATGTTAATTGAAATGTTCTCTCGTGGGAAAAGTTGTATTCTTTTGTTTTATTTTATTTTTATTTTATTTTTCTGTTTATCTTTTTTTCTTTGTTTTGTTGACATTTTGCTGAGGAAGCAAAACAATGCGCGTGTTGTGTTGAGTTTTGGATAATTAGGATGGACGAGGAAGAGAGTGAGAGAGAACTATGAACATTTTTTGAATTGCAAAAATTATATAAAACATGAAGAAAAAAAAGGAAGGATAATTATTTTTTGAAATTCTATTTAGTGAATAAATTAAAAAAGAAAGGTTTTGAAATGTTATAGAAGAATGTATGTCGTATATTTTTAACTGAGCTCGACAAGGGCTAATTATTTTACTGTCAAGGTGATATAATTATTTTAAGGTTTCTATGTGTTAAAGTCATGACACGACCGTCAAAGATTGTACACTTTTGTATTTTTTTTCGGTAATTTTCATTTTATAGTCCACCGAATGAATTGGTAGAAAAATTTGAAAATTTAGTTTGCTTGGAACAGTTTGCAAAATTTTGTCTAACAGGTTTTTGTTTGAAATAGATGATTTTGTTTAAAATTTTCTTTTTGGAAACAATTTTTTTGACAGCTTACACGTGTTTCGTGTTTTGAGTAACTGTCAATTATCTTCAATTCGGTCTATATTTTATATCTAAATTATCTCGTAAATGAAAGTTGTAAATAAATAAAGTTCATCGCTTTCTTCTTCCATGTTTGGTTGGTTTATTTGACCTACAGAGTTGGCTAATCACGCTATTGTGACCAACTTTCAGACCAAATTTGTAATGTTTGACGCGCTTATGTGGATTTAAAATTGAGAAAAATATCGCAGTTGTATAAGTCAGCGTTAGCGATTAGGTCTTCTTTACTTCACTTCGTGGTTCCACAATCTATTATAACTCCGAATTTTTGGTGAAAGGGCTCTTGGAAAATTAGCCTAATATGTTTTTTTCTTACAAAAAATTGTGTTTAGTGAGAAAGCTTTTGTCTGGTTGAATGCATACGTGAACAAGCAAAACTACCGTATTTTGAGTGAAGAGCAGCGAGAAGCACAACAAGATCTATCTATGCATCCAGAAATAGCCATTGTTTGGTGCGGACTGTAGGCTGGTGGAATCATTATAATTATCATTAAGCCATATATAAATCGTTAGCGCTGTCGTTGATGCTATCGATGATAACAAACTTTATCTTACGCCAAGTGGAAGAGCTTTCAAAGAGTAACAACAGGATCATGCCATATGCCAAAAAGCAAGCGTAACAATGGTATAATAATTAAAAGGGGAGTTTTGTGAATAGTTTATTTCACTCTGAGGCTGTTCAAGTGGCGGTCTAGATATTATGATTTAATGCCTCTTGACTATTTTCTGCTGCTCATAATGCAATAAGTTAGCTTAAATTGACGAACTGGAGGCCAAGAATAAAAAACTTATTCTGGAGTGTTCATTTGAGGCTTAGCTGAAACCAAAATTTGTATGAAAAAAATATTTAAACCAACCTTTTTTTGTTATTTGTACAATTTTTTCTAAATCTCTTAAAAAATAAATACTTACAACGAAACTTTTAAAAAGTATTATATTACCATAGAAACTTTTTTGAATGCAATGCTTTAAAAATTTGACTTTGCAATATTCGAAGAATCAACGTCCGTAGTTCTTACATTTGTAGTTCAGACATTTGTGAACTAGAGTTGATCAGAAGAACGTTAAAATGGAAAAAAATGTTCTTTTAGAATAACTTTATAAGTCGATGACTACGGAAGTTTTCAGAGACGTTAAAATATGCACGTTTGTCATAACTACAGCATACATACTTAATTATATTTATATTAATTTGTTTTACTCAGTGTACTAACAAAATTCATTTAAATTTTTTTTATTCAAGCAGTTAAAAACATATTTCACGATCATAAGTCTTCTTCTTCAATTAAAATTGATAAAAACAATATTATTTTGTCATACAAAATTTGTATGAATACAAAATATTGAATGTATTTAAAAATTCATAAAAACTTAAACAAATAAACGAAAATATCAGCAAGAATATTTTACAAAAAAAAAAAAATACGTAATCATATCCCCTTTAGAATAATTTAAAGTCTAAAATGTTTTCAGGAATATAGGTCACCTACAGTGCTTAGAACAAGACATCTTACATTTAAACAGCGTTATAAAACATAGACCAGTTTTTGAGATATCGTATAAAAAAAACCATTAAATTATTATTATTATTTAACAATCAATACAAAATTAGATTTTTCGATTGTCAAATATTATTCAAACAAAAGCCTGTTCGGAAAAAAAATTAGTATATCAATATTTCAGACAAAATTTGTAATCTTCTGGAGCAATATAAAAATATATGTATATAAAACGAAGCTAACGAACAAAGATAAAATTTCATAAAAATCTATAGGGCCGGTTTTGAGAAAAAACGAGCTTCCGATTTTTGAACAACAAAATTGTAAGGGGCTAGTGATACCTATTTTGAATTAAAAAAAAAACTGTTAGTGTGATTTTGCAACAACATCCAAGTTACTTAGTTTGAAATCAATTGACTGTAGGGGCGAGGTCTGACTTAAAGGCAGAGAGATTTTCTATTATCGAAATTTTTTGCTTTGCTTAAAATCTTGAGTTCAAAATTTGTTCCTATTTGCTCTCGAGTAGAACCAGCGCTTAAACTTAATTAAATTAAGCTAGTTTCGTCGAAGCCTCCCGTTACCCCGGTCACATCCCTTTGCCTAACGATACATTACATTCATTACGAACTTCCACGTTATTTTTTTTTCACACAGCAAAACCCCAAAAGCACACCTTTTTTTGTTTGTATTCCCCACAATATAAAAACGTGCCAAAAGCCGAAACCCCTAAAACAAATCGTGAAAAAGTTTAATTCTAAATGTTTGTAAGCTAAACCAATTAGATATTACAAAACAAACATCAAGATCAGTTTTAATTCACTAATTTGCTATTGAAAATAATTATATTTTAATTTTATAAATAAATGATACATAAAATAATTCCCTTTTCAAGGACATCAATTGGAAATTATTGATTGGCCCTTTTTTAAATATTAAAAAAGCACGTTATGATTATTGTGTCGAGTTATCTTTATTTTTGAACACATTTTTAACTTTACATAGGGAAATATTGTATGTCCAAAATAATTTCTTGCAGCGAGAAATAATGTTTTTGATATCAGGTTAAATTTTGAGAAAAATTAAACAGACAGTTTTTTTTACAAAAAATAACAACCTTAAAAACAATATTAAAACTTAGAAAAAATTTACTTTCGACTTAAATATCTTTTCAAAAATTTCATTAGCTTTAAACTTATTTTATCTCACAGAAAAAAATTGTCTTCGAAATTCAGTAATTTTTGAATATAAATCCAACAGTCAGTTTTTTTTATAAAAAAGTAAAATCTACAAAAATAGTACCTAAGCAAAATTGTTAAAAATTGATGATTGGTTCTCGATACTTACTTATTCACTTAAGGTGGTGCTACAGTCCTGGTGTGAACTTGGGCCTCACTCAACAAACTTCTCCATCTAGCTCGGTCCCTAGCTAGATGTCTCCAGTTTCACGCTCCAAATTGGGTGAGGTCACCTTCCACTTGTACGCGCCACCTGATCCGCGGTCTTCCTCTACTGCGCTGTCCTGTGGGTTTGGATTCGAAGACTTTCCGGGCGGAGCATTTGTTTTCATGTGCTCTACGTGACCTAGCCATCTTAGTCGTTGGACTTTTACCCTTCTGGCTAAGTCTACGTCAGTGTACAGCCCGTACAGCTCGTCGTTCCATCTTCTCCTCCACTCTCCTTCTATGCATACGGGACCGTAGATCACACGAATAACTTATCTCTCGAAGCGACCCAAGGTGCTTTCATCCGCTTTTGTCATAGTCCACATGCTTCTGCACCGTATAGCAGGACGGGGATGATAAGGGTCTTATATAGCAACACTTTGGTCCCTCGAGAGAGGACTTTACCACTCAATTGCTTTCTTAGTCCAAAGAAACAGCGGTTAGCAAGAATTATACTGCATTTGATCTCAGCGCTGATGTTGGTTTCTGCGTTTACAGCGGAGCCTAGGTAGACAAAGTCCTTGACTACCTCAAAGTTACGTCTGTCGATTGTGACGTTTTGACCAAAACGCCGGTGTTGTATGTCCTTTCTTGATGACAGAAGGGACTTTGTTTTGCCCTCCTTAACCGTTAAAAACATTTTTGCCGCCTCTGCCTCAATACTCACAAAATCCCCATTGCAATCACGCTGAGTTCTTCCGATTATGTCAATGTCATCAGCATATGCCAGTAATTGGATAGACGTTTGAAAGATAGTGCCTCTAGTGTTGGCGTGTGAGCTCTGCAGTATTCTTTCAAGCACGATGTTAAAAAAATCACATGACAGCGCATCACCTTGCCTAAACCTTTTTTGACATCGAAGGGTTCTGTTAAGTTGTTTCCAACCTTTATGGAGCAGCGTGCATTCTCCATGGTCATCCTGCACGAACGGACGAGTTTGGCAGGGATGCCAAAAACAAGACATGGCTCTATACAGCTCGTCCCTGTAGATGCTGTCATTTGCGGCCTTGAAATCGATTAAAAGATGGTGGGTGTCGATTAAGTGTTCTTGGGGTTTTTCCAGGATCTGCCGTAATGTGAATATTTTGATCAACTGTGGACTTTTCTGGTCTAAGACCACACTGATAAGGACCCATCAGGTTGTTGACGATGGGCTTTAGACGTTCACACAAAACGGCATTAAGGCGGTTTTAAGTTGACTGATTTCTCTATGGTTGGTGCAGTTTAGAGGGTCTCCATTTATCAGGATCGGGCAAACAATACTGAGGTTCCACTCATTGGCCATGCTTTTTTCCGACCATATCTTACAGATATGTTTATGCATGCTCCTAACTTACTTATCTTCAGCCGCTTTTAAGAGCTCGGCATTCAAGCCATCCGCTCCAGCGGCTTTATTAGACATCAGCTTAGATATGGCAATCTTTACTTCGTCTGAGTCAGGATTACAGGATTGTTGGCTTTCGTCGTCTATGTTGAATCGATCATCCTGCCTCACAGCGGAATTTAGTTCGTCATCGACGTTATATAGTCTACAGAAGTGGTCCTTCCACATCCTCAGCATTGACTGCGGTTCCCCTATGATGTTTCCACTTTCGTCTTTGCAGCCTTCGGTTCTTGGTTTATGTACCTGTGAATTTCGTTTCACCTGTTCATAAAACTTTCGAACTTCATTCCTGCTTTTAAACCTCTCAACCTCTTTGACCGCACACTTTTCATGCCCTCTCTTTCTCCTTCTGAGAAGTCGGCGTTCCTCTTGCCTCTACTGCTCATAGAGCTCATGAGCAGCTCTCTTTTATGCAGCTCCGCTTCGAGTGCCTGTTGTTTGGCTGCATTTGCCTGCCGCCATTCCTCATCAAACCAGGGGTTCTTTGTGTGGCTGTTTGAAACTCAGGACACAAGAGGTGGCTTCTCTGATTGTATCCTGGCAATGTTGCTAGTGGTTTTCGATACAATGTGTTGGCGGCAGAGAACTTTGAGAGAGGTTATTTTTCACTCGGTAGAAAAAGGATTTGTCGATCTCTTGCAAATGAAGCTGTTCGACGTTGTACCTTCTCCCAGCACCTCACTGTTTTCTCTTGATTCTGGAAATCCGAAGTGCTACCTTGGCTACAACAAGATAGTGGTCAGAGTCGATGTTAGCTCCTCGGAAAGTTCGTACATTCATGATGCTGGAAGCGTGTCTGGCGTCGATCGCAATATGGTCAATCTGGTTGACGGTAGATTGATCTGGAGAAGTCCAAGTTCTTTTGTGGATGTTGAGGTGTGGAAAACGCGTACTGGTTACCATGACGTTTCACCCCGCAGCAAAATCTATGATCCTGAATCCGTTGTCGGAAGTGTTGTCGTGCAGGCTGTTCTTCCCCATTTTTTCACCAAAGATGTCTTCCTTCCTAGCTTGACATTAAAATCGCCCAGGACTATTTTAATATCGTAGCTAGGACACTGCCCATATGTTCTGTCTATAAGCTCGAAGAACATATCTTTGGTGTTGTCGTCTTTATCTTCTGTGGGGGCGTGCGCGCATATCAGGCTAATGTTGACGAATTTAACCTTGATGCGTATGGTCATGAGGCGCTCATTGATGCACCTATAGCTCAAGACTTCTTGCCTATTTCTGGCTCCAATGACGAAGCCGCATCCAAATAAGCGCTGTTGGTTTTCGTGGTAGCAGTCACCACAGTAAATATCGCAGTTTTTCATCCTCTTTTTGCCCGGCCCATCCCATCGTTTTTTTCTGGATGGTGGTGATGTCTGTTTTATAACAGTCTAGGGCTTCCATTAATGTTTCGGCCGCACGTGGTCTGTTAAGGGACCTAATATTCCACGTGTATATCCGAAGTTCGTTCTCCTTAATTCATTTGCGTTGGTTGTCAACAGTAAATCCGGCCGTATCAGAGGCTTGTTGGTGCTTCGCAACTATGAGTCATTTTCGTGGGCAGGAAGTCACCCTGACGGCACAACCCCCAACTTGGAGGGCCAGATCCTAAGTATAACTCCAAGGATGGGGAGCCGGATAAAACCGCTCCTTACAGGCCTGGGCTCCGAATAAGTCGAAGAAGCCCTATAAGGTGTTCACTAAGTATTTCAACCTTACTGGAACTGTAGACGCCACCGTTGATTCCATGTTGGGAGTTCCTCCGCTGCCGTCTGGATAAGGAGAGGTGCCTTAGTGGAAACACTTCTCCCCACCTCTCTCGTTTGCTGCCACCAACAACTTTCCACTAGGGTTGGAACCCAATCTAAAGTTGAGGTACTAGGAACCCAATGTTCACCACGGGGAGGTGAGAGTAGGGGTTGATAGACAGAGTTGGGTTTTGAGAAAAACCTGTGGACGCTTGTGTCCTCTTGAATGCACATGTCTACCATTAATCATCGGTTCTCGATATCTCTTGTAAAATAGAAGATATTTACTTTTAATTTATTTTATTCAACCAATTTTTTTTATGTATACAAGAAATATATTTTTTAAGAAATTCTACTAAGATTGGTAAACATCATTTTCGAATAAAAATCTTGTTAGTTAAAATAGATTTTGAAATTAATCTATTCCATCATATGTAAAATATTGTTGGTAGTTTTTAATTTTTTTTAGAATAATTTAGCAGACAACTTTTTAAACAAAAACATCCTTTTAAGGTATTGAAATCAATAGACGAGATGGGGATTTATCAGTGTGAATCGCACCAGCCTTTTTTAAAATTTATGTTTTAATTAATAAAGCATTAAAAATCTTTTAATTCATTTTTTAGTTTCCAGATAAAAAACAAAACATCTTCTATAAATTTTATTTAATTTTATTAAATTTGTATTTATGCAATGAATTTACATGTGTATGTTTAATCTTTATATTGTTAAATGTTTTTTTTTTTTATTTTGTATATCATTTCAGAATCTCAATCCCGCAAAGCAATGACAAAAATCATCATATAAACAAGAGAGATCCATTTCATCAATTCAAATCGATTTTAACTCATTCTTTTTTTTTAATATTTAATATTTTTGATTTTTTCGAGTGTCAAATAAATGTTCAATAATGTCTGTCATATAAAAAGCTTTATTCAATGGAATCTCATATCATTTTTATATTTATTTAAAGTAACATATCATTTTTATATTTATTTAAAGTATGTTTTTTTAATACATACAAAAGCAAACGGCATTAATATTTATGCATTAAATACAAAAAATGTTAATTATAGTGGTATTTTGTTATAATATGACAATCACCAGGCATCAAAAACAGATGGACACACTTTTAAAATGAAAGTCACTTTTAATTTTTTTATTGTGATTTGTGTATATATTTCTGAGGTATCTGAACATTTATAAAAAAAACTGTCTGAAATATTATATACCTACACTACATACATACATACATGCACATACAAATAAATCAAAGTTGTCAATAATATGACACACTCTTATGTTAATATGAAAAAATACTGTCAAATAAATAAATCAAGTTAATACATTTCAAAAAGTCAAACAGAAACAAAAAATTTATTTAATGTGAAAAGTTATTATTTCTTTAAATTTATGTAATGGAAATTGTGGGAATTATTTCTGATTTAAATTAAAGGTAATTAAAGTTACTTTCCATATCAATATTCTAAGATTTCCTTCACTAGAAAAAAAAACAAAGATTCGTTGAAAAATACAATACAACGAAAAAATTGCGTATACGCCCAGTCTACCAATTTAATATTTTCTAGATTTTCTTTTCTTTAGAAGAAAGAAGCCGACAAAATTTAAAAAAATTCCATGATTTGCATTTATTTACTAAAAGCCCTAAGAAGCTAGACCATTTTTAGTCTATTAAAACAACCTCAGGAAATTTTGAATTCAAATAAAATACTATATCCCTATTTTTGTACCTTTATCATTTATATGATAGGTACTTTATAAAATATAACGCATTGATTTCACTGTAGAGCTCAGAAGGTAAATTTATATAATTGATTTGCTCTTGGGGTTTTCCATATAATTTAACTTTTTATCAGAAATAAAATAAAACAAATAATCAGGCTGAATGTAATTTAATTTTTTAATCTCTGCATTTTGCACATACATAAGTACTTGTATGTATGTGTATGTAAATAAATTCAGATGTATTTACCTCATTTATATACATGACATAAATTTACTGACAATGTACCAACACTACATACATATATATTAACCGATACTTTATAATATGATGCAATCAATTTATATCGCATTTAAAACTTTGCCTGCAGGATCTTTTGCACCTGTACAAACATTCTGTCCACACCACCATCAACCACCACTGACCACCACCTTGTAAAGAACCTGAATACATGATGCTCCAGGCAATAAAAACATCATAAAATAATGAAATGAGGGTGAGAAAATATATTTTAAAACGAAAGTCAAAAAAATATATTTAGGCCGAACAGGACCGAAAAACATTTAATGAGCTGTTGTAAAAGGGTTAAAATGTACCACAGTTTGAGGTAGGTATATGTTAGCAGGACATCAGACAGGATTTCAGGATGAAAATACCTACTATCTATACCAAGCAAACGACCGATCATGATAATTATTGGCATCGTTTTAAGTGGTTTGATGATATTTCAAACTACCCCTAAACTGATTTTAATGAAATCCAAAAATACACGATACTGCCTATCAGTGTAAGTTTCATCCTAGTCCTGCTGCTCCATAATTTTGATAGCAGCCCTGCACTGCCTGCAGTGCTAAAATGTGATGCAATCACTTTCGGTTAGAGCAGTTATCTGTGGATGTGGAATTATTTCCTAAATGCCGTCAATTAGACTCAATATTTTTTTCGGTTGACTTAAAAACAATGTCAAACTTTTATTTCGGAAACTTCTTCAATCTTTATTCTTTGCACACTTAACTACCAAAAGGTCCTTTTCCGGTCCTTTTACTATACCCTTTTTTCCATATCCATTATATTTTTTTTCTTCTGTTAGCTTAAAAATAAATCTACTTCCTTTTTAGTTGTTATAACGATGACAGTGGCAGTGGCACCGTACACACAATACTTCCTGCGAGTCCTCGATGATGCACAAACAAATAAATACGAGTAGCAAATAAATTCAGTCTCTCAATATGGAAATCAGATTAAAATAGGATTTCAGGCTTGAGGGTGTATTGTTTGGTGGCGCTCGTTTGCTCTGTGGGATTGCTCTGCAACTGCAAGTCCCAAAACTGCGTCCAATTCGCGTCGCATAGCTTTGGTGTTTCTGCTACACAGTAGTATCAACCTATAAAGGTAAAAGTTTTTATATTACTACGCACAAGTTCTGGCAGAAGCAATTCATTTTTTTTTCTGTCTGTCTGGACCCAATATGTTTACAATGCACTGTACGCTTTACCCAACATCAGTAGAACAGGACATAGCCAGAGAATGATGGCCATGGGCTTTCATTTAAAGCCACATATTTGCTTTGTAACATGTAACCTGTGGTTTGCCTTCGGCAGGACTAATAAAAATGGATATCCACCCAAACTATCACAACGACAATAACACGAAAAACAGCAATACAACAAAAAAAGGATATATTCATGTTTTACTGTATTTTTCAGGTGACAAAAGCATACGACATTCATACGAGTTGTCATGCAGTGTTGTGCGTGTACCAACCGACCTACCTTCGTCCTTCATACGACACACATACATATTTATATTCATACATTCAATTGAAAAATTACAGATTCATATATTCAGACGAATATGCAACACCACATAACATTGACACACTGTTTCGATACCGAATGCCGGTCGCGGATGTTGACAGTGAATTGGATTTTTCACGGATTGGGATCAATTTTTTTAACGCCTTTTTGGATTTTTAACGCACAAAAATGTGGATCAATTGTTTGTGATTGTGCATCAGTAAGTGGAAAGAGAGCACAAGGCTAACAGCAGCAGATAACTGCAATAACAATTACAAAATTCCAAGAAGACTAATCGATCACGCTAACTACACTTTGAGGTTATATGTAAGTCCTTGTTATTAAAGAAATTGTTTCAGAATAATGAAATCATGAAACTTTTTTTTTTTTCTTATTGGTAATCAAGCTTTTTTGGTTTCTTTTCAACGCAAACAAAACTTTATTTAAAACTTTTTCAGAACGTAAAGTCGTAATTTCGTCTAGGGGATCATTATCAGTGTGTGATCTTCCTTAAACATCTACAACCCTATACAGAGATTCTGAAATCGTAATTTTAATAGTGTTTATTAATTTTTGTATTTTCTTATGTTATCTAAGATGTTTTCATGTTCACGGTTTCCTTTTAAAGATAATGAAAATTTTGTAAATAAAATTTACACCGAACATTATCAAAAAATGGTGCTGAAATTCAAAGTAGTTTATTTTTTTTGTCCTACTACTGAAATAACTCCTATTTTCTTGCTTTTGGCGTTGGATGTACAAATTTTGACTCAAAAATTAAGTTGACATACTTTCTTTAAGTTAAGTTAGGTTAAGCTGTCGCTACTGACAGGAAAAGCCAACCCATTTCGTCTGTTGAGGTGCCATAGTAACAGTAAGATCTCCCTTATTAAATATAATTATTGACAGCTTAGACGCATTTTAGACAATTAACATCAACATTTCTTAGATCATTAGTAGATATTAATTTAGTAGAAGTCTTCTAAGACAATATTTGTGATTGGGCAGGACTGGACATAGAAGTTCATTTTTCATTCATGTTGCACGTAGTCTGTGCATTTATTGAGTAGTATCCTTTGCAGTTAAAGTACTCCTCGTGATAAAGGAGTGATTTCCTTATACGCACATGAGTACAATCCAGAGTCAGCGTAAGGAAACTCATACCTACTGCTCCAAAACCTTTGCGCTTCTTCTATTTCTTCAGAAATGTGTGGGAATATGATCTTATCAGTTGATCGGCTTGCAATTTTTGTTGCGACATGCTGTACCACCCTAGATATAGTTGATTTCCATAAATGTCTTCACCAACACCGCTTTGAAATCCAGGATCTGCTACATAACGCAGAAAAATTCTCATTTTTTTTTAATGAGTCAAAGCATCACCGCGTGTTTCCAGGATTGGGCCCAAAAACTCATCTGTCTATAATTGCACACCTGTTTCACTAAATTTATACAATTTTCGAAAAACTGCACTAATTGGACATCTTCTATTATTATAAACGCGATTTATATCCAAATTATTCAGAAACTCGTCCATTTTGATAGTTGTTTATCAACAATTTGTGAGATCGATCTCATGCAATCGAGCGTTTGCTCATCTCAATAGATAGATCTCAACACTTTGAGTTCGAACTCACAGCTTGAGATCGATTTCGGTCTCTGTATCTTTTTTGCATCTAAGAAAGTTCTCAGAAAATTGAGTAAAGAGCTTAAACTCATCTTTTTGCGTATGACCCATTGTCCCATCTTCTTCTTCTTCTGGAGCTTCTGATTTTGTGAAAATCAGGAGCTCCAAGTTGTAAGGTATGTGTGTCTACTTTTTAGACAGTATCTTTCAAGGGCACCTTTAATAAATCTAAGTCTAAATTCAGTGCATGTTAAACTGTTCTACCATTTCCACAAAATATTATCGATAGTTTCGGGCTGTAAATGAGTTAATTAAGAAAACATCGAATGCATTTATGGCAGCTTGACTATCTAAGAAGATGCCTCTATCAAACCAAATTTTGACCCCAAAACTTATGCCAGTAATTAACATATTCAAATTTTGGAAGCCTACTTTTAGGTAATTGGTATAAAGCAAATAACTCTTTTATATTAAATTAAAATATTATTTATTAACTTTACATAGGAAGTTATTGTAATGGGTCCAATTTGTCAAATTGAAAATTTTGACATTTCTCGACGTTTCAAGGTCCCTTGAGTCGAAATAAAAGATTTTTAGAAAGATGTCCGTACGTTCGCGACGTTTTTTTCGTCCTCCATAGCTCAAGAACCAGAAAATATATCGATTTCAAATCAATTTTGTTATACAGATAATAAAGCAGAAAGATGCAGAAAGGGCTCTCAAAACAATTGCGTGGGTGGTTTTTTTACCATAGCAGTTTGAAAAAAAGGTGAAAATTTTGGTTAACCCTAAATATCTTACGAACCAAAAACGCTAGAGACTTGAATTAAATTTTATATTATATGTTGTAACATGATACCAAACAGCTACATTTTTTGAAAAAAACAATATAACTGTTTTTTTTTTTTATAAATCAATAAAACTGAAAACAAAAAAATTGTCACCTCCAAAATTTTACGACTGAAATATGATTTCATCTTTAAAAAAATTTTGTGCAACGAAGAATAATGCTTTTAACATCTGATAAAATTTTGAGAAAAATCGAATTGACAGTTTTTTTTTATAAAAAATAAAAATCTAGAAAAAACATCACTCAAAGTTCGTAAAAATTGAATGTCGATTCAAATATCTTTTCAAAAAGTTGATATTTAGGCTTCAAGCTTATTTTATCTTATGAGAAATATTGTTTTCAATATTTTGAAAAATGTCGAATTGATAGTTTTTTTTACAAAAAATAAAAACCTAAACAAAAAATTTATAAAAGTTGGTAAAAATTTATTTTCGACTCAAATATCTTTGCAAATTTTTGAGATTTTGACTTTAATTTACTTTTATCTTTCAAAAAATCTTGTTGTCAACATTCAGTTGAAGTTTGAAAAATATCGAATTGACAGTTTTTTTACAAAAAATTAAAACAGAAAAAAAATTAACAAAAGTTGGTAAAAAATGATTTTCGACTGAAATATCTTTTAAAAACTTTGAGATAAAACTCTAAAAAAAAACAATACTAAAACTTGGTAAAAATGTACTTTCGACTCAAATAGCTTTTCAAAAATTAAAAATATTGCCTTCAAACTTATTTTATTTCACAGAAAATATTGTTTTCAATATTCAGTAATTTTTATATAAAAATCCAACAGTCCGTTTTTCATAAAAAATAAAATCTACAAAAAATGGTACGCAAATTTGGTAAAAATTAATACGAGAAATAGACAAACTTTTAAGGAAGACAAATCGACAGACGGGATGGGAAGTTATCAGTGTGGGTCGCATCCCAGCCTCTTTTTTTATCAGGTTTCTTACCTGCAATATTTCTCTTTGCAGAGCTCTAAATATTGTATTACAAGAGCTAAACTGACCAAGTACCTGAGGATTGATGTAAATTTGAAGAGTCTTTTTTAATAGCCTTGAAATAGTTGAATAAGTTTATTTTATTAAGTATCCCTGTGCAACAGAGTGCGGCCCTAATTCTTTTTTTTTTAATATTGATAATGATTGCTCAATCTTTTTTAGAAAAGTATAGAAATACTTTGTTTTAAGCCCTTATGTTCTTTTTCGAACTTTCCCTAGAAACAGACGAAATTCCTGGCAAAGGGAAGAAATAATTTTTTACATCAATTATAATCAAATAAGTGTTATGGAAGACACCAGTTTTTTTTCTAAGAGTGTAGCATTTTGCTTCAACTTTCACAAATCTTTTCCATTTCCAAAAGAATGCTTTGGTCTGTACACATCAAAGATTTTTCTAAAGCTTTTGATGAAAACTTGTATAGTTTTTGAAGATAATCAAATTTGTAATATTCCAAAATTTGTATTAGCCGCAGGACAATATCAATAAGTATATTTCGGACGAAAAACAAAAACCACCAATTTTTAGTGGTTTTTTTATTCAATTTACCACACAAAATGTTCGAATTTAATTTTCGAAACATATAATTTTGTTAAGCTGTCGAAAAACTTCGAAGAGTATAATCTAATTAAAAAAAGAGACCCACACTGATAACTTCTAATCTTGTTTGTAGGTTTTCACTTTTCTTAAAAATTTGTCAATTGAATTATTCTAAAAAAAATAAAAAAAATTTGATTTCAGAATCTATTTTCGTTAACGAGATTTTTTAGTCGTTAACCAATTTTAACCAATTTTAGAAGTATTTCTAAAAAAAATTTATTTCATTCATAAAAAAATACAAACTGGATAAATGAAATTAATTTGAAGTCAATACTTTCCATTGTTTGCCTGATATCGAGAACCGAACATCATTTTTACCAAATGTTCGTACTGTTTTTTGTAGCTTTCATTTTTCCAACAGATTTTTATCAAAAATTTACTGAATGTCGAAAGCAATATTTTATGTAAGATAAAACAAGTTTGAAACCAATATTTTTGATATGTGAAGAGACATTCGAGTCGAAAATCAATTTTTACGAACTTTTAGAAATGCTTTTTTTAGTTTTTTTTTGTTAAAAATCTGTCAATTCGATTTTTCAATTTATTTTATGGAATGTTCAAAACAATTTTTCTTTAAATATAAAATTAGATCTAAGCCAAAATCTCAAAGTTTTGAAGAGATATTTAAGTCGAAAATCATTTTATACCTACTTTTGGTAATTATTTTTTATTTTTTTTTATTTTTTTGTAAAAAATAACTATAAATTCGATTTTTCTCAAAATTTTACTCAATTTTGAAAACAATATTTTTTATTTTTGAAAAGATTTTTAGTCGAATATCAATTTTTACCAATTTTCAATCTTTTTTTTTTAGGTCTTTATTTTTGCTAAATATTTTAAATTAATTAAAATTCTAACGAATGTTGACAACAATATTTTTCAAAAAAAAAATTCATTTGGAGCCAATATCTTAAAGTCTTGAAAAGATATTTGAGTCGAAAATTAATGTTTACCAATTTTTTATTTTTTATAAAAAAATTGTCAATTCGATGTTTCTCAAAATTTTACCAGATGTTAAAAACTCTTGCCCTCGATAAGTAAGATTTTTGAAAAAGCTGTAAAAATAGAATGGTGAGCTTTTTAAAGAGAACAACATTTTCAGTGATGTTCAGTTTGGTTTTCAAAGCAATAAATCAACCGAAGATGCGTTGTTACATTTCTGTTGTCAAAGTAAGTCTTGATAGAAAAAAGAATACAGCCGGATTGTTTGTTGACATTTCAAAAGCCTTTGACATGGCTCATTAGTGATTGGTTAAGATCTTATTTAAATTTAAGAGCGCAAAGAGTGAAATTTGATGGTATTAGGAGTGATATAAAGACATTTGATTTGGGAATTCCACAAGGTTCGGTTTTAGGACCAACATTTTTTTTGGTATACATTAATTCTTTATTCAGTTTGCCTTTTAAGGGTTGTCTGACAGCCATTGCAGATGATGTTGGTTTTTCGTATGGTACAGATAGTTATCTGAATCTTATATCGGATATAAATTGGGATCTCATCTTGATAAGAATCTGGTTTGCAGAGCACAAATTGGTAATAAGTTCTAAAACCAAGATAATGTTTTTCAGTTTGTCTGGTAGAAAGATTGTTAATGATACTGAGTGTCCTTAATTCAAGCTTTTTAACTGCACCTGTAATTCTATGGTTACTTCCATAACATTTACGGATTGCATGAGCTGTAGTGATAAATGCTTTAAATTAGAAATAGTTAATGAATTCAAGTATTTGGGATTAAAAAATTTATTCTAGAATGAGTTTTTATAACCACAGAGAGAATCTTAGACAATATTTTCGGTGCACTCTTCTTTTTGCGTAAAGTTTGCTCTTTCAAACTGCTTTTTAAAATTTATTATGGCATATTTCATTCGAAACTAGAATATGGAATTTCTTGTTAGGGAGGTTCATATTATAAGAAAATACAACCTTTATTAGTTTTTCAAAAAAGTGTTCTGAAGAAAATATGTGGTAAGCCTCGCTCTACCCTAGTTTTCCTCTATTTAGAGATTTGAAAATTCTTTCAGTGAGACATATGTATTGTTATAAAGTTCTAGAAATTTTTTTCAAGAGATCAGGTAATTTTAATTTTAGAATAATTGATTTATTTTACGTGGAAATTTTTCAAACCAAGTTTCTATACCGGTATATCGAACAACCCCATTTATAAACTTTTATAATGTTTCCTCATGTCAGATATTTAATAGACTACCCCATTCCATTAGGATACAAACTTCTCATTTGTTATTTATGAAACAAGTTAAATATTGGCTCCTTAGTCTTGATAATGAAAATATTGAATTTTTTGTAAATGGTTCTACCTGATGTTTTCTTGAAATGTTTAACATCAATTTTATTAAATTTCTGTATGCATTACATAAATTTTTGATATTTTAACTTTCTATTTTATTTTAACTTTCTATTTTCTTTAATGGGTGGGGCCATTTTAATTAATAAATGTAAATTTTTTCTAAGAGTGGCAATAACTCTATTTTTTATAAAAATATTTTTGTCACTTATTTCTTTTCTTCTTACTGTTTTTATTTGGATTTTAAGAAATAAAATGTTTAATCATAATCAATCAAATCAATTAATCAAATTATTTTTCGTTGTTTTGGATATAAAATTAATTTTTGTTCTTAAATTTTTCGAGGTTAAGTTTTTTTATTTATAAAAAACCCGTTTATTGGAATTTTTTCCAAAGTATTTTTGTGTCGTATCACGTTACCATATATAATATAAAATTTAATTTAACTGGATAGCGTTATTGGTTCGTGAGATATTTTATGTTAACTAAAATTTCCACCTTTTTTTAAATTGGTATGGCAAAAAACCACAAACGTAATTTTGTTGAGAGTCATTTCTGCATTTTTCTGCATAATTATCTGTATTACAATTATTTAATTTGAAGTCGATATCTCTACTGGTTCTTGAGCTATGGACGACGAAAAAAATGTCGCGAACGTAAGGACGTACAAACGTACAAACACACGCATGCACAGACATCTCTCTAAAAATCTTTTATTTCGGCTCTAGGGACCGTGAAACTTCCAGAAATGTCAAAATTTACAATTCGTCAAATGGCCTTTAAGATTTCAATCACGAGTTTTCCTGGCGATTTTGCATTCCGCAATCGATAACAAAATCTTGGATTATTGATCAAAAACATCAGAACAATCGAATAAAACATAATATCCTCCATATACAAACATGAAAGTATCTGTACTTGTCTGATGGTCTGATTATTTGATATCAATCAACACAAATTTAATCAATCTGGAAAGAAATTTCCTTCTAATTTTAAATGATCCTCTAAGACCTTAAAAATCATATTCCAAAATATTATGGCTAAAACAAATATACGGTTTTTTAACTTTAGTATGAAAGGTACTCATAATTTTCTACTACTTAAAAATTCAAATGAGTTTCATCAAATGCACAATGTAAGCATTTTCAACCAACTGACTAAAAATTTTAAATACATCTTGAAAAATGCAACCTCTTTGGGTTTAGAATTTTAATAGTTTTACAAATTGTTTTACTAAATGAGCTATATAAATGAATTCCTATGGTTTTGGACAAAACTGAACTTTACCACATTTTACCAACCTCCTTAAGGCAAACTTAGGGCACTTTTTAAGAAGTGTTAAGCTCCTTTATCGATATTCAGGCTTTTTAAATTTCTTAATAGTAAGTATCGAATTTTTTAACAGAGTTATATACTCATAAAGAAATAAAAAAATAAATAATTATTCTTGCAACCGAAAGTAAAATTAAGTAAACAATAATTGTGTTCCAAATGCTAAAAATATACATTTTTACGAAAAATTTGTCATTTGCCACAAAATGGCCTAATAATTATTTTAAGACCCAATTGAATCATTATCCGGTTAGCGAGAATTTAATTAGAAAGAGTACCACTTGTGTATTGTTGCAATATCAACTTGACATTATGTTATATTATCTTATTTAATTACAAGTTTAATTCACCAAACCAAATACCAAAATACTGTTATGTTTATCAGCAATACTACGTTAACGTATAGGTACCTTATGCGGTGTGCGGTTTGCCACAGAAATAACCGCCTTCTGCTGCATAGGAGGAAAATCCTCCTTGAACAACAACGATTGATGTGACAAATTCATTCAAGACCATTGAGGCTATACACGCTACACCGTTTCAGTGAGATATTTCTCTCTTAACCCGTGCGTCGCCATCGTCATCATCATCATCATCTTGAACATAATATTAGCATTACCGTTGGAATGTTATACATATAGGTCTTAAGGTATATTGATTTCATGATATTGTTGGTGACACGACAACGACAACGACACTGATGCAGCCTGCGATCACAATGCTGCTGCGCTTGCTATAATCATAAGCGAATGTTGCTGACCATTCACTTCCACTTCCACTACCACTGCCACTTCCACTTCTGCTCATGAGAATATGCGCTTCAACAACCGCAGCATCAACGAACATCTCTCTGTCTGGATTGATGATGGTTAATTCTCAATGACCTCCATTGTGACACGAGCCCTTAATCATGGCAATTTGCTGCAAGGATTTTCAGTTTGTACTGCGGTCACTTGCTGCCTCTCAATCTCAACTCAACTAAAAGCAAAACGCCATTCACAGTTTCACCATCATTGTTCCCGACTCCACTCCCC
Organism: Eupeodes corollae; assembly: GCF_945859685.1. Lineage (NCBI taxonomy): Eukaryota > Metazoa > Arthropoda > Insecta > Diptera > Syrphidae > Eupeodes > Eupeodes corollae. The sequence goes on along the minus strand of NC_079148.1, from coordinate 17,387,739 downwards.
CTTTTCAGCTCCTCATCAACACATCTCAGATCTTTCGCACTCGAAATCACACGCTCTGCCCTACACTGCCCTGTTTCGCCCTTATAAACTCTTGGCCGATGACATTTTGTTGTAAATTGATTTCCGGCTGTAAACTTAAAGTGCTGCTCTGCACACATTGACAATGTGCTTACATTTGCTGATAATGTGCTTACAACACATTTCCGAAATATTTTTTGCTGATGACATTTAAGTAGGACTTTCATACCATCATCGAACCATCGAGCATCGGCCATTGGTCCAGAGGAATGGCCCGGGCGGCCGGCCCTACGAAATGTGCATCAGAAAAGGAAATGCATAATTTAAGTACTTTCACAGCTACTCAGCAACCACACCACAGGAAGAACTCCTTACCGAAAGTAGTTTGAATGCTGAATGCCTCTGAATGGCTTGACGCTCAAGCTGGTTTTAGCATTCGGGAGCTGAATGCATAAATTGAGTTCAGCTGCTTCTCGGTGAACCACACGAAATATATTTGAAAATTCTTGATTTGCATTAAATTTTATGTATGGTTAGGTATGAGTAAAAGTCCTGAGCATTCGGATCAAGGACAATAGCGATATAGGAATTATAAAGAATCTGTGATGGTTAAGCTTTTTTTTGAATAAATTTAAAACAATTTCTTTGTACTTTTTAGATAAACAAAGCTTCTTTGTGGCTGGAACGGCCTCGGTTGGTCGATGGCTTACGGAGAAGATTTTCAGACGGAACAAGAAGCCAATGTGAGGCGATGGTGGGACAGGATTAAACGTCTGAGAGTTATTTTCATCGTCCTTTCATTATAGTGATGCCTTTCCTGAGGTCTTTCCTCAGCACATCAGTTTTCTTTTTAGGTTTTGGGGCCAAGTTCTAACTTTCTAAGTTTATTGTTTCATTCCCTAGGTGAAAGTTTTAATTGAATTGAAATTCTGTTTCCGGGATTTTATGACTGAATTAGGCGCAGGTGTGTTTCTTTTGCCTTGCTGCTGCTGCTGGTGCTTCTGCTTTGTGTTCATTCTTTCCAAAGAAGCATCCTATGTGATGGTATTTGATTTGTTTACCACAGGTGCAAGGGATGGCTTTAATTTAAATATTTATGTACGAGTATATCTATCTAAACAACATATATCTCGGCTTTAATTTATGTACCTTACCTTTATATCTCTGGTTTGGTGAGAGAGAAGAAGTCCGTAAAAATATTCTTCTTTGGCACACAAACATCAGGACGAAGAAGTTTATTGGATAAAGACAACGTTTATGATTAGACAAGTAGGGTTCTAGCCCAGATGGTTGCAAAAGCAATTAATTATTATGTGAGTTTTTTTTCTTAGGGTGAAAAAAAAGGAACTTGTTGGTTAATAATATGATGATGGTGTAGAAGGAGGGGATAACATCATTCAGGATGTGAAGAAGTTGATGGACTTTTAATGTAAATGAGGAAGAAAAAAAAAGTTTTTGGAGTTAATAAAATTAAAGAGGTTATAAATAAGATTTGATGTTATTTTTTTTTCTCTATATATTATAAATTATTTCAGCAAGAGAGAATAGGCTTTTTCGTCCAGTGGTGTAAAAAATAAAATTCTTATAGATAAGTAGAAAAGGTATTTTACTCTGTTAAGTGCGTGATGCATTGGATAAGAGTTTTTAAAACTTTTTGGTTTTAGAGTCGTAAAATTTGTATGCCTTTCGCTTGAAATAGGGCAGAGGAAAAGGCCCTATACCAGACTAAGTTTTGACCGGTTTGGGGATGTAAATAATTGAACCATACTTTGTGTCTTTACTCTAAGCTCTGGCACTTGTGCTTTTGTCCTTAAACCATATTTTTTTAATTACAAATCTCAGTATTTAATAAAGGACTTTCCATAAGGGACTTAATTTTGAACACGCTGCTATTGAGCAGCTGCAACCTTTCGATTTTCGTCCAGTCAATTACACAGTAGTAAAACTAGTTTAAAAATTAAAGCAGTTGCAGCAAGCTGGTAAAGAAGATTTAAAATCATGTGCATTATTTAAAACGACTGATAATATTATTGCTCATGCTAAAACCCAGTTTTTTCAAGCTTTGGACTCAGGCGTTTTACAAGGAAATATCACTGTTACTGGCATCCAAACTTATTTTTCCTGATTGGGTCGTTCAAAAGAATCAAAATGATCTGGATTTTCATAGAATGATCATGATGATCAAGACCATTTTTACCTCGAAGAGGTAAAAAGACTGTTCACTCTCAAAATGTCATTATTTGGTTCAGTTGTTAGGCTGCCAATGGTTAGGCTTTCTTATCCCAAAAGGGAAGTTGATGGGAAAAAAATGATTACTAATTGTTTTTACAAGAATACAATTTAGTGTAAAATATATTTTGACTCAAATAACTTTCAAATAAATTATATAATTGCATTTAAATCAAAAATCTAGTTTTCTTGAATAGGACGAAGTAAATAATGCCATATTTAAGCTAAGGCCTAACAAAGCCTGTGAAGCAGATGGCTTCAATACATTGTTTTTCAAAGAAGCTAAAGACAATTTGGTTGGAAATTTGCACCAAGTTATATGTTAAATCTTATCGGAAGAAAGCATACCCATTCAACAAACCCTCAATATTGTTTGCCCGATACCGAAAGAGAGTTTAGGGACAATCTAAACTTCACCAATTAAATAGCAATAAGTGTCCACATGTGAACGTCTAAAGCTCATTGCCATCAACCTGATAGTTTGTTATCAGTTTGGCTTTAGACCAGGAAAAGCTATAGTCGATCAAATATCTATATTACAACAGATCTTGAAAAAAACACAAGAAAATCAAATTGACACCCAACATCATTTTATCGATCAAGGCATTTTTTTAATTTGTAATCTTGGTATTTATACTCGATGATAATGGACAATTTACAAGGTTGAGGGTAAATCAACCAAATCGTTTGATGTCAGAAAATACCTTAAAAAAGGGATGCGCTCTCATGTGAAGTGCAGAACCCTCCGGTCAACACTTGAGGCACTAGATTTAAGATTAAAATATTTTAAATAAGTTCTTACAATATAAGTTTCAACGACATTAATAAATAAAAATAATAATAAGACAATGGCGTTGCCGTCTGTCTGGTAAATTGATTGAAATACAAAACATGTTTTTCGAACATAAAATAAAAATAAAATAAATTAAAAAGGAAGTCTATTTTCATAAAAACTTGATGATCTTTCTTTTTTTTTAATAAAAGTGTTAGCTATTTTGTTTCTTATCTAAATTCTGTTGTTACATTGTTTCGGTATGTAAATGCAGATACAATACATTTATAAAAACCCACCTATTGTAACCATTAAGGAGACTCTTTGTATGTTCCATTATCAACGAGCGTTCCCCGAAGTAAAAAAGTCTTAGATCTTTATAAATGGGACATAAACCTAAAAAATGGAAAGTATCTTCTTTCGCTTTCATATTACAAATTGTGCACGGATTGGTTATAACATTTCTATATGGAGATCCATTCAAATTCAGCATTTCACGTCTTGCTCTACATATTAGTGATATTTCTTTCACACTGTAACGATCATTAAAGTAATTCTTTTCGTTGAGTTCATAGTTAAGCCCTAAATAACTAATTCTATTAATTGATGATTTTGCTTTTTCAATGTTTTGAGTACGATCTTGTGATTCGGATATTTCCAGAAGATTATAGCATTGTTGCTTCAGAAGTGCTAGATTTGTGTATTGTACATTTAGGTGTGTTTCACATTTTTCTGCCAATGAAATCCAATAAAATTAATCCATTCTAATTCATGGTCAAAAGTATACTTAGCAAAAATATTTGAAAGTCTGTTCGATGGGGTAACAGAGAACCTAATGTATATAATCAAAATTTATCTTTAGAGTAAAATGAAATATACTTGGAAGGCCTATTTCAAGCATGGGTACATAATTAGGGGTATTCGAGGGAAGGTGGAATAATTTTTTTAGAAAGAAACGTAGAAGCTTTTCGGTTTGTTCGTATTGCTTAAATCCCCAATTCTGACAGCTGTAACACATAACTGAGCGCATAACACTTTCAAAAATTTTATACTTAGCTGAGAGTGGTATTTCATGTTTACTAATGATATCCTTCCATGAGGCGTTGATAAGGTTTTTTGAGGCTTTTAATTTGTTTTCAAAATGTTGTCTGAATTTCATGTTCGGTTCTAGAATTATACCAAGGTAGGTGTATTTCGTAACAACTTCAATTTGCTGCCGATCCAGAAACCATTTTTCATTTTTTTCTAATTTAGTTTGTCTATTCTTAAGTATCATAATTTTCGGTTTCTGGAGACTGATCTCCAAATTCCACGTTTTACAATACGTCGCTTGAAAAGCAAACTGACATAAGTCAAAATTTGTCGATTTTGAGCTGAGTATACAGAACGAACCGCATAAAAAATACTAATTTTCTATCAAACCGTCATAAGTTTAACTATGAAACTGACATCAAGAGGGCGTTAGTGTCGTTTTGTATTTATGGTAACATCCCTGATCGTTTTTCCAGCAAAATGACCTATTATAGGTACATAGTTTATTAATCATAAGCTGTAAACTGTGAGCTGATTCTGCGAATAGAACAATATCATCTGCGTATAGTAAGACCTTAAAAGTATCTACAAACGGGGCAAAAAGAACGGCGTTCAAGAGGCATCCTTGTTTAAGACCAGAACTAGTTTCAAACCATTCGGAAAGATTCTTAAGACCAGAACTAGTTTCAAACCATTCGGAAAGATTCTTACCAACCCAAACCCTACAACGCGTGTTTTTATATATATTTCCTAATACTCGGATCATTTTCGTAGACATTCCTTTCTACGATAATTTGAAAAATATAGCGTTGTGGTCAATTGAATCAAAATCGGCTCTAAAGTCAACAAAAAATGTGTATAATTTTCTATTATTTCTAAGAAAGTATTGTGAAACGGTTGTAATTATGAAAATATTAACGACGGTAGAGTAACCTTTTCGAAATCCTGCTTGATATTCACTCAGAACTTTATTTCTCTGTTCCCATGAGATGATCCTATTCAAGAGAATTGAGGAAAATAATTTAGCAATTGAATTTATAAAAGATTTGCCTCTATAATTACTTGGTGTACTGATGTCATCTTTTTTATGGATTGGATAAACTATGGAATCTTTGAATTCTTGAGGTATTTCACCAGTTTGAAATATGAGGTTGAAAATTGACAACATTTGATTTAAGAACTCAATTAATGCGTTTTATAAAATTCGTTTCCAATTCTGTCTGGACCTGGTGCTTTTTTATTTTTGGCCAATTGAAGACATACTTTTAATTCACACATATCTAGATATATCACTATCCAATAATTCATCAACTATATACGGTTCGGCAAAATGAACGCTTTCGCATACATTACTTGGGTAAAGCAGTAGCTTAAAATGGTGAGCCAATTTTGCAGCCGATATATGCACACCGGAGACAAAATTAATGCCTCGAAGAGATTTAATGTTGTCCCAAAACGTTTTTGAATTTCTTGTGTTGGAAAGTTCGAGTGCGACATTTTTAAAAAATTTGTTGGCATAAAAGTTTTGTAGGAATTGTTTGTGTTTATATATTGTTCTGTTAGGGTTTTACTTGGGCTTGTTGTGTTTCTGATTTTTCTTAGTTAGTCAAAAGATTGTTTTTTAGCAATAAAACATTCTTGATCATTATAACTTCGGCTATTTGATGTAGGATTCCCAGATGCAACTTTTTTAATACATTCCTGAAGTATTGTTATTTTTTCTCCAGTCTTTGTATCTATTGGAGGGCAGAAACTTTACATTTCGTAAAGTAATTTTAGCGCATATGCATCTTTTTGGTTTTCTTTCCATAACAGTTTGGGGGGCAATAATACTTGTAATGGCATATGGTCTGAGGACACCTGTGTTCCCACTCCAAAGTGAGCGATAACCTTATGCCAGTCTCCAGAAATTGCACAAGACTAATTTGGTTATTTATTTCGGTGAAACTACAATTTTTGAAATTTTTGAAACCAAACGGCGAACCTACTATTGCTCTACCGATTTTGTGTTCACGATAAGCTGATACCCATTGCAATTTATATACCGAAAAATACTTATCATAGACATTAAAATTATCATTTGTAATAAAAGTTTCGAATAGAAAAAAGATATCATGTGCTTTTACAAAATTAAAATATTTAGATTAAATAATTTGCTTGCTAAACCAGCAATATTATATATTTTGTTTTTCATTATGCTTTAATTTTTTACTTGCGTGACAGACGGCAACTCTGTTTCAATTACTTTGAACTAAGTGTTGATGCCCTGAACTTCTAGATGGCGCTGCTGTTAGTTGGTGGTTTTCTACATCTGTGTCAGAAATCACTATGTCAGCTTTATTTGACATACACTTGAGGCACTATCTTTTAAAAGTTTGACCAATTACTCGAATATGCTGATGAAATTGACAAAATTGGAAGAACCCAGTGTGATTTCAATGGGGCTTTTGTGAGTAATGAGACAGAGGGCAAAATAAGTTGCATGCTGTTATCAAGAAAGGACTTATATAAGGTAACCCAAAATTAACGCTAGATTTGAATTTGCCGCCATTTGTGCAGTGAAGTGTTGGGCAACCCTGAAAAAAGCAATTTGACGCTAACAGTATAGGGTTATTAAAAATGGAGCGTTACACGATAGAACAACTTGTCTTCATTATTAAAGAATATTTCAAAAATAGTGAAAGCTTGGGGGCTACAGTTCGAAATTTCATACAAAATATGGTCGAAATAGTGTTTTAACTTCGTCAACTGTGAGGAGATTAATTGAAAAATTCATGGAGACTGGATCCGTTGGAGACGCCAAACACACTGGTCGTCCAAAAACAAGCCGTTCAAATGTGAATGTTGAAGCAGTGCGTGAGAGTGTTGCTGACAAAACGACGTCGTGGACAAGAATTGCAAATTTCAAGAACCTCGAATACTCACCAAAGATCTGTGTCTTCACGCTTACAAAATTCAATTAACACAACAATTAAAGCCTAATGACCATGGACAGAGAAGAGAGTTCGTTGAATGGATTATTGAACATCAAGAAATGGACCCTGATTTTTCATTCAAAATCATCCTAAGCGATGAAGCACATTTTCATCTTGATGGCTTAGTCAATCGCCAAAATTGCCGCATTTGGGGTTCGGAGAACCCACATGTGATTGTCAAAAAACAAATGCATCCACAACGCGTGACTGTATGGTGTGGATTTTGGGCTGGAGGCATAATTGGGCAATATTTTTTTGAAAATGATGCTATTCAAGCAGTGACTGTTACTGGTGCTCGATATCGCGACATGATTACACAGTTCTTTCTGCCAAAATTAGATGATATTGATGTGTCCAATATGTGGTTTCAACAAGACGGTGCCACATGTCATACAGCCCTTGAAACAATTCAATTACTGCATGAGACATTTCCAGGTCGTGTACTCTCTGGTTTCGGTGATCAAAATTGGCGTCCTAGATCGTGTGATTTAACACCATTAGAATTATTTTTATGGGGTCACAAGTCTATGTCAACAAGCCCACAACCACCCGTGCACGTGCATTAAAGGAGGAGATTCAACGCTGCATCAACGAAATTCAGCCACATTTATGCAGAATGGTCATGGAAAATTTCAACAAAAGAGTGCGCATGTGCATGCAAAGCCGTGGAGGCCATTTGTCCGATGTGTTATTCCATACATAACCCTATCCTATGTACTTTACGAGTCAATAAAAATATAACTATCAAAAGACTAAAAACGACGTTTTCTATTTAATTCACATCTTGCGTTAAACCCTTTACCACCGACAACGCGACACGTCTCTGAAAAAACATCACCATCGATGTTGATTAACTAACGTGAGTTAGCTAAGGACCTTTCCCACCTGGGCTCTTCTCCTTATATATCTCTTTTAATTTTGTTAAACACAAAATTGACATGTAACAAAAATTACCATTTGAACAAGCTTATCAGGTACCAATGGGAAGTTATCAGTGTGGGCAATGATTTGTACTCATTCTCTTAAGAAATCTGACTTCTCTACAAAAATTAACATTTTTCATAAAACAAAAATCTCTAAATTCGTTATAAGAAATCATTTTTTGTAAAATAAATAAAAGTAAAAACTCCGACCAAAAATTTTCAATTTTCCTTGTTATTTAATAAACCATATAAAATCATAGTCAATCGAAGTTTTCATCTTATCATCACCTCAGGCATCAAAATCATCATCATCAATTTTATATAAGGATATCCTTAAATCCAAAAACAAACCACCTATATACTCAGACCCAGGAGGGTAACAACGTTCATAGTTCAAGGTGATAGAAATTTCCAACAAACAATATCCTCTATACCACATCCTGCTGAGTTCTATTATACGAATATTATATGATTGAATTTAATAGTTGTTAATAAAATGATTGTGCATTTGATATTGCTACTCTTTGATGTTTTGTTATTTTTTGGATAGCATATTTATTATTTTTTAAATTCAATTTATGTCATATTAATTTCACTCTTCAATAAATTAAAACTTTAGTATTTCTAAAAATAACGTTTTGATAGAAAACAAATTGATTGTGTTGAGTCTAATCGAGTTGTTTTTTTGGTAACTTTTATGTACGCTAAAAGGAAACGCCATGCGGTATATTTTAGATTCCACGGAAGAAAAACATTATTTCTAATATATTTTTTATATTGCACTTATATTTTGAAAATATTTGCAATGAAAGTGTTCAAATAAAAATCTATTGTGATTTTTTCCTATTCAAGCTTTTTGTTTGCGTTTATTTTGAAGATAAAATATTGACAATTTAAAAAAAAAGTTAATAAAGAAAAACGATTTCTAAAAAAATTAGGTGGTTAAACCTTGCAGTCTTTTAAAGGTGTGATATACAGGGAATAAAATAAGTATTTTTGTTTTAACATTTTACATTTTTATCGTTATTTTGAAATAGATATTCTTTTTTCATTTTTTATAGTTTATCATTATCTTTGTAATTCAAAAACTGTGTTCAAAACCCATGACATGAAGTAAATTGTTATTTGGTATAAGTGCGGTATGCTGTCATCTTCTTTATGAAGAATGATGGTTGCTTCCTAAGTTGCATAGAAGTTGTAAAAGTAATATACAAGACAAGAATACATATTTTTAAAGATCGGTCAAAAGTAACATGTTCTCTATTTTTATCGTTGATATTATGAAAACCTTGGTTAAATTTATGCATCAACAAGAAAAACAAATGTCATTGGTTTTTCGCTTTACATTCATTTTTGAATCTTTTAAGAGGTGCATTTTTTAACAAATCAGGTGTTAAAAAATATAAAATTCAAAACAAAATTTGGAGGCAAAGTATCGTAAAAATCGAAAAAAAAGGTCACATCTTAAATAATTTATTCTGGTCTTACGATTTTGTGTTTTTTTGGTCAAAACTTAAACATTTTTAAGAGAATGATGTTTTTTTTTGAAAAATATTTGAAAATTCTAAAGTAGCATAATTAGTACACACAAGAAAAAAATTAAATCTATCTATAGGTAGATAGATGGATAATTCGATTTATTAACATTCGTTTATATACATACACTTAGTCCAAAAAGTCTCCGTACAGCAGCTTTCTTTTTGTTTATTCTGAGTTAAGTATTTTCTATAACAATATATTAGAAACAAGAATTTTGAAAATCACAATTTTTTAAAATTTCGTAAAAAGGTGAAGGTGAAAACTAGAATTTTATAATGTTTCCACTTTGATTTTTACATTTATTTCTAGTACTTCAAAAAAAACATTAAGTTAAGGCTGCTGTACGGAGACTTTTGTACTAAGTATAGGTACAATGTACATTGCTTACAAAAATAATTTAGTAAAATCGTTGACGCCGTCAGCCGATTGACTTCTGTTTGAAAATTAACAATAATCTAATTGAATTTTTTTTCGTTTGAATTAGCATTTAGAATATAAATTAAATAAATTAATGTTTTAAAAGGATTCGTTTATATTTTGATTACGGTAAGACAATGCTGTTCGAAAATGATTAAATAATTGATTTACGTTTCTTTCACATTTGAGTATGGCGACTATTTCTTCAGGTGACTTCACATTGCTGCCGAGAAAATTTCTGCGTATATCACATAAAATTGGACACTTTAATATGAAATGGATAATTTGTCCTTACTCTTAAGTTAGAAAGGCTGCAATAGATAGGCAGACCCACCCGATGTGGTATAAAATTAAGACTTATCATTTCTCCTATCGTTTTGAAAATTTCCGGTATGAGATCCTATTTGTTCTCATTTAAAAAGTAGTTACATTCTTATAAATTCTGATTTAAATGGTTGTACGTTGATCTATGTACCGAGGATGTAGCTTCATTAATAACGTCGACTCTCAGTATTACATACAAATTGGCACTAAGATGCCGGAGGTCGTCATAGCAGCATTTACCATTTTCATCAACTATTCGAAAGTCCGTTCTAAAATAGGCAGCATGGTCTTATACCACAGATTTTTTTTCTCAATTGTTTTCAATGCCAGTATTTTTGTGAGTCTTTCATCTGGTATATTAAATACTTATTTGATATAATCAAAATGACATTTAATAGTTTTGATGAAGACCGGTGATAGTCATGTCTCAATTGAAATCATATATGGGGTTGTTTTTCGGTAAACGAAAGCATCTTTTAATGAAGAACCTCGGAAGTTTTTGAACCGTTTAAATTTATCCCCTCCCCATACCTGTGCTGCATACAACACAATAGATTCCGCCACTACAACAAAGACCTTATATTTATTTTAAAACTATGTGATATTGACTGGTTTGAGAAGCATTTCTTCCATGTTGCGGATGTTGCACTTTAAGATTTAATCAGCTTTTCTTTAAGGTGTGTTTCCATATTAAGATTGTTGGTTATAGTAAATCCTAGATATATTTATTCTTTAGCAATCTCAATTGGTTCTCTGTCATAGTACCATTTCTCATTCCTTGCTGTTCTACCAGAACCATTCCGGAATATCATCACCTTGGATTTGCTCAAATTGACTTTCAGATTTCATAACCGACAAATCACATTTAGTTGGTTAATCATCAACTGTAGAGTTTCGGGCAAGTAAGCAAACAGTTTGACGTCATCGGCAAAAAAAAAGACTTTGATGAGTGTCATCAATATTTTAATTCCATAAGGAAGAAAATCCTCTATGAACAAAGCAAAAAGATTTGGCCTTAAATTGCATCCTTGCCTCACTCCCATCTTCGATTCGAAACTCTCCGACTTTTCGGCACCATTCCATACCGCTACCTTATTTTCGTCATAGATGCTTTCTAGTTCCCGCCAAAATTTGTCTGACATCCCATAATTATAAAGGTTAAAGAATAGTGATCGACCTTCAACGGTATCAAAAGCTGCCTTGAAATCGGCAAAAAATACAAAGAGCTTCTTTTTTTGTTTAGTAAAGTTTGTCACTGTGCAATAAAAAAATCTTTTTATATATGTTCATATTTAAAATTGTAAAAACTAACGAAAAAATAACAATTTTCGAAGAATTGAGGATTGCTATTGGCCAGCAATATCTTGTAATTTTATTAATAATATTTAAAACATCAGAATTTCTTTGAAATAATTTAATTAAATGATAAGTTTAAATTTTTACATTTCTATAATAATATAACAGGATTTCTCTTTATTTAAGATAAAGTTAAGCCCTGCATTAACAGGAGAATTGAAGTCGTTTTCCCAGACACAGATTTCATGGCATGATAATGTCATAATCCCAAATATGCAGAAAAAAAATTAGTCTTGGTGACTTCAAACTTGCAAACAAAATATATTTATAAATGTTCCTCTTTTTGTGAGAACGCCCGATTTTTTTTTCAATATTTTGAAAATTATATAGGAAGTTGTTGAATTAACTATGTTGATATTTATCCACGTTTAAAGGTGCCTAGAATTTTAATCAAAAGATTTTAAAAGAGATGATGGTTGTGTGTGTACGAACTTGGCTTGTAAGCGATTGCAATCTTTTGGGAATGCAACATTTTAGAACTTTAATCAAATAATTCCATTCATTGAATAATCCCGAAAATTGAGATTTAAAAATTTTGCAATCGCCTATCATTAGACCTTAAAAAGACTGCAATTAATTTTTCTCCAATTATTGGAATGCAATCAATTGGTTACAATTGTGTAAATTCGAAAAATGCAATCTTTAAGTCGAATCCAATAAATGATTTAACGGGTTAGCTTTCGCTCAACGCATACAAATGGAACTATCACCGTCAATTCAATCATGAGATTTGACGCCGATTGCTTTTTTTTTTGTGAAGCTACGCGAAAGAACGTCTTTATGCAGATAAACCTTTAACTCTTGAGCAATAAAATACCAAAATTATTCAAGTTATGACTGAGATATCGTCCAATATGTGTCAAAAAGTAGTCAAAAATTACCTCAAAAGAATCGATGCTTTCAACAATTCACGTGGTAGTCATTTAAATTATGTAGTATTTCACAAATAATGCCAACTTTTAAGCCTTATAATAAAAAGAAAAAAGAGGCTGGGATGCAACCCACACTGATAACTTCCCATCCCGTCTGTCGATTTGTCTTGCTTAAAAGTTTGTCTATCGTATCGTATCAATTTTTACCAAATTTGCGTAATATTTTTTGTAGATTTTATTTTTTATGAAAAAACGGACTATTGGATTTTTATATAAAAATTACGAAATATCGAAAACAATATTTTCTGTGAAATAAAACAGGTTTGAAGCCAATATTTTTAATTTTTGAGAAGCTATTTGAGTCGAAAGTAAATTTTTACCAAGTTTTAGTATTGTTTTCTTAGAGTTTTATTTTTTGTAAAAAAAACTGTCAATTCGATTTTTTTCAAAATTTTATCGAATGTTGAGAACAATATTTCTTATAAGATAAAATTAAATTGAAGAAAATATTTAATAGTTTTGATAAGATATTTGAGTCGAAAACCAATTTTTACCAACTTTTATTAATTTTTTTTTAGGTTTTTATTTTTTGTAAAAAAAACTGTCAATTCGAATTTATTAAAAACTTTACCAAATTTTGAAAACAATATGTATTATAAGATAAAATTAGTTTGAAGCCAATATTTAAAATTTTTGCAGAAATATTTGAGTCTAAAATCAATTTTTACCAACTTTTATACATTTTTTTTAGGTTTTTATTTTTTTTTTAAACTGTCAATTCGGTTTTTCTGAAAATTTTTAAAAATGTTGAAAACAATATTTCTTATAAGATAAAATAAGTTTGAAGCCTAAATTTTAAGTTTTTGAAAAGATATTTCAATCGATATTCAATTTTTACGAACTTTGAGTAATGTTTTTTTTAGATTTTTATTTTTTATAAAAAAACTGTCAATTCGATTTTTCTCAAAATTGTCAAGATGTCAAAAACATTATTTTCGTTGCACAAAATTGTTTTAGAGATGAAATCATATTTCAGTCGTAAAATTTTGGAGGTGACAAATTTTTTTTTTTTCAGTTTTTTCGATTTATAAAAAAAAACCGTTTTATTGATTTTTTTCAAAAAATATAAATGTTTGGTATCACGTTACAATATATTATATAAAATTTAATTTAAGTCTCTAGCGTTTTTGGTTCGTAAGATATTTAGGTTTAACCAAAATGTTCACCTTTTTTTTAAACTGCTATGGTAAAAAAACCTACCACGCAATATCTGAGAGCCCTTTCTGCATCTTTTTGCCTTATTATCTGTATAACAAAATTTATTTGAAGTCGATATCTGTTCTGGTTCTTGAGCTATGGACGACGAAAAAAACGTCGCGAACGTACGGACGTACGGACGTACAGACGTACGGACGTACAGACGTAAGGACGTACGAACGTACGTACACACGCACGCACAGACATCTTTCTAAAAATCTTTTATTTCGACTCTAGGGACCTTGAAACGTCGAGAAATGTCAAAATTTTCAATTTGATAAATCGGACCCATTACAATAACTTCCTATGGGAAGTTAATATTTTATATTTGTTTTTTAGGTTCACTTTTGAAATTGCAAAAGGGATAACCCTATATATTGAATAAAATCCCAAAAGATTGCATTCTCTTAGAAGGCTGGTACGTACCTGATGATCCGATGAAGATACCGCCTCAAAAATAAATGTTATTTTAGTAATATTAACATCAAAAGATGCAGTAAGAGACTGTTTTTTTGTAAATTAAAAAAACTGATTTCAAAGATTTTTGATATCTTATAAATTTTAACAAAAATCCTATTGCCAATTTTTGTATACAAAATATTTTCGTCTCAAATACATCGAGAATATATGAAGGTAACGACTTGAATTTTTTTGTATTCTATTCAAAATATTGTTGTTAACATTTTGTTAATTTATAAGAAAATTCTAATGGAAGATTTGTTTACGCAAATTAAAACTAAATACTGAACAAAATTGATTTAAACTCAAGTATCTTGAAATACATATTGACTTCAAACATTTTTAACTTGCATAAAATGTTATTAATATTTTGTTTAACTTTTAGAAATTTCGAGTTTGAAGGTGGACACGAATGAGTAATTGTGAAACTTTTAGAAATATCGAACACACGGACGGACCGAAATCAAAATAATTTCAACTACTATTTTATTTAAATTAAACTTTCTCTAAAAATCAAACAATAAGAACTGTGTCATTGTTTTTAATATAACTGGAAAAGCTTAATATTAAAACAGATATACATATATTTGTATTTTGTCTCAGTTTAAAAAAAAATAATTGAATGATTAAATTAGAAATATCAGCCAAGAGCAGTCTAGCTATGTAATTCAATAAGTGTCTAAATAAGGAATGCAACAAAAACAACAAATTTTAATGACGCGTAAAAGTTCTTTAAACAAAAAAGCTATAAGAGGCTTTACTATAAGTTACAAATCCATTAGCTGTGCTGAAATTAAATACTTTCAATTTAATGCTTTTTCATGTCTTCTGTCTGGGAATTTCATGACATTTAAGTTATAGGTATACAAAACGCGACTTATCTAACGCATTTCAATTTCTCTCTTGTGAGCTGGTTCTATATTTAAAACAGCCTCAATTTCTTAACTTGTAGACAATACATTAAAAAATGAGCATCTTTAAGACTATCAAATACTAACAAAAAGATTTCTTCCCACATTTTTGAGTAGAACACACATTCAATAACACAAAACTACGTAGAAGGCTTTGTACCACAGCCTTTCTACAACGATATTTAACAATCCTTTGGGGACAATAAAATTTGACCAAAAGTAGAATTCAAAATAAATAGCTGAAGAAAACTTCATTCAGACATTATAAGGAATTTGTCCAAAAAGTATTTCAATAAATTCTTATGTGGTTTGGTATCTTGATATGGAAGTTGTCTTTTTTTTTATTTTACAACCTATCTTCATTTGTTTCTATTAAGTTAAATTTATATCACTTGACCAGAAATGTCATTTTACTTTTTCTTTTCCTGCAATTTCCTTCTATGTTGGTTTTCATTGACATTTATGGTTAAATCTGTCTTCAGTTGTCAATTTTTGAGGAATTTATAGCTTTTAATAATATCTACGCTTTTATATAAAGGAAAGGAGTCTTAAGAGAATATAAAACCCACAATGCTTAAATATCTACCTAAATTCTATCTACCTATAGAATTACATTGGTAAGCTTTGAATATTTAGAAGTAGGTACATGATTCTATAAATAAATCAAACATTCATAAATCATAATTTAGGTACTCATATATGACCGAAATAACAAAATTCTTGGAGTATTTTCATATATTTGTTGCTCATTCTCAACCTCCTTTGCCTTCATAACCTACATTCAAACGTACCCACCTAAACTACATACTTATAAATTATGCTGAGTCCTTATAAAATGACCAACTAGGTACATATACACGCAACCCATACCAACTTTATCGACTGTTGCAAATATAGAAAAGCCAACTTAACCACAATCACCACAAACATATTTTCTCATGAATGTGCATATATAAGAGAGGAAGAGCCGCAAAAAAGGACCTCTCCCCAATTGTGTTGTTTGTTGAAGGTCCAAATCAATATGCAATTAATCATACACACTTCTGAAAGACAAAAATTATATTTTCATGGGAAAAAAGGACACTTGAATAATTCAAGTGGAAAAGAAAATTTCCAATCAGAGCCACAAAGAGAAAAATTAAGCAAAAATATGCTTTATCTTTGTTATTTCAAAGGATATTCAGTTTTTTGGCAGAACATGTGTAAGGCGTAAAAATTTATATCATGAATGTAGGTCCTTTTATAATTTACGCAATGAACCTTTGCTTGGTTAAGGTCAGACTAAGGAGCACACATGATGATGATGATGATGAGGACGACGAACGCAAGGCTCTACACATGACATCAAAAACAATTGCACAACGCACAAAACGACAACAACGAAGACGAGACTTTTCCAGCGGACGGGCGTGTGGCGCTTTACAAAATCAAAGGGCAACCACTCCCACCACCGAGCCGCCTGCCACAGCTCACAATAAATTGGGCTGAATGCCGTTTACTGTTTGTTGTTTAGGGTTGTTCGCCCCATTCTCTCGGTTCAGTGTCATGGACATATTTAGGCCATCATCTCTCATCACTGAACTGAGAGAATAGAACTCTAATAATACTGCATTGAAAGAGAGGAGCATCATCGTGAAGTCCACTATCAGTACAAGAGTGAACACATTTTATAACAGTGTTCAGAGAGAAAAGTTGAAAAGCTGAATCTGTAAGGGATATTTTCTTTTGGAGAGCTTTTGGGGATACAAAATAATATATTGTTGTGGATTCTTTCATTTTTGAAGGGATATTCCTTCGGAGATTGAAATTTTTCAGACATTCTAAGGGTGTCGGCTCTTAAGGTAATACACCTTAGAAAAATGAGGCTTATAATAATGGGCTTTATGGAAAATAAAACAAATTAGTTCCATATCTTTTAATTCTATCGATTGAGATTCTATCGATTTTATATAATAAAATTTGATCTGAAAATAAGTTAGATTTAAATTCTAATGTGAAACAGCCAACATAACACGATGTTATATGTATAAGAAAAATATCAAGAGATGAAATGTACATCTTAAAATGCTTTGTTTTTTTACCTAAAAATACAAATCTAGATTGTTGGAATAAGAAAACAAAAAATACAAAGTTGAAACAAGTCTTAAAAAGGAAACATACATTAATAAAGCAATAACGAACAAAAATAGAGCGGTTTAAGTATTTTTTTTAAGAATAAAATTAAGCATTTAAAAAATTAAATACAGACGATTTTAATTTTAGCTGTATGATCTTATAAATATACAATAATAAGAACACAATTTTTAAAAAATTCAGCAAAAATATTAACTTTTCAATAAAGTTATTTTAAAAATGTTTTTATTAGTTTTCAAATATTTTTTATAATCTGTAGATGAAAATCCTTACACCTTGGGTTTAAAAAATATCAGTAATTCAGATAACGCAACCTTAATTTTTACTATAACAAACCTATAAATTAAAAATCAATGTTTTCAAAATGTATATGTTATCGTTGAAAATATATTAAAATAGAATCTCGGATGCGACTCACACTCATAACTTAACATCTCGTCTGTTGATTTGTCTTGCTTAAAAGGTTGTCTTTATGTACTCGTATCAATTTTTACCAAACTTGCGTAGCATTTTTTGTAGATTTTATTTTTTATGAAAAAACAGACTGTTGGATATTTATATAAAAATTATTGAATACCGAAAACAATATTTTCATTGAAATAAATTAAGTTTGAAGCCAATATTTTTAATTTTTGGAAAGCTATTTGAGTCGAAAATCAATTTTTACCAACTTTTGTTAAATTTTGTTTAGGTTTATAAGTTTTTGTACAAAAACTGTGAATTCGATTTTTTTCAAAATTTAACTAAATGTTGAAAACAATATTTCTTATAAGCAGAAATTAGTAGAAAACTATTATCTCAAATTTTTGAAAAGATATTTGAGTCGAAAATCATTTTTTACCAACTTTTGTTAATTTTTTTTCGGTTTTTATTTTTTTGTAAGAAAACCGTCGATTCGATTTTTTTATAAATTGTACTAAATGTTAACAACAATATTTTTTGAAAGATTAAAGTAAATTGAAGCCAATATCTCAAAGTTTTGAAAAGATATTTGAGTCGAAAATCAATTTTTATCAACTTTTATAAGTTTTTTTTTTAGGTTTTTATTTTTTGTAAGAAAACTGTCAATTCGATTTTTCTCAAAATTTTTCAGAATGTTGAAAACTATATCTCTTATAAGATAAAATAAGTTTGAAGAAAATATTTAAAATTTTTGAAAAGCTATTTGAGTCGAAAGTAAATTTTTACCTAGTTTTGGTACATTTTTTTAGAGTTTTATTTTTTGTAAGAAAACTGTCAATTCGATTTTTTTCAAAATTGTATCGAATGTTAAAAACAACATTTTGAATAAGACAAAATTAGTTTGAAGACAATATTTAAAATTTTTTATTAATTTTTTTTTAATTTTTATTTTTTGTAAGAAAAACTGTCAATTCGATTTTCCTCCAAATGTGTCCTAATGTTGAAAACAATATTTTTTATAAGTAAAAATTAGTTAGAAGCTATTATCTCAAATTTTTGAAAAGATATTTGAGTCGAAAATCATAATTACTAACTTTTTTTAATTTTTTTTGGTTTTTAATTTTTTGTAAAAAAAACCGTCAATTCGAATTTTTTAAAAATTTTACTAAATGTTGAAAAAAATATTTTTTTGAAAGATAAAAGTAAATTGTAGCCAATATCTCATAGTTTTGAAAAGATATTTGAGTCGAAAATCAATTTTTCCCAACTTTTATTAATTTTTTTTTAGGTTTTTATTTTTTGTAAGAAAACTGTCAATTTGATTTTTCTCAACATTTTTCAGAATGTTGAAAACAATATTTTGTATAAGACAAATTAAATTTGAAATCTAAATTTCAAGTTCTTGAAAAGATATTTGAATCGATATTCAATTTTTACCAACTTTGAGTAATGTTTTTTTTAGGTTTTTATTTTTTTATAAAAAAAAACTGTCTATTCGATTTTTCTCAAAATTTTATCTGATGTCAAAACACAATATTTCTCTTTGCACAAAATTGTTTTAAAGATGAAATCATATTTTGGTAGTGAGATTTTGGAGGTGCCAAATTTTTTGTTTAGTTTTGTTGATTTATAAAAAAAAAGTTTGATGGATTGTTTTAAAAAAATATATATCTTTGATATCACGTTACAATATATTATATAAAATTTAATTCAAGTCTCTATCGTTTTTGGTTCGTTAGATATTTAGGGTTAACAAAAATTTTCACCTTTTTTTCAAACTGCTATGGTAAAAAAACAACCCACGCAATTTTCTTGAGAGCCCTTTCTGCATCTTTCTGCTTTATTACCTGTATAACAAAATTTATTTGAAATCGATACCTCGTCTGGTTCTTGAGCTATGGACGACGAAAAAAACGTCGCGAACGTACGGATGTACAGACGTACGAAAGTAAGTACACACGCACACACAGACATCTCTCTAAAAATCTTTTATTTCGACTCTAGGGACCTTGAAACGTCGAGAAATGTCAAAATTTTCAATTTGACAAATCGGACCCATTACTTCCTATGGGAAGTTAATCAAATATTTGCGGACAACTAGAATTATAAATAAGGTGGCTCTTAACATTCCGTTGAGAGCTTGGGCCTATTAACTTACAACTTTCAACCATTCCTGTGTGGGAGTTATGTTGTCTAGTATGAAGAGTACCTACAGTTTAAAGCCGAGTCAATTAAAATTGCAAGAAAAAATGTTGATTTAGGCCCTAGGGTCTTCGGAACGTCAAGATATGTCAAATTGTCAATTCGTTCAATCGGACTGATACTTCCTATGGAAAGTTAAAAACCTAAAACTGTCTCATCTTATAAAATATTTTGTTGTATAATTTCAGTAAATTTTAAAAATATATTCAATCTTCATAAAAAAAAATCAAAATCCCAAATGCCTTTTTTTAATAGACGTTTTATAAAAAAAATCATATGGTTTTTTTTATTTTGTTTATTAATATAAACAAATATGTGGAATGATCACACTTATGAAAAACATTCAAGTCAACGAGAATTCAAATCAAACGAATAAGGAAGTAAAACAAAACTGTAACTTCATATTACTTAAAACCTGAACAACTTTATCTATTAAACCTAAAATTAGAAAATACTGTCTTGATTTCCATTTATTTATCCTGTCTGCATTAAGATTATTGGTAAAGAAGTCATAGAGGTACGTTTTAAACAATGGATTCGAAAAAAATAACACGTATACGCCACAGTGAACAAATTGGTTGTTTGGCTTAGATTAACAATTATTACTTTAAATTAATAGAAGTAATTTTTCTCAATATTTTTTATTTGGAGATAAAACAGCATTAAGATATTAAATTATCTACATACCTTTATTTTGTTAAGAAAGGCATGTTTACATTTTGTTTGTTCTATCTGTCTAATTTAAAGTATAGTAAATATTATTTATTGTTTACTTTAAAATTAAAACCATTTATACATAACGTGCATCATGTATCTTATCAAAAAATATTTCAAGATTTCGAAAAAAAACAAACATCATTCAATTTAAGATAAACTGACATAAACGAGCACATTGATCCACATTATATACTTTTTTTCCTTAATCTCTGAATTAATAATAAACCCATATACCATAAGCTATATATATTTACAACAATTAAAATCCAATTAAATACTGGACCCTAAATCTTGTTAAACTCTGTTAAATGTTTTTTTCCTTTCTTAAATTAACTCTCATTATTAACACTTAAAGTCTTCTTCGAATTAAGACGAAGAAGAATAAGAAAAAGACGAAGATGAAGGGAAAAAAATATAATTAATTCAGTCCTAAAAACACACCCTCTTTATAACACCATAAATACGAATATAATTGTTGAATAAACTAAGAGACAAACAACATTAAAAGCCATCATCACACCATAACGAAACCATCCAACATCCTAAATCAACAACACACAAAAACAAAAAAAAATATCTTTAAATAGAAAAAAGTTCTCAAACTCAAAAATATTATATTCATTAAGAAACGAATAAAAAAAATAATTTATACTTTTGTATACCTTCTCTCATTCTTCAACTCAAATCAACTTGAACTCATCGAAAATTAATTTTAATTATTCAACAACTTATTCCTGGTAAATTGGTAGGCTACAAGATATTAAAAGCATTTTTTCAATAAGCAAAAATACAAACGAAAACGATATCCCCAAAAATAAAGAAATCTAAGCCTTTTGCCAAAAGTTTTAAATGATAAAATAAACATACACTCCCAGCCAATTTCGAAAAAAAGGATAAACTCATACAAACCGATTAATATGCAGAAGCAACACAAAAACACAATATTTTTTTTCAGGGCCGATCTGAATGTAAATCACATCTACTTACCAATTTTCTTCCCTAATTATTGAATTTATGTATTTTTCTCAGAAAAAGAAATTTACTCACCTAAGACCTAACACAGCTATCAAGCTACCAGCCCCAACCTTAAATTTTCTAACCCAGTCCTTAGGTTTTTCCTTTTGCATCACTGACATGACAATATGTGCCAAATGGCTTTCTCTCTTCGACTGCTCACTTCGAAAAGAGAGGCAGTATAAGAGATCAACAACACGTGTTTTATCTCCAAAAAATATCCCAAAACTCATGTTGCAGACATCAGAAACAGCTCCAGAATCAAAAATCCACACCCTCGCAACTTAGGTTCCACAAAAGTCTACCACCAAAACAGCAGCAGCTCTAAAAATAGAGAAAGTATCTCTGCATAATTCGAAGATAGTGAGAAAAAGAGAAAATAAAGTGAGTGAGAGAAATTTCCCCCCACAACACTCGATGTGATATTTTCGGTACAAAATAATTTCCCTTGACGCAATATCTCCACAAAAAAAGTCGAAGAACACCGAGCGCCAGCATCCAACATCCAACAACATCTCTATGCCGCCTCCCTCCTGGATGCCGAAGCCGCCGATGGCACGAGATAAAAATTATTCTGGAATTCAGTCTTCGTGTGAATTTTATGAATCGTGGTTCATCCGATATATACGAGGGAGTAAAACGCTACCGTCACCGTAAACGTTCGCCGTATTCGTTTTCGTTTTCGTTGTCGCCGCTGATTGTGTCGTCTTCATTGTCAACTTCGCATCTTCTCGAGTCGAGTCAAATTCGAATCGTGAATAATTTCTCGTCTCGGGGATTATACGAGCGTGTATTCAAAAAATTAAATAAAATAAAAAGAAAAATGAAATAAATAAAAAGGATTTATCGTGTACTCATGTCTTTTCAAAGTCCTTGTTAAAAAATTGTATCCGCTAAGAAGGAATTCTCGAGAAATCGGTAATAGAAAATTATTCCCTTTTCATCTTCAACTTTTAGCTATAATATATGTGTGTAGGTTGTAGGTATCCAGGATTTTCAGGACTTTATTTTTGTTTGCATTTATTTTGTTCGTTTTGATATATATTCTTTATTTTTGACAAAGAAAACGACGAAGAGAAACTCGTCTTCCTTTGATCCAATTATCCTATTTTACAGTAACAGAAACAAATTCCAAGGATCTGATGGCAATATAGCAACATACATGCATGAATTTTATTTTTCGTTTTTGTTGAGCATAATTTTATGTTTTGGCCTCGTCATCGTTAACACTTAACTCGGGGTGGCGCCCCCTTGCTGTGCCTGCCCCCATTTTGTTGCTACCACAATCATGTGTAAGTGAGAAAAGTACTTGTCATCACAACACAATACAAAACATATCTACATTCTACATAAGTACATATATCATTTGACAGTGTCATCGAGTATATCCTTCTAACACCATTTCTTTTTCTTCTTCGAAATAACTTTTATCCTTTTTTCTCCTGCTCCCGCTTAACATTTCCGCAACAAGGATCCTCCAAATAAAAAGGATTACATAATAACGACCACAGTAATGTTGTTCATATTAGCGGGAGAGTAGCTATTTATATATGAACAGAAAATAAAAAAAAGGATGTTTAAGGATACGACTGTGTTATTGTCATTTGTTGTATATTATTTGCCGCGTGTTTATTTTTCTTTTACTTTTTGCTTTTTGTATTTTATTTATTTGTATTGCTGTGTTTTGGTTGTGTTTTTGTCCTTTTTATTATTATGTTGGATACAATTCAGCCGCCTATTCGGTTTAAGTGTTTGCTGTTTTGTTGTTGTTCTGTCACGTGAATTTGTAAATATCACACTATTCCTTTGGTTGTGGAAGTGAATGTCCTTTTTTGATAGAAATTTTATATTCAGTGTTGAGTGATGCGTGTTGAATCAAAACAGAGAAAAAAGTTAAATTTGATTCCTTTTTTTGTGAAAAAGGAGACGAATAAAAACCAAAATTGAATCTAATCTAAAATAATCATATCCTGTCAGTGAGTGTCCTTGAGAGTGGAATTTAAGTGAATGTACGCCAAAAAATGAATTTCATTAAATACAAAAATCTTAAGTGAATTTAAAGAAAAAAAATCTTGTCGTTCGTGAAAACAAAAAAAATGTCCTGTATTTTTGCTTCTTCGATAAAAGGATGAGACAAGGTGCTATTAATTAGTGCAGTGATTTCTTCCATGAAACACCCAACAGACGATACATTTAAAGGTACCAACAACATACCTACATAAATGTATTTTTATACTTCAACGTGATATCCTGTGAGTTTTTTGCTTATTGGCTTCGTATATTCCTTGAATCCTTGGATGGTGTGTACATTGTACACGATATACCTACAAGGGAATCAGTTTCCTTATATTTGAGTGAGATATAAATGCTTTTATTTTATTTTATTTCATTTTATTTTTGTGTTTCTTTTTAAAACTTGTATAGGTTGGTAGGTTGGTATAGGATTCTTTTGAAATTCCATCAGGGGGCTCATCCTGGCATTTATTTTATGTTCATTATTTAAATTTGCATTTTCTTTGTTTTTTTGTTGTTTTGTACTTGTTTTTGGGGTATTTTTTGGGTGCTCCTTTTATAATGACGAGGAGGTTTACCTAAGATACAAACAACAAAAAAGAAAAAAGGAAAGGTAAACAAGGATAACAAGCGCCTGCCGAACGCGTAGTATAGAGAAAACGTGCGTAAACTTTGTGGTAAGGTTTTTCTTTTCGTTCTATTTTTTTCTTTTTTTTTTTTGGTGTAGGTAGGTATTTTTTTTTATTATTTTTATTTTGTTATCCTTGAATTTTTGTTCTCTGTTGTTGTTTGTATATTGGTGTGCTTTGCAAGCAAGTAGTACAATAAAATAAAGATGTAGGTACCTTACGTCGCTCGCTCGTCGGGACCTTCCTCTACATAGTCAAGCCATACACAGACGACTATACAATAGAGGTACATATTCGTATTATATAAAGTATAGTAAGTAGAATAAAATTTGCTTAAGGAAAATATTTACTTAATTAATTGAAGAGAGGAACAAAAGATAATTTAGGTGGATTACATTATTATTAGGATGTTTTTTTTTCGTTTTGTTTAATTTTTGTTGTTTTGGGCTGTTTTGTATATGAACATTATTCTATTCACATTTTGTTTGCTTTTTTAATGAGAAAAAAAAGAAGAATTATGCAATGTAAAGTGTTTTGGTTTTGTTGATGATACAGACAGAGTGAATTATCATATAATGTTGACTGATGTTTTCGAAGGGCAGGGGGTATTGTTTATGTTTATGTATTTATGTTATAATGAAAAACTGTTGTAGTCATCAGAATTTTGCAAGGAATGAACAAGGACTTTGTTGTTGTCCTTATATACGTACATAATTTATGACTGGGTGTTGTTCTAATTATTAAAGAGGTCAGGCTATTTAAGGTGTTTATTTTTGGTGTAATTTTTTGTTGAATTAAAGAGTAAAGAAAGAAATGCTTAGGGGTGTAAGGCATTGATAATTTTGAAAAATAACTAGGTACGTAATTGTGATTAATTTGACGTTTATTTCTGGGAATTGGTGTCTTGAAATTGTTTGAACAATTTATAGATTTATGAATGATCAACGATTTTACTTATTGAACTTTTACCCTACGTAGATAGAAATAACATCAACCAGTTCAGGAAAATAATATCGTTTTACACTTTTGTGAGGGTGTTTACATTTAAGAAAAATTGCTTTGTCAAGACAACACATTTTATGTATGTTTACCTAACGACCTTACTATTTCTGAATGACGTACTTTACATACGTGTACAGTGTAAAATGTACAGTGTACACTGTACACTGTACATTTTAAAATTTGATTTAAAATCAGCGATTATCACATTTAAGTTATTAGCTACTTGAGTCATTGAAAGTTGGTTTTTAGCATCTATAAGAATTTAGATATTTTCGACATAGATATCCTTCACCAAAATCAATTGTTATCACATATGATTAAAT